>NC_081294.1:138430005-138733036 GCF_030435805.1 Mustela lutreola | reverse complement strand
TCTTCATGTCTGTCGTAACCATTCGGAAGCCTGGTGTTTTTAGCCGTGCCAACTAACTGGGCATGCAGAGGTGGTAGAATCTTCCCATGAGCGTCCGTGGGTAAGATCTACCTCTTGGGTGCGCCGTGAGAGAAGGCGAAGACGTTGGGAACACAGGAGTGCTCGGTTAGAAATGCAGATGCCTAAGCTGAGGAGGGACAGAAGCACATCATGTTCGTGACAGAACAGACAGGCAAGGCGAACTGCCATTCAGGGTGTGGGCAAGGGCCCTTAGAGCTTTCTGAAGAGATCAAAACACAGGCCTGCTTGTAAAGAGTCTCCCCGTAGATGTATTGCTTGAGTCTTGTCAGCAAATTTAAGGTAGGAGAATATTGATTTTTTAAAATGTTAAATTCAGTAGAGTGGTCATGCAAACATCTTTTCTGTTCGGTGGCATCTTTTCCTTCCAGAAACAGTCTCTCCTTTGTCCAGGGAGGATGCAAGCCTCTGGCCCCATTCCAGAGGCCCCAGGAGTGGGCATGCTCCTTGAGCTGGTCCCCCGAGTGTTCTGTTCTTCTGGCTGCAGTGATTGGCTTCCCCATGACCACGTGACTCGATTCGAGACCGGTCAGAACCTTTCCTGAGAATTTTGCAGGACTGGAGGAAAGAACCCTCCGTTTCCGGGGGCACAGGGAGCTATGATGTTTTCAGCTGCCGTGGGCTATCCTTGATACTGCCTGGCAGCAGCTCCTCTAGGAATGGATCCAGTGTGGAGAAAAACCGAAAGAAGAGAAAAATAGGAAGGAGCTGCTGTTTTCCCTTCTTGCTTAAGATATTGGGTAACTATTGTCGTGGACCCATAACTGGAAAATTCGTGGATACCGCACTTACGCCTTCATTTGATGGTGATAACCGTGGCATGTTTTGTGGAAATGCATTGTCTATTTAATTGTAGCCCTGTTCCTTTTTCCTCTTGGGCCCAAACGAACATGGTTTAGATTAGTTCTGTGATCTCAGTGGGTTCTTGTAAGTAACTGTGATAGTAACGAGTGAAAAGATCTATGATAATACTAAAGAAGATGACGTATTTGAAGAAACACCTACGTGGGCTCATTGTCAGAAAACCACATCTTCCCTGGGCTTTGGTCAGCCTCTGCTTAGCCACCTCCACATGGCCTTGCAGCCTTGTCAGGCCCGCCTTCCCTCAGCCATTCACCCCTAACTCTGATGACCTCAGCTCAGAGCTGTCTTCCTAAGGAAAAACTTCTCCCCTGCCCCGGCCTTTGGGGAGCCAATCCAGCCATTATGTGGCTCATTATTTTCTTCTCTGGGTGCTCGATATTTCTTTCCACTGTGTTTATTTGACTAATGTCAGTTCCCTCTACCTCTAGAATCCATTAGTTGGGAGGCAATAGTATCGTTTTTCTGTCACTGTATCCCCAGACCTAACAGTCTTTTAGAAAAAAAAAAAATTAGGATTCATTTAATAAGTCTCTCTCTCTCTCTATATGTATATGGTTATCTATTCATTTAGTAGAGTTGAATAGTTATTAAGTGGATATCTTTTGTAGAGTAAGAAATAAAAATAAATGAAGTCTCTATTGCTGGTCCCTGGCACAGACATTCTGGAATCTTCAGAATCTTCTGTATTAGGAATATCTTCCGCTCTTCATTAGGAAGCATTTTTGATCACACTGGAGTTTTCACTGATGAGGTGACTGAGGGTGGGGTCCCTAGGTACTCAAGGGATGGGGCCGGTCACCAGATAGTCCAAGTGATGAGAGGAGTAGAACTTTCAGCCCATCTACCCACCTGCTGGAGGCAGGGAGGGGGATCGGGACTAAGCTCTGTAAAGACTTTGGAGTGAGATCTTAGGAGCTTCTCGACTGACCAACACCTCCATGTGCCAAAAGGGGGGTGCAGTACACCCCAGCTCCACAGAGACAGAAGCTCCTGTACTTAGGACCTTTCCAGACCTTGGTCTATGAATCTCTTCATCTGTTTCTTCATTTGTACCCTTTGTGATAAACCCATAAGCCTAAGTTAAATGTCTTCTGAGTTTTGTAGTTTGGTCTAACAAATTATTAAACTTGAGAACAAGGTCATGGGAACCCCCCCTTATTTATGACCAGTGGGTCAGTAAGTGGCCTTGGGCTTGTGGCTGGCACTTGAAGTGGGAGCAGCCTGGTGGGACTTAGTCCTTAACCAGTCAAGTCTGTGTCTGCTGTAAGGAGTTTCCTCATTGAATTGAATTGTTAGATGCCCTCTTGGTGTCCGCGAATGGAAGAATTGGATGGTGTCAGAGAAACCCCCAAGAGCCTGATCACATAGGATTTCTAGATAAAACTGCAATTAATGTTTCATTAAACAAGTTTTACATTTCTCAGAGTGCTTTAAATGTGGCTAATAACTGCTCTGTGATAATGTTGATCTATGAATGCCAAAGTTTTCATTAATCTGCAACATTGGAGATAGTGATGGGCAATGCCAGTGCCCGTTAACTAATGACAGTTGCTGTGAGATGGATCCACAATCATCTCGGAAGCAAGAAAGCTTGAGTAATGCTACAAGCTCAGCCTGCGGCTAGGAGAATATTCTAGGAAATAGACTTGGCATTGATCTGAGTGTTTATCCAGTAGATTTTTTAAAAGGCCAGTTTGAATAACTCATCTTTGCTCCTTAAGAATGTACATAAAATTACTTGAGACAATGCCGGAGGGGAACGTACCTTGACTGCTGGGTTTAAAGAACAGGCAAGGGAATTTGAAGGCCTGAAATGTGTTTTCAATTTCAGGTTAATTCCACAATGCTGTCATTTTTACATTCACATTCATAAGATTTGGCTTAATATTGCCTTCCTATAACTTCACGGACGGTGAGGGCATAAGGTAGCTTTTAGCAAAAATGAGAACTCCAAATTAAAGATAATCATCAGCTGTAGAGTGTTGTATCCTCCTGTGTCTATCCCTACCACCGAAGGAGAACGAGGCACTAACAGAACAGAATTAGCCATTGTGCCTAGATGTAAAAGGCACATGCCTAGACTTAAAAAGCATAAAATCCCTTCTTTACCTTGCTTGAAAATGTTGCTTCTGTGGACACGCGAGTGACTGTCAAATCCAGCCAACACCTAGATTAAGGCATTGATCTTTCCCTAGGTTCAGGACCCTTCTATCATAAGATGGGACAGGATACATTGAGGAGAGTTTTGGCACAGGAAGTGTCATGAGGAGGTTAGTGAATTAGCATCTGAAAAATAAAGGATTAATGACCAAGCAGCACAGGACCACGTGCATGGATATAATCAAGTATCATTTTACCTTAAAGGCCGGGGTCTCTAGTTCCCGCCCCATTTCCTTAGCACTAATTTATAGCCCACAGGAGCACAAAGAACAATGGAACATGGCCACAGCTAATGCCTTGGGTAGTTATGTCTGACTAAGGATGAAGATACAGTCCTCATTTTCAGTCTGGTTATGTTTTCATTTTTAATCATCTCCAAATGCTTTCCCTCCCCTCCCCCATAAATTACACGCACTGGTCTCCTAAAAACTATATAATATGGTGGTAACCACCATTTCGGACAGATCTACACTTTACATAGCTGCCATATAAGCTATAGGCTATGAAGTGAGTCATCACTGCCTGATAGAAATAAATGGAAGGAAGGCAGAGCTTGTTTAACGGGTCACTTAGTGGCACTGACCCAGGGCCATCATTTAATCCTAATTTGTTAGGGAAAAATGGGTTCAGTGGACAATGTGCTTGAGTAAGGTCTTGCTCTACATTTCTAGAGCAGGAATGTCGGAAGAAGGCAGCCTCGCTTGACTTCACCAAACCGACTTGGTAACTGGTCGACTGTTTTGTCCGAAGCTATGTCCTCCTTGGAATCCTTGGTCCACTTTTGTGACAGAAATTCATGAGAAGGTCTGCATGGTCAGGATGCTGGTTTATGTCTAGTAGTGCATTTTTAAAAGATTTAGTTATTTAAGAGACACACACACACACAGAGACAGAGCATGTGAACATCAGGGAGAGGTAGAGGGAGAGAGAGAGAGAAACTCAAGCCGACTCCAAGCTCAGCACAGAACCTGATACGGGGCTTGATCTCACAACCCTGAGATCATGACTTAAGCTAGAACCGGGAGTCAGATGCTCAACCAACTGTACCGCCCAGGCGCCCCACTAGTAATGCATTTCAAAACATGAACAAACCCATGTATAAGAAAAGCCGTTATTGATGACAGTTTCCTCTCTGCAATCTGTGATAATTTCCTGATGCTCCAACACAGCCATTGCCCCTGCCTGCAGTTTGACCTATACCTCGTGTATTTATAAGTGCCACAGGAGCTTAGCAACCTGGAAATACTCATGTCGATTTTTCCAAGCACTGAACTTGCTTTTGGTATTTTGAAAAGTCTGCGGCCGTGTGATGAGTTGGATGTGATCAGTTTTCTATTAATGAGATACGATGCCCTTGCAAGCAGTTTAAATTCCCTATTCTCTTAATTACATTCATTATAGGTCATGGGTTTGCCTCACGGGATAATTGTACTCTCAGACCATGCTGAAAAATAAATAGGACAATGAAATCTGTTTGACACCCACCCTATATTGAATTACTAGTAGGGGATGGTAATAATAATTCTGAAAATGCCTAAGATGATTCTGTTTCTTAGAATTCTCTTTGCCCCCACCTTAAAAAAAAATGCAAAACACCTCCCTTGTTCAGGGATGACATTTTATTCCCTGTGGAATAGATTGTGTGTATGTGCGCACACGTTTTACATACACATTTACACACATATACACACACTGACAACTGCATTACTGAGCTAGGCAGCAATATAGAACTTACTCACTTTGACAGCTTATTATCACTCTCTGCTTACTTTTGGGGGGGTGACTTACGTGCAAATATATTCCAAAGGAAAATTGATGTTACCATTACTTTGACCTAGTTTTTAAAATTTGCTCAAATTTAAAATTTTGGTCAAATTTTAAATTTAATTCTTGTTCCTAAAAAAGCCACAAATTACCTGATGTCCTAAGAAAGCAGATGGAGCTTTTGGTCTTATGGTGTCATCTACCCTAGCCAATCAATTCTGTGCAACCCAATTTATCTGCCTTCAAAGGGTGAAGGACTGAGTTGAAGCTTTTGAGATTGGAATCTCTAGTTCCAGGGAAACTTGAGTATTTGACCCTGAGGTCTCTACTACTAAGCCAATCCTCTAGCATCTGACAGTTCATATGTGTTGAATTCCATAACCTTGATCCTGGTCCTGTTCTCTTGTGAAATGTGTCATTATTTTGGTTGGTCCCTGAAATGCACAGTACCTGAGGCAAAATATATCTCCTCAGGAGTGAAGGCACAGGAATTCTGCAACTCATGTGACAAACACGGCATCTGCCAGGAGTTGAATATGTCCACATAAGCAGCTTTCACGGGGCCAAGTCTGTGTCCCCTCCCAGTGCTCACCACACTTAACAGTTCTTGGTGATTTCCTATCTCCGTCCAGGAAGGTGACCTTTCTGAATACCCTGGTCTCTTAATTCCTTCACCTCCCGTCTTCCAGTGATATGGTCCATGACAAGCTTAGTTCACTCAGTGGGGATACCCCAGAACTTCTCATTATCAGTCTCCCCCACTTTTCCATGTTCACAATTTCACGTCTCTCCCTCCCCGACTACAACCCGCTATTTTTTTTTAACTTCACTCCTTCCAGGATGATGACTCTTAAAAAATATGTTCCTCCTTCTCCAGGACACAATACCCATTTTTCTTAGAAATTTTTCATTAATTATCGCCCACTTCCCCTTCCATGTCCTAATTTGTATTGTCACTCAACTTCTGCCCACCTCTGTGCCTTTTGCATCAACGCCCCTGATCCCTTCCTTCTGTCTTATCTCGGAGCAGAATCATCTAGCAAACCTTCTGTGGTTTACTTCCACACTGACTAACCTCAGCCTGTACCTCTTCAGTTGAACAAGGCTAGGAAAAAAATACATAACCGTGCCCGCCGTCCTCCATTACAATCTGTGCTGTTTCAGTTTGGCTCCAACTACTTACTGGCAATCCTATTGCCTCTTACTCTCCCACCCCTGGATGGCTGCTTATACCTTTTTTCTACAAAGCTCCAACCCCTTTTGCCCCATGATCCCTTCCAGTGGTCAGTTATGTATTCTGTTTATCTGGGAGAATAGACGCCCCGACGTTGAGAATTTTGACTCCGTCCTCCCAGCTACCAGCATCTGTGCACATGGACTATTCTTTCCATGCTATGAGTAGGGATGTGTTGGTCTTGGCCCCCCACTTCATCCATTTGTGGACAAGATGCCATTCCTTGTGGTTCACCATTTTAGGATTCCCCCCTCCCTCTTTCTTTCATAGAATCATTCTTTCTCCTCTTCATTGGCTCCTTTACATCTGCACTTTGAAAACTTACCCGTCTTAAAACACTTGCTCTTATTCCTCTATCCCCTTGAGTTTTGCCCTTTCTTGACTCCATTTTGCATCCAGATTCCTAAAAAGCTTTGTCTCCAGTCATGATTTCTAGTTCTCTTCCTTCCATTTCTCTTAAGATTGTAGAATCAGGGCTTTACCCCCTTCTATTCTCCCAAAACTTTAGTATTCAAGGTGAATGATGACTTCCTCTTTGCTAAATATGACAAATGCCTTCAGCATACCTGGTTCATCTGTACTGTCTGCCATGACATGTCTGAGCATGTACTGTCTGCTCACTCCCTCCTCCTGGCAACACATTACTCCCAGGACATCATGTTCTCTTTCTTCTCAGTTCACTGGCCTCTCCCGCACGATCTCCTTTGCTAGTGCCTTCTCATCTTGTCAAACTTCAAACAATGTTGTGCGCCAGGAAATCCTTTGAGCCTCTTTTTTTCTTTATCAGTGGTCACTCCCTTGGTGCTTGTTGCCTTATTTTTTATAATTGTTAGGTTTCATTTTTTTAAAGTACAATTTCAGATTTCTAGGATGATTGAGCAGATAATAAATAACAATCCATATGCCCATCTCTCACCTCACCACTCTAAAAGTTTCCCCTCTACCAACACCTGACATTAGTGTAATATCTTTCTTACAGTTAATGAACCAATATATTTTTAAAAATTTATTTTATTTTATTTCAGTGTTCCAGAATTCATTGTTTATGCACCACATTCAGTGCTCCATGCAATATGTGCCCTCCACAATACCCACCACCAGGCTCACCCAACCCCCCAATCCCTCCCTTCCAAAGCCCTCAGTTTGTTTCTCAGAGTCCACAGTCTCTCATGGTTCATCTCCTCCTCTGATTTCCCTCAACTCACTTCTCTTCTCCATCTCCCAATGTCCTCCATGTTACTCCTTATGCTCCACAAGTAAGTGAAACCATATGTTAATTGACTGCTTGACTTATTTTACTCAGCATAATCTCTTCCAGTCCCATCCATGTTGATACAAAAGTTGGGTATTCACCTTTTTGATGGAGATATAATACCCCATTGTATATATGGACCACATCTTCCTTATCCATTCATCTGTTGAAGGGCATTTTGGTTCTTTCCACTGTTTGGTGACTGTGGCCATTGCTGCTATGAATATTAGGGTACAGATGGCCCTTCTTTTGACTATATCAGT
The DNA here is from genome assembly GCF_030435805.1 of Mustela lutreola. Classification (NCBI taxonomy): domain Eukaryota; kingdom Metazoa; phylum Chordata; class Mammalia; order Carnivora; family Mustelidae; genus Mustela; species Mustela lutreola. The sequence goes on along the minus strand of NC_081294.1, from coordinate 138,725,421 downwards.
ATCTTGGGCAAACACCTAGTAGTGCAATTGCAGGGTCATAGGGAAGCTCTATTTTTAATTTCTTAAGGAATCTCCATACTGTTCTCCAAAGTGGCAGCATCAACTTGCATTCCCACCTACAGTGTAAGAGGGTTCCCCTTTCTCCACATCCTCTCCACCACACGTTGTTTCCTATCTTGTTAATTTTGGCCATTCTAACTGGTGTAAGGTGGTATCTCAATGTGGTTTTGATTTGAATCTCCCTGATGGCTAATGATGATGGACATTTTTCCATGTGCCTGTTAGCCATTTGTATGTCTTCTTTGGAGAAGTGTCTGTTCATGTCTTCTGCCCATTTTTTGAGTGTTTATCTGTTTTGTGTATGTTGAGTTTGAGGAGTTCTTTATAGATCTTGGATATCAGCCCTTTGTTTGTAGTGTCATTTGCGAATATCTTCTCCCATTCTGTGGGTTGCCTCTTTGTTTTGTGGACTGTTTCCTTTGCTGTGCAAAAGCTTTTGATCTTGATGAAGAGCCAATACATTTCTTTTAAAAGATTTTATTTATTTATTTGACAGACAGAGATCACAAGTACGCAGAAAGGCAGGCAGAGAGGCAGGCAGAGAGAGAGGAGGAAGCAGGCTCCCTGCTGAGCAGACAGCCTGATGTCGGGCTCGATCCCAGGACCCTGGGATCATGACCTGAGCTGAAGACAGAGACTAACCCACTGAGCCACCCCAATACATTTTTAAGTACAGTCGTTGCATTGCTTCACTGTTTTTGTTTTATTGTTCTTTGAGTTTTAGCAAATGTATAATGATGTGGATCCACCATTACAGTTGTGCAAAAACAGTTTCACTGCCTTATAGAGTCCCACGTCCTTCACCTATTTATCTGCCACTTCCCCCAGATCCCTGAAAACCAGTCATGTTTTTATGACCAGTATAGTTTTGCTTTTTCCGGAATGTCAGGTATTTGGAATCCTAGAGCCTTTTCAGCCTGATTTCTTTCACTTAGAAATATGCATTTAAGCCATGTCTTTTCATGGCTCGATAGCGCATTTCTTTAATACTGAAGAGAATTCCACTGTGTAGGTGTACCAGTTTATCCATTTGCCCACTGAAGCATGTCTTGGTTGTTTCTGGTTTGGGGTGATGGTGAATAAATCTGGCATGAACATTTGTGTGCAGGTTTTTGTGTGTACATAACCTTTCAACTCAATGAAACAAATGTTTAGGAACATGATCGCTTTGATTTGTAGAAGCTATCAAAGTGTATTCTAAAATGTACCATTTTTCATTCCCACCAGTAATGTTCCTGTTTTCCTGTATCCTCACCAACATTTTGTATTGCCAGTTTGATAGATTTTAGCTATTCTAATAAGTGGATAATTTTATCTCCTTATTGTTTTCATTTGTAATTACCCAGGGACCACCTTTTCATATGCTTATTTGCCATTTGTCTATCTTCTTTGGTGAGTTGTCCAGATTTTTCACCCATTTTGTAATTGGCTTGCCTGTTTACTTATGGTTGAGTTTAAAGACCTCTTTCTCTATTTCCTATACCATTCCTTTATCAGATAGCTGGTTTATAAATATTTCCTCCCAGTCTAAGCCTTATCCATTTATTTTCCTTATAGGTGTTTTTTAAAGAGTGCATGTGTATAATGGTAATGAAGTGCACATATTAAAATTATGTTTTTTTCCCATGGATAGGCTTTTGGTATTGTAGCTTAAAGTTTAGTGCCCAACCCAAGGTCATCTAGATTTCTTCCTGTGCTATCATCTAGAATTTTTGTAGTTTTAAATTTTATATTGAGGTCTATTGGCTGATCCATTTTGAATTACATTTTGTGAAGTGTCTAAGGGCTGTTTCTAATTTTTTCCTTCTCTTTTGCATGTATATATATATGCCTAATTTTTTTTAGCACCATTTGTTGGAAAGACTAGCCCTCGTTCAGTAGACTGCATTAGCTTCTTTGTTAAAGATCAGTTGATTATATTTGTGTGGATCCATTTCTAGGCTTTCTGTTTTAGCTCACTGATCATCTTATCTATTATTTCACTGTTACCATGCTGTCTTCATTACTATAGCTGTCTAGTAAGTTTTGATGTCAGGTAGCATTAGTCTTCTGACTTGTGTTCCTTTTCTTCAATATTGTATTGGCTATACTGGGCCTTTCCCCTTCCCCTACCCCATACAGACTTTAGAATCACTTTGATGATAACCACAAAATAATTTGTTGGGATTTTAATTGCCTATTACACTGAATCTGTACGTTCATTCAGACAGAATTGGCATCTTAATAATATCGAGACTTTCTATACATGAACATGGACTATCTGCATTTATTTCATTTTTTATTTCTTTCATCAGAGTTTCATATTTGTCCTCATATAGATCTTACACATGTTTGTTAGCCTTCTACATAAGTATTTAATTTTGTAGTGCTAATGTAAGCAATACTGCTTTTTTTTTTTTAATTTCACACACCAACTGTTCATTAGTGATATATGGAAAAGGTGTTTACACATTAGTATTTATAATATGATTTCATATGCTGGCTCTGTATCCTGCAACTTTGCTACAATTAATAGTTCCATGAGGTTTGTATCTGTTTCTGTGTTGTTGTCATTGATTTTTTTCTTTAGGATTTCTTACCTAAGCAGTCATGTCATCTGTGAACAAAGACATTTCTATTTAGTCCTTCCAAGTCTGTATCTCTTTTATTTCCTTTTCTTATCTTAATATATTAGCTAAGACCTCCATTATGATGAATAGGAGAGATGAGAAGAGGCATCCTTCCTTTGTTCCCAATTTTAGGGGAAAAGCTTCTCAGCATTAGATATGATGTTATATGTGAACTTTTTTTTTTTAAAATAGATATTCTTTATAAAGTTGAGGAAGTTCACCTCTATACTGAGTTTATTGAGAATTTTTATTATGGGGGTTCAACTTTGCCATATGTTTTTCCTGCATGTATTTTTATAACCATAGGATTTTTCTTCTTTAGCCTACAGATGGAATGGATTACAATGATCGATTCTTGCATGCTGAACAAGCTTTACATATTGTCCAGTGTTTGTATGGCTTTAAAAACTCTCCATGTCTTGTATCTCCAGCCTATATTTATATCCTGTCAGTCCTCTATCATTTCCTAAACTCAGCTCCAGATCTTTGCTAACAAAAATGCATCTTCTGTAGGTTTTCTCATGTCATTAATTGCAAACCCTATTCTTCCATTGCCTCTTCCAGAAAGGACAGTTCCTGATTCTTTTACAATGGAACTCAGGACTATCGTCACCAACATTTCTGTGCTTTTGCAACATGCTTCCATGGTGAAGTTGGTACTCTGGGGAAGGGCAGAGACATCTCAAAAGCAGAGGCAGAAAGTATCCCTGGATTCCAAGACTATTCTCTGATGACAAGAATGATCAAAAGAAGAATTGTGGAGACAGAAAGATTGTGGTATTAAGAGTCCCTGAGGGGACACAGAGTTCAAAAATACAAGTTTAACTAGAGAGCCAGGATTTTTCTTTACTGTGTGAAGCACTGAGGCTGATCACAACAGAAATTTTCTGCATGAGGTCACTACTGCAGGTAGCCCATGGTAAGAAAGTTATAACTCAAGAAACCATGTGTCTCTTAAGATAGCCCTAATTTACACTTGTAGATCAGTTATTTATTTTCAGTGCCTTATTTCATTTTTCACAGGGTCCCAATTTTGATGATGTATTATTTGGTTACTTAAAAATCCAGAGGCCATTAGAAAGTTGGATAGCTTCTGGAGATGGAAACTTCCTATAGAGGATGTATAGGGAAGATCTAAACCATCTTTTTGTTCACACTGGATCTTTGGGTTGGTAGCTTAGAGGAAGAGGTGGGACCACATTATATTTTCAACTTTGTGGTACTGAAACCCCACGGTTACTTGGGTGGAGGGGTGTGGAGATGTTACTAGGCGAAAAAATTTGACCTGTAGTATCTGTGAGGCACGTGTCCATGATGGGCTTATTTCTGAATCTGAGAATGCACCCACATTATAGAGAGCTTAATCTAGAAGAGGACAGCCAGGAGGAACCTCAGACACTGCCAAGGAGTCTAGTCTCCAAATTGGGAATCTGTTTAAGGAGCAATGAGAAGGGAGGGACAATGAGAAAGAATTGCTGGTGCTGGTAGGCCAACGAGTCAAGACATCTCTGCTGACTTCTGTGGCCTCGACAAGTCCACAAACTGTACATATACAAATACCACTTCAGAAGGCTTGAGGACCCCAGGAATTTGAGAGAAAGAAGCCATGATCTCTGTTAATTAATTCACTTCTGAGAGTAGGACCATCTACTCCATTTTCAAACTTGGGTTTTTAGTGCTGATACAGTTTTTAGAATATATATATTGTGTACATATGGAATATATATAATATACGTATATATAAGATACACAAGTACACAGATGTGTATAGTAGACATACAAAACACCAATATATACAAATAGAGAACACAAAATATAAAAACACAAATGCACAAATATAAGATAAATACCATATACAAATGTATGTATAAATGAACATATATTAAAGGTATGTCCTCTTAAATATGTTTGATAAAACCTCTAAAATATCCTTATGTACATTAATGGATACCATGTGCAGCAGGACAAAGCCCAGTGGCTACATTAGGGGAGCAAAATATTAGAATTTATTGCTGATGGAGGTTGAGAAGCAGAGTTATATTGAGAAAGTCAATAAAAATAAAAAATAATAATACAAATAAATTTTAAAAATGGGAGTAGTTCACAGAAGATATTGTCTTTGTTCCTTCCAGCAGTCTGACCCATTGAGGAGGGGAGAGTTGGTAAGTAGTGATAGAATCATGGACAAACACCCAGAGGATGGGACTCACTGGCTGCCCAACGTGTCATGGTGTTGACGTGCCTCTACCCACCATGTAGGATGACCACGAACATCCTCCCCCGGAACCTTTCCACCAGAAGCCGCCGGGTTTGTGCCTATGGGATTGAGGGACTACGTCCAGGAGGAAGAAGTGCTTAGCAGCATCACAAAACTAGGAGAGAGCCTCAGAAGCAAGGGAATGATCTCACAGTTGTCTCAGCAGAACTTTCCTTGCGGAGGGTAAGAATTTGATGATCTGAGGCAAGAAGCAGCAGCTGGAGACAAACGAGAGTCTGGATATAAATAAAGCTAAAAGGAGGGGCTCTCCTAGGCAGGATGGCTGAGCAAAACTTCTATTCTTCCATGCTTCTCCCTGCCTGCTGAGCCCAGGGCGATTGGAGCACAGGGAGCTCCAGGCAGCTCTGGCTGCGGAGAGCTCATGGGGCACATCCCTTCTCAACTCCACATTCACTGAGATCACACAGGGAGCCTGGAATCGTAGGAGGATTCAGGATTTATGCCATAGAAATAGACAAACGATGTAAAATCTGAGCTTGTTGATTTTTTTTAATGAATACTCCTCAGAGAACCCGATGTTAAGTATTTACCAGCGCACCACTGGGTCCCAGACTGGTAAGAGAAGTCAGAACTTCGCATGTTGAATTGTGTCATGTTTTATAGGGAGCTCTTTCACATCTGTCAGCTTGCTTTGTTGACACAGAGACCGGTGTGACCTTCTGCCGGAGTGACGGAAGGAGGTCTGTCTCATTAGACTACCGTGGTCCGTTTTGATTCTGAGTCTCAATCAGGCATTTCTGCTCTGGGGATGTGCTCCGACTCCAAAATAACCCCGTCATGAACTCAGTGCCCTGGGTATTTTGTTGCTTCGGAACTGCCAGAGTATATATCTGGGGGCGGAAGGTTGGAGAAAAACAATAGTGTTGCCCTTCTGACCTGCACTGCATGCCAGGAAGTCTGTGGTTGGTAGTCAGCCGCCTTATCCCAGCCTTTCAGGGGGATCATTTCTAAATCAGAAGTCATTTCTAGACACTGCAGTCCCTTACAACTCCATATGGGTTTGATAAGCGATTTGACTCTCATCAGATCTCGTCAGGACCTCAGCCTGTGATTATGCACAGAGCCATTAACTGGGCTTTTGATACTGTTGCTTAAGTAGTGGGGGAAAAGATGACTGCTATTTTAAATGAAAGACCCGAAGGACAATAAAAAACAAACATGTAAGTTTCTTAGAGTAAGTCTGTGGTACCCAGAATAACTCATACTTTCACACAATGGGGAACTATATGTGTTTGATAGAAGAAGAAAATAGCTTCCCCTGTTTATGGCAAGGTGAAATCACTTGTTGAAAAATATGTTTATCTGAACGACACCTGAAGGAGGCTGAGAGTGGGTGCTAGACGATATGGCCACGTCGAGCTGAGTAGATGTGGGAGAAGTGTAGGTCTTATTTCAGAATGAGAAAGAAGAAGGTGGCTAGTTGACTTAGGGACCCCACAAAATTTGAGAGCAGGTTGGTAAGGAATCCTTTAAGGTAGTTTGCCTTAATTTTTTTATTTTTTATTTTTTTTTAAAAGATTTTATTTATTTGAGAGAGCGAGAGAGAGAGAGACAGCGTGAGAGAGCATGAGAGGGGAGGTCAGAGGGAGAAGCAGACTCCCCATGGAGCCAGGACTCCGGGATTATGACCTGAGCGGAAGGCAGTCACTCAACCAACTGAGCACCCAGGCGCCCCAGTAATTTGTTTTTAAATGTAGTCATCAATAAACGTAATCATTGTTACTGGAGGCTTCTGGAACTCTGGGATTTGTCTGTGACTTTACCATCACGTGTGTCCTTGAAGTGCCCTGGGAGTCATCAAGGTTTTTGTGAGACTTCTTACACCAAGAATTCTCCAGCGTTGGACAGAGGGGGTGTCCAGGTTGGCAGCCTTCTGCTACTTCAGCCTGCCGTTAAGCCGTGCAGTTCTCCCAAACTCAGCAGGGTGTGAGGGAGTATGTGGTAGAAGCTCATGGAAGCTAAGCTCTGTTGTGCACACCTGATTCACTTAGCTATTCAGGCATTTATCTTCTTACTTTAGGAATGTGTTTTGAGGAAGTTAAAAAATACGAGATTCAATGCACTGAAAATGGGAAAGAATAATGATATAGTAAGACCCCAAAGGGGAGTGAGTATTACTAAGTCACAGTTCATGCACACACAATCGGTTCCATGTCTTAGAATGTCTTTAAAAGGAAAACTAACCAGTTACCCAGGGGTGGGGCTTGGCAGTTGGTGTTGGGGACAAAACTCTTGCTTTTAAGAAAGATTTATCCTCTGGGTCTCCTTAATGACAGGGTACTTTCTAGAATACTAAGCAGAATCCTCAACAGCATCTTCAACGGAAATTGCTGAACGGTGTGGGTAGGGATCTCAGTGACAGTGTTTGTCTGTGTGAGCTCACGGCCCTGTAGTGCAGGGGAACGGGAGACAAACACACAGGGGCCAAGCCTCTGTGAGACCAGCAGGCGCAGAGCATTTTGACACTGTAGCCTAACGTGGGAGCAGATTCTTGAGGTTTTAGTGAATAGATGCACAGAATGAGTAGATGGAGTATCCTTGAAATGATTCTCCATAAATAATTATATCATGCAGACGAAAGTTTGATAGAGTGGCTTAGTAAATTCAGCATTAGCTTCTCTGATGGATGTCTTTAAAGGCAGTATTGCTTGTAATTTTACCTTACTAATTGCCCTTTGAGGTCCAGTTTATTATTCCCATTTTTATAGAAGAGCAAATTGAGATGCGAGTTTGATCCATTGCTCAGATTCACTCTGCTAAGAAGAGCAACTTAGGTTGATTTTAGGTCTTTTTACTCCACGTTTCTTTTCTTTTCTTTTTTAGTGTGTTTTAATAGATTCCAGTATTGTTAACATACCATGTTATGTTTGTATCAGATGTACAATATAGTGATTCAACAGCCGCATACATCAACTGGGGCTCATCACAACAATTGCACTCCTTAATCCCCCTCACCAATTTGACCCATTCTCCCCACCCACCTACCCTCTGGGATCCATCAGTGTGTACTCTAGAGTTAAGAGTCTGTTTCTTGGTTTCTCTCTCTCTCTTTTCCCTTTGCTCTTTTGTTTTGTTTCTTAAATTCTCCATATGAGTGGAATCATAAGGTATTTGTCTTTCTCTGATTTACTTGGTTTAGCAGAATAACCTATAGCTCCAACTGTGTCGTTGCAAATGGGAAGTTTTCACCCCTTTTTATGGCTTATTACTATTTCATTTCATTACTATTTCATGTGTGTGTGTGTGTGTGTGTGTATCCTTATATATTTATATATATACACCGTGTCTTCTTTATTTATTCATTTATGGACAGACTCTTGGGCTGCTTCCATCATTTGGCTATTGTAAATAATGCTTCTCTAAATGTAAGGGTATGTGTATCCCTGTGAATAAGTGTTTTTGTATTTTGGGGGTAAAATACCCAGTAGTACAATTCCTGGATCATAGGTACCTCTATTTTAACTTCCTGAGGAACCTTCATACCGCTTTCCACAGTGGCCACACCAGCTTGTGTTCCCACCAGCAGTGTAAGAGGGTTCCTTTTTTTTTTTCCATATCCTTGTCAGCACTTTTTTCTTGTGTTTTTTATTTTAGCCATTCTGACAGGTGTGTTGCAATAACTCATTGCAGTTTTAATTTGCATATCCCTCATGATGAGTGATGTTAACCTTCTTTTCAAGTGTCTGTTGGCAATCTGGATGTCTTCCTTGGAGAAATGTCGGTTCATGTCTTCTGCTCTTTCTTTAATTGGATTATTTGGTTTTTTGAGTGTTGAGTTGTATAAGTTCTTTATATATTTTGGATACTAACCCTTTAGAGGATATGTCATTTGCAAATATCCACTCCCATTCAGTAGGTTGTCTTTTAGTTTTGTTGATTGTTTCCTTCACTGTGAAGAAGCTTTTTATTTTGATGTAGTCCCAGTAGTTCAGTTTTGTTTTCGCTTCCCTTGCCTCAGGAGATATATCTAGAAAGATGTTGTTACTGTCAGAGAGATTACTGCCTGTGCTTTCTTCTAGGATTTTTATGGTTTTGGGTTTTCCACTTAGATTTTAAATCATTTTGAATTCCTTTTTGTGTGTGGTATAAGAAAATGCTCCAGTTTCATTTTTTGCATGTAGTTGACCAATTTCCCCCAACTTTGTTGAAGAGATGGTCTTCTTTCCACTGGAAAGTCTTCCCTGCTTTGCTGAACATTAATTGATCATATACTTGTGCATTTATTTCTGGGTTTTCTATTCTATTCCATTGATCTATGTGTCTTTGTTTGTGCCAGTGCTATACTGTTTTCATTACAGCAGCTTTGTAATATATCTTGGAGTCTGGAATTGTGATGCCTCCAGCTTTGATTTTTTTTTTTTTTCAAAATTACTTTGACAATTCAGGGTCTTCCATGGTTCCATATGAATTTTCAGATTTTTTGTTCTAGTTTTATGAAAAATGCTATTGGCATTATGACAGGGATTGCATTAAGTGTGTAGATTGCTTTGGGTAGTAGTATAGATATTTTAACAATATTTGTTCTTCTAATCCATGAGCATGGAATGTTTTTCCACTTCATTGCATCATCTTCAGTTTCTTACATCTGTATTTTATAGTTTTCAGGGTATAGGTCTTTCACCTCTTAGGTTTATTCTAAGATATCTTGTCATTTTTTATGCAATTATAAATGGGATTGTTTTCATGGTTTCTCTTTCTGTTGCTTCATTATTAGTGTACAGATGGAACAGATATTTATACATTGATTTTTTATCCTGTGACAACTGAATTCGTTTATGACTTTAGTAGGTTTTATTTGGTGGAGTCTTTAGGGATTTCTGTATATAGCATCATATCATCTGCAAATGTGGAAGTTTTACTTCTTCCTTAGCAGTTCAGATGTGTTTTGTCTTCATTGTCTAATTGCTGTGCCTAGGACTTCTAGTACTATGTTCATGAACAGCGGTGAGAGTGGACATCCCTGTCTGGTTCCTGACTATAGCGGAAAAGCTCTCAATTTCTTCTCATTAAGTATGATAATGGGTGTGGGTTTTTCATTTTTCATAGATGGCCTTTATTATGTTCAGGTATGTTTCCTCTAGATGTCCTTTGTTGAAGGCTTTTGTCATGAATGGATGTTCTACTTTGTCAAATGCTTTTTCTATGCCTATTGAAATGATCATGTGTTTTTTTTTATTCTTATTTTTTGTTTTGTTTTATTTTGTTTTTGTGTGACTTATTGTGAATATAGAACCAGCCCTTATATCCTGTTTGATCCTATTTGATCATGGTGAATGGATTTTTTTAAGGTATTGCTGAAATTGGTTGGCTAGTATTTTGTTGAGGATTTTTGCATCTGTGTTCATCAGAGATACTGGCCTATAGTTCTCCTTGTTTGGAGTGCCCTTATCTGGACACTCAAGGTAATGCTGGCCTCATATAATGAATTTGGAAATTTAACTTTCTTTTTTATTTTTTTAGAATAGTTTGAGAGGAATAAATATTAACTCTAAGTGTTTGGTAGAATTCACCTGTGAAGCTATCTGATCCTGAACTTCTGTTTGTTGGGAGTTTTTGGGTTACTGATTCAATCTCCTTGGTGGTAACTGTTCTGTTAAAATTTTCCATTTCTTCTTGCTTCAGTTTGGTTGTTTATATGTTTATATATGTTTATATGTTTCTAGGACTTTGATCATGTCTTCTAGATAGTCCAATTTGTGCATACAGTTTTTGTAATATTCTCTTACAACTGTTTGTATTTCTGTGCTATTGGTCGTTACTTCTCCTCTTTCCTTTGTGATTTTATTTGACTCCTTTCTCTCTCTCTCTCTTCCTCTCCTGCTCTCTCTTTTTTTAATGGGTCTGTCTGGAGGTTTATCAATTTTGTTGATCTTTTCAAAGAACCCAGGTCCTAGTTTCATTGTTCTATTGTTTTATTTTCTTTTCTAATTTTTATATTATTTATTTCTACTCAAATCTTTATTATTTATTTCTTTCTGCTGATTTTTTTTTTAAATCTCCATAAGGTGCAAGTTTTGGTTGTTTGAGACTGTTCCTGCTTCTTGAGATTGGCTGGTATCACTATAAACTTCCCTCTTGCAACTGCTTTAGCTGGATCTCAGAGGTTTTGGACTCTTGCGTTTTTATTTTCATTTGTTTCCACATATCCTTTGCTTTGTTCTTTGATTACTTGGTTGACCCAGTCATTGTTCAGTAGCATGTTATTTAACCTCCATATATTTGTGGTCTTTCTAGATTTTTTTCTTGTGGTTGGTTTCTAGTTTCGTAGTGCTGTGGTCAGAAAAGATTCTTGGTACAACTTTGATCTTTTAAAATTGTTGAGGTTTGTGTTTTGGCCTAAAATGTGACCTCTTCTGAAGGATGTTCCCTGTGCCCTTGCAAAGAATGTGCATTCTGCTATTTCTAGATGGAACGTTCTGAGTATATCTCTTAGATCGATCTAGTCCACTACATCATTTAAAGCCCTCTTTCCTTGTGGATTTTCTGTTTGGATGATCTGCCCATCAATGTTCTTGGGGTGTTAAAGTCCCTTACTGTTATTGTATTACTACTGGTTAGTTCCTTTATGTAAATTATTAACTATTTTATGTATTTGAGTAGTCACATGTTGGGTGCATAAATATTTCTAACTTGTATTTTCCTGTTGGATTGTCCCCTTTACTATTATATAGTGTTCTTTGTCTCTTTTTACAGACTTTGCATTAAAGTCTATTTTTCCTGAAATAAATATTGCTACTCTGGCTTTTTCTCCTCACACTTGTTTAGGTGATAAATGTTTCCCCACCATTGACTTTCTTTTTAAAGATTTTAAAAATTTTTTTTTATTAGTAATTTTTTTTCAGTGTTCCAAGATTCATTGTTTATGCACCACACCCAGTGCTCAATGCAATACATGCCCTCCTTAATACCCACCACCATGGTCACCCATCCCCCACCCACCTCCCCTCCAAAACCCTCAGTTTCTCAGTGTTCACAGCCTCTCATGGTTTGTCTCCCCCTCTGATTTCCCCCAACTCACTTCTCCTCTCCTTCTCCCAATGTCCTCCATGTTATTCCTTATGCTCTACAAGTAAGTGAAACCATATGATAATTGACTCTCTCTGCTTGACTTATTTCACTTAGCATAATCTCCTCCAGTCCTGTCCATGTTGATACAAAAGTTGGGTATTCATCCTTTCTGATGGAGGCATAAGACTCCATTATATTTATGGACCAGATCTTCTTTATCCATTTGTTTGTTGAAGGTCTTCTTGGCTCTTCCCACTGTTTGGCGACTGGAGCCATTGCTGCTATGAACATTGGGGTACAGATGACCCTTCTTTTGACTATATCAGTATCTTTGGGACAAATACCTAGTAGTGCAATTGCAGGGTCATAGGGAAGCTCTATTTTTAATTTCTTAAGGACTCTCCACACAGTTTTCCAAAGTAGCTGCACCACCTTGCATTCCCACCCACAGTGTAAGAGCGTTCCCCTTTCTCCACATCCTCTTCAAAACATGTTTACTGTCCTGTTGATTTTGGCCATTCTAACTGGTGTAAGGTGGTATCAATGTGGTTTATCAATCTCCCTGATGGCTAATGATGATGAGCATTTTTTCATGTGTCTGTTAGCCATTTGCAAGTCTTCTTTAGAAAAGTGTCTGCTCATGTCTTCTGCCCATTTTTTGATGTGATTATCTGTTTTGTGTGTGTTGAGTTTGAGGAGTTCTTTATAGATCTTGGATATTATCCCTTTGTCTGTAGTGTCATTTGTGAGTATCTTCTCCCATTCCATGGGTTTCCTCTTTGTTTTGTGGACTGTTTCCTTTGCTGTGCAGAAGTTTTTGATCTTGATGAAGTTCTAAAAGTTCATTTGTGCTTTTGTTTTCTTTGCCTTTGGAGACATGTCTTGAAAAAACTTGTTGTGGCCGATGTTGAAGAGGTTACTGCCTATATTCTCCTCTAGGATTCTGATAGATTCTTGCCTCACATTGAGGTCTTTTAACCCCACCATTGACTTTCAACATGTATATGTCTTTACGTCTAAAATGAGTCTCTGTAGACTGTTTTGCCAGTCTTCAGATTGCTTTCTGGTTTGTTGACATGGACATAAATGATACCTCATGGTAAACAGGGGACAGAGTGAGCTTAGGGTCCTCCTACTCTGCCATCTTCTCAAGCTCCATCCAGTGCCCATTTCTTGAGAAGTAAACTTTCTGCTCCTGTTTCCCTTGCATCTGGTCACTGAGGGAATGACCACAAAAGCAGCATGGCTGGGGCCATGAGACCCTGCTTACTCTGGGTCTTCTCTAGTCCCAGCACTGGGCTCACTGTGCCTCTAAAAAGACACATCGGGCAAAGTCTGGGCTTTTGACTATCCCAGAGAAGCAGTAGAGTACGTCTTAAGCATTTTCATTTGGTAACCATTATTACAAACATACTTCCATGGGAGAGTTGAGATTCCCCCATGAGAATTGAGTATTTTCAAACTTGCTCAGGTTGACCTTTGGGGAAGGTAGTGGGTAGGAGAAACTGGTAAGTAAAAGCTAACAGTTGGAAAATCTCTACTAAGGGTGGGTTATTTCAAGGTGAGGTTACTCAATGTGATTATCACAGACCAACAAAAGAAAGACAAATTCTTTTTTTCTGCACAGCTTCTCTGAGCATTTAGAAGGCTGTTGGGTATGTGAGATGCCAATAGCACATGTGCCAGCAGAAACTCCCTAAATATACTCTGCACAAGACTTTTCTTTGCAGAGGATCCTACAGGACTAACACTGTGCTTGGTTTTTTTGGGCAGTGTTATCCTACAAGTGTGATTCTCAATTGGAGTTGCCTAGGAAATACTTACGGCCACTGATTTTTGAGCTCCAAACCAGAACAATTACATTAGAATCTCAGTGGTGCGAGAGCACTGGTATTTTTTTTTTTCTTTTTTAGAAATTCTTCAAATGATTGTTCTGTCCAGCCATATTGAGAGTACATAGTCTAGGGGCACTAGGTGTTCAGTAATTTGAAGACCTATCTAGACCTGGATCTTAAAGGATTTTGGTCTAATAAGAGTGGCCAGGTAGAAAAGTGATGTCAGTGTCTTTAACAATACAACCCTATTTTAAACCCCACTTAACTTTGAGCTACCACTTCCCCTGCCTTCCAGCCCATGTCCTCAAAGATGAGTCTATAATGACCTTACACAGCTCCCATTCAGTCCTAGGTCAAGTGAACTCTGGCTTGTGTTTTGAAACGCATTGCTGATTAAACAAACAACTAATAATCACCTTACCCAGGGTCTGTCCAGATTGCCACAACTGTGGGATGTTATAAATCTGAGATTTATATTGTAACATCTTAAATTTGATTGGTACTATATACATCAACTTTCCCCTTCCTTAGCCTCTTGTCCCTGGTTTGTGCAATACAATTTTATGACATTTAAAAAATATTTTGAAATGCACATTATATGTATCTATCATTGACTCAAGTTCTATTTACTTTGATTAGATACGTTTGACAGTTTTCACTACTCTGTTATTTATGTACTTCTGAGCTGTTGATTTTCACTAAAAGCATCAACAAGTCGATTGAACACTAAAATAGATTCTCAGGAGAAATTTCTGATTTCAAATGATGCTAATGGTCTTCTTTCATCGACATTTGGATCAAAAAGGCATAACCTTGAGGGAAGCATGGATTTTTTTTTTTTTTTTTTTTTAATACACAGGCTATGCCAGGAGCACATGGACTACTGGAAGAACTCAAAACAGGACCTAATTTGAGTCTGAATTCTGTGAAAGAGATGAAAAAAATGTTAGGAAACCATCTGTGAATTGCTCTTCCACATAATACAATGTATATTGTGCATTTCAGGGTTTGAGGCATTCACTAGAACAGCAGCCTATGAAATACCCTCTAAAAAACAAACATGCTGGTCAACAATGTTTGGGTTGCCCTGGGGATATGAGAGTCCAACACAAAGAAATCATCAAGCACACCATCTGAGATCACAGACTTTACACAAGAATCCAAAGGCACAGGAAGATGAAATTTGAGACTTTCTTCAGTATGTGATTAAAGAGAAGGAGAATGGAGTGAATGAATCATGGTGTCCATTAGATTTACTTGGTGACAAGAGCCTTAGAAGAAATAAATTGAGTTCTTGGAGTATGTAATCCTGTCAGCCCATAGAGGTTGGAGTGATTTTGGCTTATAATGTGTCCAAGAACTCTAGCATCCGAACAATGGAGAGAAACAATAAAAAGTCAGAAGGAATATGTCAGGAGAGGTGCCATGCCTAACCTGTGCGGAGAATAGAAACCCCTCATGAGAAAGCTGGGAAGGGGAAATGTGACTCATCGTCTGAGTGAGAAACCTCTTATCCTCACAAGGTTTGAAAAGGAACTTAAAAGGCCAATTAAGAGACAGATTGTTGAATTGTCAATTGAAAGCAAACTGGATTGACCTGGGAAAAGCCCCCATGGCACAAAGTTGTTCTTGAAAAGAATCCGTAAGTAAGCCGGCTGATGTGGAGAAGACACTGTGTAAAATGACACGTGAAGGCTGAGTTAAAGAGAGCACACATCTCCTCCTGGCCACTCTAGTTGACAGAAAGACGGGCACAGGGAGTGGGAAGAGGTGTGGGGGATGAGCAGTATATGACTCAGGCCTGTGGACTGAGGAGGGGTCACTGGACTGTGACACGTGACAGGAAGAGGGACAGGTTCTCTCATCGATGCTGAACGAGTCGGACCTCACTGGGACTTGTTTGTTCTGGGGTTCTGCTGCGGAGTGGGTTACGTCTTCCAAATTCGTACATTGAATGCTTAACCTCCAGTCTCTCAGAATGTGACTTTATGTGACAACAGGGTTGTTGCGAGGTAGTTTAAGGTGAGGCCATACTGGAGTAGCGTGGGCCCCGATCCAATAGCATTGCTGTCCTTATGGAAGAAGGGTGTTTGGATGGAGACACGCACAATGGAGAAGGCCATTTGAAGATTGGAGTTGCCTTGTGACAAGCCTAACAAACACCAGGAGCCGGGAGAGAGGCCTGGAGCAGACCCTTCCGAGGGAGCATGGCCCTGTCGACGTCTTCCTCTCAGACTTCTGCCCCCAGAGTAGTCAGATACTAAATCCTTGTTGTTAGAGCTCTTCACTTTGTGGTTACTTAATATAGCAGTCCTAGGGAGTAATTACAGGCTAGGTGGACGCTCCTTCTTGAGAGCTTCGTACTTCTCGGAGCAGGTCCAGAAGACAGCAGAGGTCTGAGAGAGAGCATGTTGGTCAGGGAGCTGGTAGACAGTGTGGGGAGAACATGGCTGGTGAGCAGGATGCTAGTTTGGGCAAAGGCTGAAGAGGCTGTGTTTGACGGGGATCAGTCCCTACAAATGTGAAAGGCTCACCTGGGGAAGTGGAAAGCAGGTTCTCTGTAGCCAAGCCTGGGACTAGAATAAGGGGTAGAATTCGGGAGAAGACAGCCCCACTGTGTGCTGAACTGCCTTGGAGACGCTGAGAAGGAAGGGGGAGAATTCGTGGCAGAAGGTGGGGGAGCTCAAGTCCTCTGGACTTGAAGTGGATTTGGGCTGGGGCCGACATGGGGTTCATGCGCAGAGGGTACTGTGGTTCCGGAGCTGAAGCTGACATTGGTACAAGCCAGGGGACCCTTGGGCTCTGCACACAGGGGGTGCTTGGCAGGACAGCTAAGTGCTGAGGCAGGTGCAGGCTGGGATGGCCCAGGGAGCTCTGTGCCAGGGGTGCACTGGCCAATTGGCAGGAGCTGAAGGGGAGCCAGCCTGGAGTGCTTTGCCTCTGTGTCACCTTGGTGAGACAGATGGGGCTACAGTGAGCTCTGACCAAAAGTGTCCTTGTATGTGCTGTGCAGGGGGCCCTCTTGGTGGGTCTGCTCAATGGGTAGAGCTCTGGGCCTGGGGCTCTTTGAACTGGCAGGTCTTCTGGGTGCCTGGATCCCGTTCCCATCTGCCAGAATGTAAACTGTGCCATTCACCAGACCCTCCAACATGGGGAGAGGTTCAGCATCTTGTCTGCTACTGACGGAGGGCTAGGGCTGGATACCATACATCCCAACTGTTCTTTAAAACTGCAGGGTGGGGGGCGCCTGGGTGGCTCAGTGGGTTAAGCCTCTGCCGTTGGCTCAGGTCATGATCTCAGGGTCCTGGGATCAAGCCCCACATCAGGCTCTCTCCTCAGTGGGGAGCCTGCTTCCTCCTCTCTCCCTGCCCGGCTCTCTGCCTACTTGTGATCCCTCTCTCAAATAAATAAATAAAATCTTTAATACTGCAGGTGTTTTTTTTTTTTTTTTTTTTTTTTTTTTTTTTTTTTTTCCCTGTGCCTCAGGCATCCATGGCTGGTGTAGGCCAGTGTCCTGGGCTTGGTGAGACAACTGGCCAGCTGTGGTACCTGCACTGTGCTCTTGCCAGTACTATTAAGGCGGAGAGGGAATGTAAACAGTGGTGCTCAGCAGCTGCTCTGATTCAGAGGCATTGCAGCAGTACCCCTCCCCCCCAACATTTGGCAGGATTGGAGGGCTGGTTCCTTTCTGTCCTAGTTACCCCTTAATCTGGGGCATCTTTTACTGTGCCCCAGCCTCAGTGAAGCTGCCCACTGACCCTCAGCTCTATCCCTCCCCGTGACAGTTCTCAAAGTCAAGGGTGGGGGTTCCCTTCCTTCCTGTGTCTCCATCTGTCTTGGTCTTCTCTACGTAGTCGATCTTCAGTTGTACAGAAAGTACTCCGTCGCCCTCACGTCTTCAGGGGGAGCTGCTCTATAAAAAATAAGTGTGGATGTGGTCTGTTTGTGGAGCGGGTGAATTCAGGGTCTGCCTCTGTTGCCATCTTCTATCGCAGCCTCTGGCTCTGTCTTTAGATGTCAAGTGAGTCTCTTAAAGGCAGCACATAGATAGGAAAATCATATACATATTTGTTAATTTATCCTTTCAGCTACCCAGATTAGGGCATTTAGTCCATTTACATTTAAAGTAATTATTGCTAGGTATGTGCTTACTCCTTTGTTACCTGTGGGTAGGTGTGTTTGCCATATAAGGCAAAGCCAATTTTAATATTTTAATGGAATGAAAACTCTAAATGTTCACACCACCTATCCAATCATCCCACTTTTCTTGGTCTTGCTTTTGGTCACAGAGCTGGATTTAAAGTTGTGTTTCATTAAAGGGTGGCTGGGTGGCTCAATGGGTTAAGCCTCTGCCTTCAGCTCCGGTCATGATCTCAGCGTCCTGGGATCGAGCCCCACATTGGGCTCTCTGCTCAGCGGGGAGCCCATTTCCCCCCATCTCTCTGCCTGCTGCTCTGTCTACTTGTGATCTCTCTCTGTCAAATAAATAAATAAAATCTTTAAAAAAATTTTTTTTAAAGAAATATGGATGGAAGGAAAGCCAGAGTAGTGTCTGTCAGTTCTAGTTGCACATTGGAATTACAAAAGATGGAATCGTTCAATGTGGCACCACCAAGATTGGAGGTTGGATTTTTTTTTTAAGGATTTTATTTATTTATTTGACAGACAGAGATCACAAGTGGGCAGAGAGGCACAGAGAGAGAGAGAGAGAGAGAGAGAGAGAGCGGAGGAAGCAGGCTCCCCGCTGAGCAGAGAGCCCCATGCGGGGCTCAATCTCAGGACCCTGGGATCATGACCTGAGCCAAAGGCAGAGGCTTAACCCACTGAGCCACCCAGGCACCCCGGAGGTTGGATATGTTTATTATGGGTGGTAGTAGTTCTGGAAGCTGTTTAGCCACATCCCTGGCTTCTGCCTGCTAGATGCCAGTAGCATATCCCTCTTCCTCAATTGCAATAATCAGAAATGTGTTCAGATATTGCCAAATGTTTTCCTTAGGGAACAAAATTACCTCCAGCTGAGGAAGAGGGACTAAGGACTGGGGCAGGACAAAGGGATCCATATTTTTAGACATTCCCTGGATGACTTCATTAGGGAACCACAACCACGTTTGGAATCAGATTTTGAGCAACTGGCCAGGGAATGTATATTTTGAGATATACATTTGAGATATGTATATATTGAGATATAATTGAGCCTATAACCTTATGCTAATTTCAGGCGTACAACAAAATGATTGGATTTAAGGATAGATAGTAAAATGATGACCACAGTGAGTCTAGGTAACATCCATCACCACGCACGTTAAAATTTTTCTTTCTTGTGATGGGAACTTTTAAAATTTATTCTCTTACCAACATAAAAATACTTCAAATTAGCAAAAATTCAAATGTTTCAGTATTATTATCTATAGTTACTGTACTATCTATACATTACATCCACTGGACGTTGTTTTAATAACTGGAAGTTTGTACCTTTTGATCCCCTTCATTTTGCCCACCTCCCAATCCCTGCGTCTGACAACCTCCAACCCACTCTCTCTATTTACATTTGTTTGTCATGAGATCATACAGTATTTATCATTCTCTGACTTACTTGACGTAGCATAATGCTCTTAAGATGCATCCATGTTGCCATGTGGCAAGCTTTCATTCCTTTTTTTTTTTTTTTTAAAGATTTTTAAAAAATTTATTTATTTGACAGAGAGAAATCACAAGTAGATGGAGAGGCAGGAAAGAGAGAGAGAGGGAAGCAGGCTCTCTGCCGAGCAGAGAGCCCGATGCGGGACCCGATCCCAGGACCCTGAGATCATGACCTGAGCCGAAGGCAGCGGCTTAACCCACTGAACCACCCAGGCGCCCCCTCATTCCTTTTTTTTAATGGCCCAGTAACACTGCATTGAGTATGTATGTACGACACATCTTCTTTATGCAGTCATCCACACTGTCTCCTTACCTAAGCTATTGTAAATAACGTAGTAATGAACATGGCGGTGCAGATAGATATTTGAATTTGTGTTTTCATTTCCTTCAGATAAATATCCCAAAGTGATTTTTTGGACGACCCTCTTTGCTATTTTCATGGTTGCCATAACAGTTACCATTCCCAGCGGGGGAATGTAATATGAATGATGGCTCTGTTTTTCTACATTATCCCAAACACTTAACTATGTCTTGCCTTTTTGATAATGGCCCTTATTTATTTATTTATTTATTTATTTATTTTGTAATAGTGTGAGGTGATAGCTCATTCTGATTTACCCATTTTTCAATGTGGCTTGGTTTTTCTGTTTGTTTTTGTTTTATTTTTGTTTTTTGTTTTTGCTATGGAGTCGTATAAATGGTTCTTGTATTTTGCATATTAACACCCTATCAGATAGATGACTTGAAAGTGTTTTCTCCCATTGGGAAGGTTGCCTTTTCATCTTACTGATCGTTTCCTTTGCTGTACCGAAACTTCTCAGTTTAATATTGTCTCATTTATATTTGTTGTTTGTTGCTTTTGTTTTGGGGGTTGGATCCAAAAAAAAAAAAAAAATTACTGCCCAGGAGCTTACTAGTTATGTTTTCTTCTATTAGGTCTATGTTTTCTGGTCTTAAGTTCAAGTCTTTTAGTTATTTCAAGGTAGTTTTTGTGCATGGTATAAGATAGTGGTATAGTCTCATTCTTTTCTACCGTGGCTGTCCAGTTTTCCCAACTTCCATTTGTGGAAAAGACTGCCTTTTCCCATTTGTATATTCTGGGGGAAATTTTATATTTTAATCAACTTGGTGGCCAACTTTTCAAAAAATCAGAGTGCAAATTTTTAAATAAATGAGTTCTATTGTGAGAATTTAACAAAAGCTGTTTAAGATGAGTATTGTTACATTGCCTCTCTTATTGGATAGAAAATGTTTAAGAAAAATAGATACGAATTATAAAACAACTAGGACAGAGATAGTTAAGTATGTGGCAATCACTATTTAAGAGTAGTTTTAATTACTATTTTGGTCAGCTACGGCTGCCATAACAAAAAGTGGTAGTTTGTGGCTTATACAGTGGAAATTGGGTCCCACCTCCAAATATTATCACACTGGGGGTTAAGGCTTTAATAAATAATTGTTTAATGGTGCAATTCAGTGCCTAGCAATTACCAAGAATTTTGCATTTCTCCTAAGGCTTGAACTAAGTGTGGTAGGCAGAATGTTTCTTTCAAAGATAAAAAGTCTTCATTTCCAGGCACTGTGAATATGTTACCTTTCATGGCAAAAGAGATGGGCAGATATGACTGAATTATGAATCACGATAAGGGAAAATTACCTGGGTGCTCTCACTGTGATCACATGGGTCCTTAAAAATGAGAAGGAGGCACAAAAAAGAGGCAGGCACTAGTGTACCATAAGTAATAATGATCTCAACATTTACAATCATCTTTTCATTTCCCATGCATTGCCTTTAAAATAAGAGATCAGGTGTCACTTAGCATTTTCTTGGATTTTTCTCTGTTGTTGTAACATCTTGCCTACAAGTACTCTTCACTATTCTTTCCTAAAGCGTTGTAAATCCTCCCTTCATTGATACTTTACTGCAGTCCTTGACTTCTCGGGTAGCACTGTATCTTGTCATTGGACTTGCAGAGAGTTTGTGTCAATTACAGAGTTTAGAGGGCCCTTAGTAATCACAACAAATCAGTACTACAGTACAGTAGCAAGAACAAATACCATGAGCCTAAGTCCTGCATGGTGACAGAGGCTCCACATGACACCTTGAGACACTGAGTCGTAGAACTCAGACATCATGACACGGAGAGGCCAGACAAGCACAAGGAGGCCACCTCTCCCAGCCAACACCTGGCATCAACTAGCAGACATGCCAGCAAGCGAGCCTTGAGTTTTGTTCAGTCCCCAGTGTCTGCTGAGTCTCGACTGAAACCAAATGGAGCTGAAATGACTTGCTATTACTTCAGGCAGCTCAGGCTTTGGTGTGGTTACCCAAACCTAGCAAGAGAAAACTGCCCTAACTTCCACGCTTGTACCAAACCACATGACACCTCTGCTTTAACCTGGCTTTCCAATGTGGTTATACCCCATCTTTCATGAGCAGCTTCACGCAATGTGTTTCTACATTCATCTCCTAAAGAGCCTTGTAGTGTTGTTTTGTTCCGTTCATGCTCATATAAATCGTAACTGTTCTTCAAGGTCCGTAGTTCAGGCTGTGCGATTGCCTATCCATTGTATTGGCTGGGCCCTATCTAAGTGCACTGGAAAATTAGCAGCCTAGGTTTCTTTGGGGGAAACCACCTCTTTGTTACCCCCCCATCCAGAGACTTTAACTATGGTGGACTTGGGCTTCCAGTCTGAGGTGGAGGAGGTGCCCACATACCTACCTGGTTGTGGCATCCATCTTCCTAGCCATATGTCTAGTTGTGAGCACATGCCCTGAGCGGGTGCAGTGAGAGGGAATCCTGCACTTTTCCCAGAACAACCTTTTAGTAGCGCCTGCTGAGCCATAAGGCTGGTAGCCCAGGACTGAAGTGGCTAACACAGAGTGAAAGGCCACGTGAGTGTGAAGCCAACCCAGAAGAAAGCAGAGCCAGGTGTCTGCTTTCTCAGGGCATCATGGGAGCCTGTGGCTTCCGCCATGCTTGAAGATTCATCCTCACTCCACCTACCACCTCTTGGTTTTCTGAACCAAGCAATTCCCTTTGTGGCTAAAGGCCAGATCGAGTTAGATTTCTATCATTAGGTAACCGTAGAGTCAGTCTTCATCATCACCGAGACAGTTCTTGAATGCTTATTTCAAATGCGATTCTGCACTTGGAGTTGAGACGGGAGCATCCATAAGACATGGTCCACGAGGCTTATGCTTACTCACAACTCCTTCTGTCCCCTCACTGGGATTCCTCATGATGGTGTTTGGGTATGGCACTTCTCACAGACATTGCACAGTAGCACTAGTTGCACGTGTGCTGTTAGATGCTCTGTGAAGATTGCGGCTTTTCGCTTTATCTGATGATGTAAAAATACATGTAGGAGAGGGTGGGCATGTGATATGTACTTGTAGCTACTACTGCCCCTTTTTCCCTATTGCACCAAGCCTCGAGGCTGTTTGTAGTTATTCAGTGATACGTATAAATTATTGTCTCTAATACTACGTAACACTTATGGAACAATTAGGATATGCCAGACCTAAGGACCACCTCAGTGAATGCACACAGTAACATGGGGAGACAGGTGTTAGGATTCACTTTGTTCAGGTGGCAGAAGCTCAGCACATAAAAATGTGGAGAGTTAGAGAATTTGTCCGTAGTCCCACAGCATGTACTTAGCAGAGTGAGGACCCCAACTCCTGTCTCTGTAATACCCCACGCCTCCAAGCCACTACGTTGTGTAAGAGGCATGAGATATGCCGCTTAGAAAATGTTCTAAATACCTGTTTGGAATCCAAGGAAATTGGCTGGATCAAAAAGCCTTGAAAGCCTGAGACATCAGCCCTCTGATTAGAGCAGCGGTGCTGCCCAGACAAGAGAAACAACTTAGCGCGTTCTGGGAGGGTGGATAGGGTGAGCAGGAATTTGGAAGGCATTGCTACAAGCCAGATAGCGGGAGCAAATTTCTGGAGCTTTGTTCTTCCTACATCAGCCATAGATGTGCAGAAAATGACAAGAGTAAAAATTGCAAAAGCCTTTTCCAAAAAGTGTTGCAAATTCCATGGCTGGCAGCCAGGAAAGTGTAGCGTCCCTGGTTGTCCTAAGTGCCTATCAGAACAAAGAGTCGCAGGCTGCTGGGAAAGATGATAGGGTGGAAATGAAGAGCTCATGAGGAAGAAAATAGGAAAATCTAACCAAGGGTAAATGGGGATAATAGGTCCTTGAAGGGTTCAGGCAGACTTGTAGAGAGTTCCGATGTGTACGTGCAGGGAAATAGGCTCTTTGCAAAGCTCGTGGTAAAGTTCCCATCCACCCTTGCAGGAATACAATTGGGTCACTATAAAGATTCTAGTCTTGTTTTTTGTGGGGGGGACAGGGAGCAGAGAATGAAATGCATTTGGAGGCAAATCGAAACGATGACCATAGAATCTGTTTTCTTCTTTAGAGTGTAATGAAAAATTAAATATTTATTATAAAAGTAGTCATGAAAAAGGCAGATTTTTTTTTTCATCTTCATTTTCTGGTGGATGTTTTACAGATCTCCACAGTCAGTCCTGTGGTCGGAGTGGGTGCTGGAGACCAGGGGAAGTTGTGAGGCTCACCAGCGCACCTTGAGCTGTGGGAACGGCGGTGAGGTAGGAATTTCTGAACTTGGGTTACGTTTGCATCCTGGATCCTCAGCTTTGACATCTGAATCCAGGTCATGAAAACACCATTCGCTCTTGTTATTTGCAGGGTGAGATGGTAACACATGTCCAGCCTGTGCCATTGCGTCTTATTCCTGTGGGCATTCCCTCCCCCCACCCCCCGCCTGCAGTCCCTGCCACAGAGTCTCTGCTAAGTAAATGTGGATGATACCTATTGGTTGTGTATTTAGGAGGATGCAAAATCCGTTTTCTCTCTTTATTTTCAACCAGGTTGTGTCAAGCAAATGCTCCTCTAAGAACACTAAATTTGCCCCTTAAGTCCCCTGAAAGATGCTGATGAGAGGATAGAATGACCGATCACATTTAATGACAGAGATGAGTTAAGGGTGGGGGGAGGGGCAGTGACAGAGAACTTTCTTCCACAAATGGCAGCCTGAATGAACATACTCTATCTAGAGACCACGGTCTTAATCTAAAAGCACCTTAAGTAACCAGTTCCATGTGGTCGTTGAAGGATGATGCCAGGCAGCAAGAAGAAATCCTTTGAACCTCGTTCTTTTTTTTGCATCTGTCCCCAGATGAAAAGAAAATGACTTCGTGAAAATTTGCTAGGCTTCGCTTAAAACCATGGCAATTTTGCTAAATGCCATTTCCACTTACCGGTAGCTCTTCCCCCAAATTCTTCCCTGGTGTGAGTGATACGTAAATGCAGCAGAGAGGCACGAGTAAGAGATACTCCCAGTGAGAACAGATGAGATTTACTGAGGGCTAGGGTAGCAGATCGGAGAGGTGGGAGGTGAGGAACCTGGATTCCAGGGAAGTAGTGAGAGCCTAGCAGAACCTGGCTGATCGGTGAGTTACCTCCTTCAGTGGATTCTGTCAAAAGTCCGCCATTGAAACTGTAGTTCTTCATAAAGGCTAAAACACTAAAGCTTTTTGAGAGTAAGTTACTCTCCAAAACTCCTACTCTTTTTGCTGTGCCAGCATTTTACAGTCTCTTTATGTCTTGGATCTGGCTCTTCCTTTTACCAGATTAAATATTTGTGAGCCAGTTAAGGATTATTGTAATCATTTTTTCTTCCTTTTGGCATAATCAATAGAAACATTCTTAACTATTTTATTAAATGAGTCTAGTAATGGCCATCATAGAGTGTGATTTTCATACTCTTGGACTGTATTTATAATGTATAATTAACTTTTAATACACACTGCACACTCTGTGAGGAGCAAAAATATAAGGAAAAAAACCATGATTTGGTCATAAATCTTTAAGTATTAGAACACATTTTATTTAGAGATTGAAACCGTAATAAAATACAGATTTAGTTTATGGATTATGACATACAGTGGACCAAACCTGTCTTCACTAAATGTTTGGACATTCTCAATTTTCCATGGAAAAATCAGTCGATGGTGATAATTTTCATGTTTTATGTATAAATACAGAACACGCCGGAAGGTATCAGGCTGCAATTTGCAATAATTTACCCACAAGCCAGACACTCCAGATGTTGGTAGCTTTAATTCGCAATAAATATTAAAAGCTAAATCAGTTATAATGGTCACAGTGCTTACTCTTCAGTGTTTTCTTTATTACCAGGAACTTTCCGCTGGCTTAGACAGGAGGGGCCCCAGCTCACTCTGGGGGACCTGCTACGGCCCTCCTAGTAATAGCGTGAGTGTTCTGAAGGTCTCAGAGCCCAATCCCTCCCTTCTAGGTACTCCGGAGCGCTTGGGCCCCAGGATTTCCCACCCACACAGCCTGCCTCTGTGAACTGCGCCGCCATTATGGAATCCTCCAGTCCAGAGATGACCAGGGGTGGCTGTTTGGATTGAAGGGAAGAAGTGGCTGCAACTCTGCAGGTGCTGGCTGGAGGTCATGGGCACAAATACAAGGTGAAATCGAGGAGAGAGAGAGAGAGCAGGGAAAGAGGAGAGCCGGCTTGAGCTCCATGTTTGAGACCAAACTCTGAAAAGTGCCAGAGTTCTCTACACACACCTCACCTTCCAGGTTATTAAGAAGATACAGTAGGGAAGGCGGGAGGAGAAAATGGATTTTATGTCAAAGGGTTGGGCTGATGGGTGTCTGGGCTTCTCTTTGTACTCGGCTCTTTCTTCCCAAGTGTTCGGGGTGGATCTTTATGTTATCTTTATGATTTTGTAGTTTACTATCGGTAACTGAGGGACAAGCCCCCAGAGACCTCAGCCTGGTCTTCACGAAGGACCAGGCCCCTTACTTTGAGCATCGACAACTGTTCATTTTGAATGGAAAGTAAAGACATAGTAATTTAATATGTTAATTATTTCTTTGTCAGAGAGCGAACACAAGGAGAGGGAAAAGCAGGATCATGACCGGAGCCGAAGGCAGATGCTGAACTGACTGAACCACCCATGTACCCCAGTAATTTCATTAGTTAAAAAAGATTTTTCTTTCTTTCCGGTGGCCGCTTGTGTTCTCCTCATGGGCTGCCCCTCTGATGTCCTTATCATAGGAACGGATCACGTGGCACTCTTACAGAGTGTTTATTATTGTTGTGTCTGCATAGTCTGAAAAATTGACCCAAAGTTATGCATTTCCCCCCCCACTGGGTTTTTCCCATTTAATTTTTTTTTTTAAAATATTTTATTTATTTATTTGACAGACAGAGATCACACGTAGGCAGAGAGGCAGGCAAAGAGGGAGAGGAGGAAGCAGGCTCCCCGCCAGGCAGAGAGCCCGATATGGGGCTCGATCCCAGGACCCCGGGATCATGACCTGAGCCGAAGGCAGAGGCTTTAACCCACTGAGCCACCCAGGCGCCCCCACTTAATGTTTTTAAGATCTGGTAATACTGCTCTTGGGATGGAGCTGATGGCTTCTAATTCCTGCACAGTGTCGGCAGAACACCTTCATCCTCTTTTCTCACCCAGTTCCCCGGGGGGAGGGGGCATCCGGGGGGCAGCTCTAGGACTGTGCACATTCTGTGTGATCCTTACAAGCTGAGAATTCCGCTGAGGTATTTACCCATGAGTTAGGTACCGCTGACAGGGATCACGCGAAGGTATTTCATTACTAGGACTGCTGAACCCACTTTAACTCCCCGGAGCAGTCTCCCTAAGTCCGCACCTCTCCACATCTCCACCGGCACTTAGTGTTGCCTTTTGTTCAAAACGTTGCTGTTTTCATGCGCTCACGTGGTCTCTGTATTGCTGCTCACCATCATTATTGACATTAGAAAGGAATTACCAAGTGTTAGAAAATTACACTGTCCTTTCTGAGGTCATGCGGTGCGACTAATGTCTTCTCTTATATAGTCTTGTTTTCAGTGGCTTCTGTCAAGCTTTCGATGTTTCTGCTATTTGCTGTACCTACGGTTGCTCTACGCCAGGTACCACAGAATGCAGCTGGCTGGTGTCGGTGATGCGCGTGTAATTTACAAAGAGGGCACTGAGCTCCGAATAATCACGGTTTCTTCTCCCTGTTGTTCTTCCCTCCTTTTTTCCCCTCTATCTCTTCTCTTGTTATATTTTCCTTAAAGAAATACCTGTCTTACTGTATTACAGATTCATTCTTAATTTTTCAGTGTTTCCTGATGTTTTACGTGTTTGTTGAGATTTGCCACCAGAAGGGTCCCCGGCATCCTTCCTCAGCTCCTCTCTGAGGAAGCAGAGTCCAGGTAAGTGACAAAAGAATTCTGAGACCATCTGCGTTACAGAGAAAATAGTCCTATGGCATTAGGGGGGGGACAGATGTGTCTAGAACCTTGTCATTCAGTTCTCAGAGACACGTTAGGGCTTGGCTATAAAAGCACGAGCAGACGGATGGGCGCCAAGTAAGAACTTCAAGGTTGCATTAGCATCTTTCCACCTCATTGGAGGTGAGATAGCCCCGGCATGTTCTCCAGGAAAAGGTTTGATGTGGAGTCCGAGAACTTGATGATGCGGCCAAATTGCCCATTTATGTTCATTTATGGTCAACTCTGGTTTTTCTGTTTTTATGTCCATGCCGTGGGCTTTTAGTTTGGATAATAAATATGCATGACTCTCTTCTGGGCTCTCTGCCTTTTGTGCTACTGCTGACACAGTTGGCTTGCAAGCTGTTTCCATCCCAGAAGCAAGGCCAAGTTCTGAGGAGGGGTCAGGAAAAGAGAGTTGAGCATTCTGCTAGGTCGTTAGTCAGCAACGTGGGTTGGGGGGAGTGGGCACTATTTTGAAACCCTGAGGACACTGGAAGGCAAGAGCCCCATCTGGGGATAGTTAGGAGTCTGTGGAAGAAATATTTTTAAAAATGTGACATTGTACTGGTAGAATGAAATTTGTTTTCTGGAGGTTGATTTATGAACAAGGTTCATAAAATCTAAGCATGTGTCTCCATCTTTTTACAATGGAGGCAAACATCCCTTTCCCCGTGGCTTCTCTGCTAGGCATTCCAGAGCTCGCGTGAACAGAGTTTTGTTGTAGGACAGAGCTAGAATCTTGTTCTCTATAAAGGCACGCCAAAGAGCCACACTAAGGCTGCTCAAAGTGCTTTGTGTGCCAGGATTCAAAATCTCACCTATGCTGAGCCATTCTGTCACACGGACTCATGTGGTTAGTGACCTGCAACTTCCTTATTGCTACATGGTACTTTCCCACTAATCAAGAGATTTTGCCTTTTGACCCATACAGTAACATGGAAGAGAACAGCAAAATCTAGAAAAAGAAAAGCAGGCAGGTGAGAATTATCACTTATGGATTGTACCTCTCTGGGGTAAGCGTATTGTTTTGATAGTCTCAGGAAAAATCCTTTTGTCTATCACAAGCTGGGAGAAAATCGGTATCAACCTTCCGCAAATACCTGTAAAGCTCTGCTCAGCGAGGAGCACTTCTAGGAAATAAAACAAAATAAAAATAGCCCCAAGAAGCACAAAGTACAGTCAGTGTAGAATGTTCTTGAATCCGTTTTCGGGAGGTCTGTGAGGTTTCTGTCGTGAGGACCTACAAAAGCAAAAAAAAAGATTTCTCTTACTGTTGCTAAATCAGAATTGCACAGGTGTCTGAATGAAGGAGACAGGGCCTGAGGGGACATGGGTTCAGGGTACTGGGTGGGCTTCCTCCTCTGCTGGGTGGTTACTCTTCTCTGTCTCCATCTTGATATGATGCTGGAGATTGGGAAATCCCATTCTTCCCTTAGGATGAATGTGTTGATGAGGTCTTTCCTGAGGGAGGGGTAGACAGGAGGTCAAACTTGTGCCTAGAGCAGGCACTAGACCTTTACCAACAGGGCCTCCCGCTCCAACTCGTTTCCTTTGCTTCTTGCTCTAGGTTGGCGTGGCGGTGCTGGGCCTGGACTCAGAATTCTCAAGTCCTGGATTCAAGTGTGGGTTTCCATCTCATCTGTTGTTTTGCCTTTGGCCAAATGAGAATCCTCATCATTACCTCCCAATGTGATGCAAGCTAATCCTACTAGTAAATCCACAAAACACTCCCTATTATTACCTTTTCTCTCAGAAAGGATTATATTCTCAGCACAATACTGCTGAGCATTTCCTGTTCTAGCACCCCCTTCCTGGGGTTTTGATGGACCTGGTTTGGTGTCCGACAGCTTGGAGAACTTGCTTGTTGCTACTCCAGTGATGGTTATGGCTTGGCATGGTTTAGGACCTAGTTCCTGGTCCTCATTATCTTGGGTGTGACATTAGCTAGAAATCAGTAAGAAGGCAACGGTTTCATTCGATGAGAACTGTAATGTAGAAATATTTTGATAAAATCCTAGGTACATAGAAAGTTGGTCTTTTTTTTTTTTTGATCCAGCTGGAATTGATTTCTAAAAATTTTATTTATTTTTGAGAGAGACAGAGTGAACACAAGCAGGGGGAGGGGCAGAAGCAGACTCCATGCTGGGCAGGAAACCCCATGCAGGGCTTAAATCCCAGGACTCTGGGATTATGACCTCAGCTGAAAGCAGATGCTTAACAGACTGAGCCGCCAGGTGCCCTCCAGTTGGAACTTCTAAAGCATATCCATAATGCCTGAATTCAGGGGCCTTAAGTCCGGTTGACTTCCTCTAACATGCTCTGAAGCACAGCTCCTGTTGTTAACATACAGAATACACTGTGTCTTTTTAGATTCTCAATAGCAAGGCTCACTGTTTTAAGCAATCCATTAATATTGTGGTAACTCCTAGTGTGGATTTGGGAACATCATTCTTAGGACTATTTGATATAACTAGAAGCGGTTAGCAGCAATTAGGTTTCCTAAAATACTGACTTTCCTGCAGTTAATGAAACATTTATATGCTAACACCTGCCTCAAATTAAAGTCTGGCATGCCTTCGTCTTGTCTATGCAGTGTGGTCCAGAACCCGCAGCAGAGCACCTGGGAGCTTGTTAGAAATGCTGAGTCACAAGCTCACCCCAGACGGAATCGTCAGAATCCAGATTTTAACAAGAGGGCTGCTGGTGATTTGAATGTCCACTAACGCTGACGAATACTGTCCCAGTAGACCTTACCCACTGTTTTAAAGAGAGATGAAGAAGGCAAGAATTATTGGGTGCCCTTGTCACGGAAGAATAAGGAGAATCCACAGAATCGCTTAATCAGGAATGTGCTCATCTGTGTGGACCAGCCCTAGCCAAAAGAAATAATGAGAGCGACGTGTATAGTTTTAAATGGATACACTGCTCGCTAAAAAAGTAAAAGGGACAGACAAAATCGGTGAGACATTTAGTTTAACCAAATATATCCAAAATCAAACGTGAAGAAGTACTGAGATGTTCTGCATTGTTTTTCATGACAAACCTACATGTCTATTAGATTTGGAGCGGCATCTCAGCTTATATAAGCCACGTGTCCAGTGCGCAGTGGCCGTATGTGGCAAGTGGCCACCATATTGATGGAGCGCTACAGATGAGGACATGTCCTTTCCTCACTACTCCAGGGTGCCCTGAATTGCTCAGGAAAGGGTACAGCATCAAGCTTATCCACCTAAATGCTGGAGGTGAACAGACCCAGACTCCAGGGTCCACCTCAACCCTCTGGGCTCTCCAAACGACCAGACGTTATCCTGCAGTGGTAGGATAAAATGACAATTGGACACAAAGTGTGTGTAACAAAGTAGACTCTGTTGATTGATAGTTATCATTATTAAAAAGGAGGGCACAGGTTGATTCGATGATTATCGATGAGGGATGCTTCATAGGCCTATCAGTCAAGGTCCACCAATTCTGAAAGTTTGCCTGCCCCCGCTCCTTCTCCCTATGTACACACACACTTCTCCTGAATAGACATCAAGCTCATTTATGCCTGAACATGCCAGTATTTATTTCCTGAGAACATTTTCTTACATAATGAGGATGTAATGATCAATTCATGGACTTAAAACACAATGTTCTTTCCTAGCCCACAGTCCATGTTTTCATTTTGCCAGTTGCACAACGTGGGTTTTCCTTCCTTCTCATTCTCGGATTCAGTGAGGATCATATATGACATCCAAGTATATTCTTTTCTCCTGAAACCTAGAAAGTTGTCTCGGGCTTTTCTTTGGAAATAGAGGGTATGGGGGAGTAAAAAGATCTCTCTCTCTTTTTTTTTTTTCCTTGAGCGAGAACAGGCTGGTTACATATAGGCATATCCCCCCTCAACTTGGTTTTATGTCGTGTTTCTTGAGGACTGCCTTCAGGTTATATACTTGGGAAGGTTAGCCAAATAGTTTTTAATGAAGGTACTAGTAAATAGCAGAAAAATAGCACCACTACAAAGACTGAAGGGATCTTCCTGCCTTGGATCTCTTACAGGTACGACAATTGGCTGAACAAAAAATGGACAAGCAAAGCAATGCAGGTGAGTCAGTCCTCCTTTTGGAGCTGGGAGAACAGTACAACAGCATGATCATGGTGGGACGGGGTGGGGGAAACAGGAAATCACGGCCAGTAAAGAAAGCAAGGTGAGCTTTCCAAGCACAGGAAGTAGAAAATGCAAAGGCAATGAAGTATCAAAGGACAAAAGTATTAAAGAACATGGTGGTTTATAGTCACTGAGGCTAAGAAGCTAGACTGTGCCCACTAAGTATTGCATGTTAAACTAAGGACTTTGAAATTGATGCTGCTGACAAATATTTGGAAGCATGAGCATGAGATGATTGGATTCATGTTTGAGAAAATAGCTCTTGGGGGCAAGGGAACAGAAAGGCAATAGAAATTGAAGTCAGGGGTTTTACTGAAAGAGCTCAGGACAGACACGAAAAAGGTAAAGAGAAGAGACAGTTGGGACATTTAAAAATTAGAGGAGAGAATCAAGATGCTTGAGGTTTAATTAATAATAATTAGTATTAATGGTAATGGCAGCTGCCAGACCGTGGGTCCCTACTCTTTGACAGTAGCTGAGAGATCCCATCAATCTTCAGAGCAGCTCCATGAAGCGGGTGCTATTATCAGAGTGGTAATTATAAGACATAAAACTGTTTGAGTGGATGATAACACCAGGAATCTAGGCAGAGACTATGATGTTGCCAGCGGACCACAGAATGACCCTTTACCAGTAAGGCTTTGGAGACCGATCTGGGCTGGTGCTTGGGAGGTGTCACCTTGTTGACGTAAGAGCTGCAGTCATACTGTCTAGCAGGTGACTAAGATAAACACTGAACAGGAACAAACACTACCATATAGTAAGGAATGCTCCAAAAAATGCCAGATGTTAAATGGAAAGAAAAATATCATATGTGTATGGCACACCATTTTTTGGCGTTACTATAATTGGCCTAGCCCAGTTTAGTCTCATGGTAATTGTGGCTTTCCAGCAGGGCCTGATTTGTAAAGAACACACAGTTTACTACTTTGAGAATAGGAGTTCTGGTTCAACACGGCAACACTGGAAGATCCTGAACTGCCCTGGACCCACAGACCCTACAACTGCATAAGGAATAATTTCCTCTGAAAAAGACCTAGAAACTAGCTGAACACCTCCTACCTGGGAGGTGAAGAAGAAGAAAAGACCAGCATTGAAGGAGGTAAGACAGGCAGTGACACCATCTAGCCATGTGACCCACAATCAGAAGGGATTTCAATGCACACAGCTAGGATTTTGCATCCCACATTGGGCACCCCAAATTAAAAACCAATGTGGCTTGCTTCCAGGAGGTCCACAAGGCTATAGAAATAGTACAAAAGGGGCTCCCATGCCTGTATTCACCTACCGTCAGGGCCCAGGATGGAAGCAGATCAATCTTCAAGTGGAGGAAGAGGCTCATTTGCTTTTGGAAAGCACCTTCAGCCTCCTTGGTTGCTGTGATCCTGTGGCACCAGGATGCCCGCCCCCCGGGGGGGAGCTTTTACATGCACCTGGCACCCCAGCCTCTGCTAGCCCAGACTCCTCCAGAGTCCCATAGGACTGTAAGAATCCAAGGTAGTTCTTGGCAGGTGATAACCCCCAGGGTACTGTATCGAGAGATGAAAAAACACCCTTTTTATGGGAAAGAGGCCCATTTTTCATGCAGTTTTGGGCTGAGGTTTAGCGCACACACATCGAGGGGTCTCCAGAGGTGTTCTCAGGGAACATAGGCTGGTCGTTGCCAGCTGGGCACTCACCCTTGGCCGTGCTCTAGTTAGTCCCAAAAGCTTATACATGTGGCTGGTGCCTCAGTTTTTTGTGAGTGCCACTAAGGAGACACCTCCAGGTAGCCTGGCTATGGTGGCCAGCAATGCCTAGGCCCCCTAAGACAAGAGCATGAGTGGAAGTGGGGAGGTGGAGGGAGAGGGAAAGTCTTCAGCAGGCTCCACACCAGCATGGAGTCTGAGGCAGGGCTGGTTCTCATGACCTGATCCCAAACTAAGAGTTGAATACTCAAGCAACTGAGCCACCCAGGCACCAACCTCTTCTTCTTTTTAAAGATTTTATGTATTTGAGAGAGAGAATGCACAAGCAGGAGGATGGGGCAGAGGGAGAAGCAGAAGTAGGGAGCCCAATGTGGAGCTTGATCCCAGGACCCCAGGATCACGACCTGAGCCAAAGGCAGATGATTCACCAACTGAGCCACCCAGGCAGCCCTGGACACAGCTGCTAACTGGGATCCTCCATGCCTGCATAATGACAGGTAATGGCACACCCTCAATGACTGAGAACCGCTAAAAATAAAATCAGTTCTTAGAAAATCTCAAAGGTTTGAAGGAGAACCAAGAGCTAGGGGGGAAAAAAGGGTTAAAAGATGAGGTTCATCTCCTACCCACGGCCACTTCTTCCAGAGTGGAGAGGTGGCTTTTATATACAGGGCATGAAAGGAAAAAGAGATGGCAAAACCTCAGGAAAAGAAGTCCTTAATGAAATGGAGATGAGTGATGTGCCTGATAAGGAGTTCAAAATAGTGATCATACAGTAAATCCGGTAAATACCAAGCTCAGTATTGAGTTTGGTCTCCTTGAGGAGACTGGAAATATAAGAGTGTACCAAATAGGAGTCACCGAGCCAAAGAATACAAAAGTGATATGAAAATCACCCTAAAGGGAGGCCATGCAGACTGAATGAAGCAGAAGAAAAAGGCAGTGAAGTAAAAGACAAGGCAGTGAACTCAGCCCATCAGAATATAACCAAAAAGAAGAGAAGAAACAAAAAAGTAAAAATAGCTTCAGGAACTTAGGGGACAATACAGGTAGACCAGCATTCAACATTCATATTGTAGCACTGTCAGAAGGAGAAGAGAGAAAGAGGCAGAAAAAGGACTCGAAAATATTATGTCTGAAAACACCCCGAGCTTGGGGAGGAACAAGACATTCAGATCCGTGAAGATCAGAGAGTTTCAAATAACTTGAACCCAAAGCCAAAAGAGAAAAATCGTGTTAAGCACCAGGAACCCAGGGGCGCCTGGGTGGCTCAGTGGGTTAAGCAGCTGCCTTTAGATCAGGTCATGAACCCAGGGTCCTGGGATGGAGCCCTGCGTCAGGCTCCCTGCTTCTCCCTCTGTTTGTGCCCTGTCAATTAATAAAATCTTAAAAAAAAAAAAAAATCTCCGAAAGATGATCAGATCTCTGCAAGCCACAGACGAGTGGCAGGGTATCTTAAGAATCTTCAGACCCAGAACACTTCTGACAAAGTTGTCATCAGAATTGAAGGACAGATGCATAGTGCCCAGACAAGCAAAAGCTGAAGGAGTTCATCATCACCATTTACAAGCCTACAAGAAATGTTCAAGGGACTTGTATAAGTTTAAAAGAAATGGCACTAATTAGTGACAAGACCTATGAAAGGTCTTGTCATAAATCTCACTATTAAAAGTAAATATATAGCAAAGGTGGTAGATCCTATACTTAACTTCTAAAATCACTTAAAAGCCAGTATAAATGTTAAGACAAAAATAGTAAAAATACCTTAATAAAGGGATATACAAAATGTGAGGGGGAGAGAGAAATTCTAAGAGTCTGAGAATGTATTTAAGTCCTTACCAAGTTGAAACAGACTGTACTTACAATGAGGCTTATATACAAGTTATATTCATAACAGTAAGCATGCTGTCCCTTGAGCAACATGGATTTTTTTTTTTTTGTAAAGTGGTCCACTATACTAAGTGTATTTTTCTTATGATTGTCCTTTAATTTTAGTAAATACAGTATATAATACTTGTGTAGTACAATATATGTGTTAATCAACTATGCATAGTATTGGAATACTTCCAGTCAGCAGTAGTCTGTGAGTAGTTAAGGTTTGGGGGAGTAAAAGTTATATGCAGACTTGGAATGGCATGAGAGCAGGGGTCAGTGTTCAAGGGTCAACTGTAGACCAACAAATGATGAACATAAAGGAATCTATGAAAACCACCACTGAAAGTCATGAAATCACAAAGGAAGAAAGCCCAAGAAAAAGGAATAGAAGAACAACAAAAGAGAAAATAAATAAAACGGTATAAGTACATACATTTCTTAATTACTTGAGTATGTCTCCACTTAAATTCTTCAAAGGACACAGTGACTAGACAGAAAGAACAAGACCCATCTCTATTCTAACTACAGTACACTCCAGTTATAAAGCTACACACAGACTGTAAGTGAACAGATAAAAAAGATGCTCTATGGAAAGGAAAGGAAACCTGCAGTAGCTATATTTATAACAGACCAAACAGATCTCAAGATATGTATCCAATTCTCTATACCAGTTTTACAGAAGACGGGATGAAAGCATAAGTTTTATGCAGCCAGTGAATAAAGGACATTCAAGATTTCAGATTTTTCTATAGCTACTTTAAACAAAAAAGAAAGAAGGAAAAAAAAGAAATGAGCAAATATTTTCCAAGTGAAAAAAGGACATTACATAATGTGAAAGGGTTCAATCCAACAAGAGGAAAAATATATTGGACCCAACACAGAAGCAGCTAAATATGTAAAGCAAATATTAACAAACCAAGGAGTAAGAGCAATATAATAATATGAAACTGGAATACCCCTCCCTCACTGATGGATAGATCATCTACACAGAAAATCAATAAGCAATAGGGTCCTTAAATTACACATTAGACAAAGTGAACTCAAAGGATGCCTATGTAACTTTCCATCCAAAAGCAATACAATACAGTACATAGGAAGGGACTCTGAAATCTTAGACCACAGAACATATTTTAATAAGCTTACAAAGGCTGAGATCACATCTTAATCCTCCATAATAGTATAAGACAAAAAACAACTATAGGAAGAAAACTGGGAAATTTACCTAAAGGGGGGTGTAAAACAAGATGCTACTGAACAACCAATGGGCCAATGAAGAAATCAAACGAGAAATTAAGAAATGCCTTACTCAAAGGAAAATACAACATACCAAAACTTAGGAGATACAGAAAAGCAGTTCAACGAGGGAAGTTCATAACAATAAATGCTTATATCAAGAAACTACAAAAAGATCAACAAAACTAAGAGCTGGTTCTTTGAAAAGAAATAAAACCAACAAACCTTTAGCTAGACACATTAAGAAAAAGGAGAAGTCACCCATATATCAAAAATCACAAAAAAAAAAACAAAAAAAGGAGACCTTATAACTTATACCACAGAAATACAAAAGAGCAGAAGAAGCTGCTAGGAAAAATAAACACCAACAAACTGGACAACCTAGAAGAAATCAATTTCTAGACACACAAAAACTACTTTTTTCAAGACTGAGTCATGAAAAAAATCTGAGCAGACCAATTACTAGAAATAGAATTTATTCAGTAATCCCAAACCTCCCAACACACCAAAGTCAAGGACATATCTTCCTTGGTGAATCCTAACAAAGATTCCAAGATTATTAACATCGATCCTTCTCAGCCTCTTCCAAAAAATCAGTATTCAGACATTTCTGAGTTTATTTTACGAAGCCAGATTTATCCTGGTACTAAAACCAGACAAGCCCACCAGAAGAAAAGAAAACACAGGCCAGTATGTCTGATGAACAAAGATACAAAAATACTCAATAAAATACTAGCTAACAGAATTCAACAATGTATTGCCAAGATCACACACCATGATTGAGTGGGATTTGTTCCAGTGATGCAGGGAGGTTTCCATATCCATATACCGACAGGATACATCATATTAACAAAAGGAAGGGTAAAAGTCATGATCATGTCAATAGTTAAAAAAAAAAAGCATCTGATAAAACTTAAGAGCCATTTATGATAAAAACTCTCAACGAAATCCCTATAGAAGAAATGTACCTCCAAGTAATAAAGGCCAAATGTGACAAGACCACAGTGCACATTATACCAATGGTGAAAAGCTAAAAGCTCTTCCTCTAAGATCAGGATTAAGACAAGTGCATTCTTGCCACTTGTATTCAACATAGTAAATGCCATCCTAACCAGAGCAATTAGGCAACAAATTAAAGATATCTAAGCTGGCAAGGATTAAAACTGTCACTATTTGCACATGACATCTAGTAGAAAACTCTAAACATTACACCAAAGAACCCGTTAGAACTAACGAATTTGGTTAAGTTGAAAGATACAAACTCTACATATCAGAGTATGTTTTCTACACACAAATAATGAAATTCAGAAATAGGAATTAATAAACCAGTTCCATTTGCAATTACAGCCAAAAACCATGAAATGCCTAGGAAAAATTTAACCAAGGAGGTGGAACATTTGTACTCCGAAAACCATAAGAACCTGACACAGAAACAAATACATGGAAAGATATGCAGTGTTCCTGGATTCTGCCCATTTTGTTAAAATGTTCATACTACCCAGAGCAATCTACAGATTCAATGCAATTACCATCAAAATTCTAATAGCATAGTTCACAGGAATAGAGAAAACCAGTCTCAACTTTGTATGGAACTACCAAAGATCCTCAAACCAAAGCAATCTGGAGAAGAACAAAGCTTGAGGCATCACACCTCTGATTTCAAACTTGATCACAAAGCTGTATTCATCAACACACTATGGTATTGGCATAAAAACAGACACACAGATCAGTGGAAGAAAGATTCCAGGAATAAATTCATACTTTCATGGTCCATTAATTTATGATCAAGAAATCAAGAATACACAATGGAGAAAGGACGGTCTCTTCAATAAATGATATCAGGCAAACTCAGTCTTATACACCATATACAAAAATTAACTCAAAATGGACCTGAATGTAAGACCTGAAACCATCAAATTCCTAGAAGAAAACATAGGGAGTAAACTATCTGACGCTGGTCTTAGTTATTATTTTTTGGATTTGACACCAAAAGCAAAGGCAACACAAAGAAAAACACACGAGCTGCAGTACAAAGGATCCGAATGAGCATTAAAAAAAAAAAAAAAATACAGATGGCCAACAGGTACATGAAGAGATGCTCAACATCATCATGAGTAGGAACATGCAAATCAAAACCACAATGAGCTATCTCCTCATACCTATTATGGAGACTATTACCAAAAAGACAAGAAATAACAAGCCTTTGGCAAGATACTGAGAAAAGGGAACCTTGTGTGCTGTTGTTTGGAGTGTAAATTGTCGTAGCCTCAAGGAAAACAGTATGGCAGTTCCTCAGAAAATTAAAATTAGAACCACCATATGATCCAACAATTCCACTTCTGTGTATTTATCCAAAAGAAATGAAAACACTAATTTGAAAAGATATATGCACCCCTATGTTTACTGCAGCATGATTTACAATAGCCAAGATATGGAAACAGCCAAATGTCCATGATGGATGAATAGATCAAGAAAATGTGTACACACACACACACAAACACACTGGAGTATTATTCAGCCATAAAAAGAAAGTGATGCTGCTCTTTGAAACACAGATGGACCACTGATGGCATTAGGCTAAGTGATGTAAGTCAGAGAAGACAGATAACTGTATATTCTCACTTATGTGTGAAATCTACAAAAACCCCGGCAACCGCCAAGCTCATAAATATAGAGATCGGGAGCGGATGGTGGGTGGGCAAAACAGGGGGAAGGGTCAAAGGTTCAAACGTCCCATAGTAAAATAAATAAGTCACGGGAATGTAATGTACAGCATGGTGATTATAGTTAATAATACTGTCTTGTATATTTGAGAGCTGCTAAGAGAGTGGGTCTTAAAAGTTTCCAACACACCCAAAAAAGCTTTCTAGCTACGCATGGTGGGGAATGGTAACTAGACTTATTAGGGGGATCATTTCTGCACATACTCCGATACTGAATTGTGTTGCGTGTGACAACAGCCCCAGCTTGTGAATGAAGCTGTACCTTGCCCTGAATGAAGTACGCTGGTTTGTCCCAGATTCCCCACTATTTTGTAGTGTAAACTTTCATATACCATTTAAGCTCTGCCTGGGAATTAGCACTTCTGGAGATCCTGAACACAGAACGCTGCTGTCTCACTGGAAAATAATTTCAGCAAAATATTTAAGGCTTTGAACTCCAAGAGGGATTTTTTTAACTGTTAGTTTTGTAGGGCTAAGATTATAGCTACTAGATCTTGATCAAAATCCAAGGTCTCTTACATTAAATAGATCCCCGCATTAGTGTTTCTTAATAGCTCGAAGTAGCTGTATTATGTATTTTTCATTTTGAGGAACCAAACTGACAATATTTTGCATTATGCGGATCCTGCATTAGTGTTTCTGTACAGCCTGAAATAGTTGTATTATATACTTTTCATTTTGAGGAACCAAATTGAAGATATTTTGCATGTGGAAGAGGAATCATTTAAGGAAATATGAAAACCACTCATCTAGCTTAATGCTTTCTATTACTTTGGAAACATTTATTTCATCCCTTGGTTACTGGCAGCTCTATTACAGTTTAGAGGCAACAATGGAAGATTTTATGGTTTATGCTTCATTGGAAGAAAAAATAGGCTGCAGATATTTGACCTCAGATAATTGTGAATCCCACTGAGGTTGTGCTACGTATTTTTAGCGACGATATGTTTTTTAACCACAAGAAAGTGTGCAATGCCATTTATCCTGGGAGCTTTCTTTTAGGACCCATAATGTCTTTTTGTGGATTTTTAATATATACTGTATATGGTTGTATTGTATATTATATCTCTTATTAACTCTAGTGCCATCACTAATGTTTTAATATGTAACTGGATGTGCCTCAAGGGAGCAGTTTGTGTGTTTTACTGGGAAAGAGCACACAAAAAAATTCTCCCTCCTGTTCCCTTCCATTATAAATTAATATCCACTACCAGGGGACCTCTTACGATATAAAATTGTCATCCAGTGAGTGGTATGGTTGAAATTACCACGGAGGGAAGCCAAGGAGCAGCCAGAGTCTGACGAAGATGGCACCTTGTCTGCTGCATGTGGAACCCCTGGCAGCTTCCTGTAATTTACGATAAATAATTTACATTGCTAATTTCAAAGTTTAATAGTCTGCATTATATTTTCCGTCACAGTCTTCTCTTAACGGCAGTGCCTTTTCTGTACAACATAAGAGTATTCTAATAACATGGAATCATTCTGGCCAGCTCCAGAGTATTCTGCAGTTGCTGCAAGAGAAGATTTTAGCCACTCAGAGCGCCTAGAGGACGAACGCTTTTAAGTGGCATCACTGCCGGCCTTGCCTTTTCAGTCTGGCAGGAGAGGAGTTACAGGGAGAAGTGGGTTGATCCGTAATGACAGTGCTGTGTATTGTAGTGTGGTGGTTGCCTGGCAACTCCACCTGCGGAAACGAAATACTGGACTTGTAGCCGTATTCAGACCCTCTTGCCCAGTTTTACAGGTATTTAATACCTGAAGCTCAGGAAAACACTGAAGAGAGAGAGAAAAAAAAAAAAAAAGATTTGCTCATTTGGTGACACTCTATCATGGGAGAAGGTCGCTGGGGGTCAACAAGTAGATGGTACACAACGCTGTGAATAGGCTGGCAAGTATGTGAACATCTCTTAAATGAGGCTGAGCCTCACCTCACTTCCATTCCTTACTTGTGTCTCTGCCAAGGACAGATCTCTTCAAGGGAAGAATACTTACTTTCATGTGTGAGCTTCTGCACTCAGTATGGGTTAGGTAACATGCGAAGGAGACTGAACCCCCGGTCTTTTTTGTCTGGGGTGCAGACTCAGGTCACACACCCAACCATTACCGTGTATTCTTTGCACATGCTTTCAGAGATCAAAGCAAGCTACGGGTGATGCCCAGTGCCCAGCCTACGGCGTGTGGCTTCAGTCTGGGGCCGGGAGCTTATCACCTTGGCCTTGTGGTCCCAAAAGCTTCCTTCAACTCTCTTGCTCCTGACTCAGCTCTACTTTCAGAGTATTTACTGCTTTGGGCTTCAGTACAACTTACCTTCACCCCATCATTGATCCTCCCCTCTATTTAAATCAGGGCCACACAGAAACACAGTGAGGGAGAATTGGCTAAAAGACAGTCCATTTTACCAATGAGAAAACCATCCTTAGGGGTAGGGCAGTATCTCAAAATTCTAGAAATGGATAGGGTCATTGGGTGAAATATATCAAAGTGTGTTTTTAATGCATGGGTTAAGCACCTATATTGCTAATGATATGAAGTAACACTTTTTATCATTTCCCGGTGTTCTAGTGGCTGACATTTGGTCATTAATCTTCAATACAGACCTCATTTTAGTTGGCTGAGGAAGCTGAAAAGTACTCACTGCTTTGATCTTTGCAGGAATCATATGAATGAAAAGCCTTTTTAGTGGCCGCAAAAACACTCATGATTTCCATCAGTTGATTTTATCCTAGATCTGTACATCTGGTCATAAGGAACAAAGGAGTGAGGGAACAGAGCTGAATCAAAATGATCTATTTCCCCTGCCTCTGTCACTTGCTAAGACAGCACAATGTTGTCTGCCACAGCTCAAGAGAGGGCACATGTATTAGATGTGTTCCTGAATCCACTGGCATTCAGTTGTATTATAGAAAAAAGACTTCGTACAGGAATGAGACATTATCTAATTATCAGAGAAGCTAGGGAAGGAAGGATGAAGTGAGAAATGAAGGACCAGAGAAAGTCACCAGCAGCTTTCCAGAAGCTCTGCGGCTGTTGGATAGGCCAGAGCTTACAGGGGGAAGTTGAGGACTGGGCATGGCCAGTTACCAGCACAGGCTGGCCTGACGCCGTGACAGGAAACTGGCGAAGAGCCCCTGGAAATCTACCTCCTGCGGAAGCAACTGCTTCTCTGAGTATTCAGCCGCAAGTGTGGTGGGGAGCCTGGGCCACTACAGGTCCGCAATGCTGCCATTCGTGGAAGAGCTGGCCCTAGCAAGGACAGCTGGTTCCCACTGCCCCTCTGAACTGGTTTCCATTAACCATAGGCAGCAGAGAATAATGGCTGCTTCACTTCTGTCTCCCCAACTCATTCCAGTTCTTAGCCTGGGACCATACAGGGAAGAGGATTTTGGAGATAGTCATAAATTACTTGCTTATAAGGGAGCAGCAATCAAATAGGAAAAGGGTGACAAAGTCAAAGGAGGTTCAATATTAACCCTGATCGAAAATAAAAATGAGATTGTCACACACGCCATGTTTAAAGGAGGAAAACCCTCCCATGGAGCAGCTCTGGGAGCAAAGTGTTCTTGGAGGAGGTAGGAAATGAGAAAACCTTCCACTAGGAGGGACAAAATAAGCTCGCCACTGCCTTCAGTGTCAGTCAGCCTTGGAAATCAAGGGAGCAGAGGGGCCTGTAGAGGTTCAAGTCACCAAATCATTTAATTCTGCACAAAGGAAGAAGTCCTTATGAAAACAAACCAACCTCGGGGTGAAGATCAGAGTAACTCCTAACTCCGGAAGGAAAAGCAGCTCAAAAAACATTCGATGAGAAAAGGAAGGCGCTAGAAAAAAACATGTATTTTGAGTCTTGACAGAAATCGGTTAACAACCACCACACGTATGTGTGAAAGTGGCAGTGTGTTGTGGTTGGGTACCATGTTTCCCCTGTGTTTCAGACTTTTTGCCTTTAAATTGTTAATGTGTCAGGTGGCGAGTTAACCCCCAGCACACGACTCTAATCAAGCTTTTTTTTTTTTTTTTTTTTGCACTCAATTCAGGTCACATTTATAATTTTTAAAAAACCAGTACTTTAATTGCCAATTCAGAACAATAAATAAGCTCCAAAAATGACCCGGGAGAATAAAGCATGAGTAATAACAAGATCCAAGGCCATGAAGTGGGTCATCCTTTGAGAGTTCCTCTCTTTCAATAGCATTTCCTTTACTGTGTCTTTAATTTCTCCTCTCATTTTACCTTTCCTCTCCTTGTGAGAAG
Organism: Mustela lutreola; assembly: GCF_030435805.1. NCBI lineage: Eukaryota > Metazoa > Chordata > Mammalia > Carnivora > Mustelidae > Mustela > Mustela lutreola. The sequence continues at coordinate 138,681,725 of NC_081294.1, read as the reverse complement.
GCCTGGATCATTACCACAATAGATCAGCCCTTTGATTTCTATTCTCCTTCAAAAAGCAGACATGATAAATGATCTGCTTCTTTCTGGCATTGCTCAATTTGGTTTGTAGTTTAAATCCACATAAAGCCTGCCTACCATTATGTGTTCAATTGTGTCCTCCCCTACCCCCTACAAATTCACATGTTTAAGTCCTAACCCCCAATACCTCAGAATATGACTGACTGTATTTGGCTTGACAGTATTGGAGATAGAGTCTTAGAAAGGCAATTAAATTAAAATAAGGTCATTAGAGTATGCTCTAATCCGGTATGACTAGTGTCCTTAGAAGAAGAGATCAGGACACACACACACATGGCAGCCATCTATAAGGCAAGGAGAGAGGTCTCAGAAGAAACCAATTTTTCTGACACCTTGATCTTCGAATTCTAGCCTTCAGAGAAGTGAGAAGATAAACTTTGGTGGTTTAAGCCACCTGTTAGGGCAGGCCAAGAAAATTAACACAACTCCTACTTTCGAACTGGAAACAATGGATATACTACAGTTAGTTAGAACCACTACATTCTGTCCTCTGAGATAAACCAAATGGATGCAAGGCTAAAGGGTCTATCATTTTTGTTCTCAAAATATAAAGACTGCCAGAGAGGATTTGATAGCTTTACTCCATCTGGGAACTGAGATCACTATCAGCATCAGGGTGGTATAATAAAACATTTAGCACATTGAGAGCCCAAGTTTTGTGTTCGAAACTCCTTCCTCTGCAAGTTAATTCTACTTGTGCCATACAATAATTAACACTAGTTTCCTCACTTGTCAACTCTGAGTAAGAATCATCTGCTAGGGTTCTAGTTCAAGATGTCAGTGTGGGAAGATCCTGAACTCTCCTCCCATGGACACACCAAAAAGACATATGGAATTGTTTCCTTTGGGGAACAAAACAAAACCAGCCAAACAAGTCCCATACAATGGGCGAACAACCAAAAAAAACTCATGTCGAGGCAGGTAGAAGACATTGACGAAATCACATCTTAAACCCCACTTGTGGCATGCCGCTCACGATCAGGAAGGAGGTCAAAATCTGAGCTTCTCCTTGAGGAGTCAAGGGTTTGGATCCCACCATAGGCACTATAACTTTTAAGATGTGCACCTGAGAAGTGAGACCTAGAAACATCTAACTTTGAGAGTCAAGAGCGCTTTTGTCTTCTAGACCCACAAGAGTACAGCAAACTGAAACAGTTCCTGAAGGGCTTATGCATGGAATCTGCTGCCCCAGAGCGTAGTGTAGAGGTAGCAGACCAGAGGCCACCACTTTCTGTGACAAAGGCTTGTATATCTTAGCACATTGATCTGCTTACCTCGTTATCTAGAGGCTTCCAGGAATACTTTCTGGGGACAGAGACCTGCAGGCACCATATTTCCACTCTCCCTCTGTCTTGCTCCAGATCAGCACTATCTCCCAGAAAGGAGCTTCTACCCTAGTCTGGCACCCCGATTTTGGCAGCTGCAGCCCAGGGAACACTTACAGGCATTCCCTGCACTGCTGGCCAAAGGGTCTTATGTCTGTGGACTCCACAGGACTATAACAAATGGAGAAAGAGTTAAGTGGCTTAAATAAACACTCATCTCGGGGTAGACTATACTCTTCTCCAGAGACCCTAGAGGGTCTATACTCTTCCTGTTCTCTGACCACCATGTTTCAGTGTCTCCCAGTGCAGGGCTCACACAGGTCTAATACCTTGGCTTTTCTGTCTGGGACTCCAGGTGTTGTCACTGCTGCTCAGGGAAATGGTCTTAATCACGTGGCTCTGGTAGCCCACGTGGCTTACAGTTATGGGTCTCATGAGAACATAACAAACAGAGTTACTGGTTGCCTACCACCCCCAGAACAGAGCCCAGAAAGTGAACTGAAACATACCCCAGTCCTTTTGTCAAAGAGGCCTGTTTGCTTATCTTGGAACTTTGGTCTAAAGGAGGATTCTGATTTGGCATTTATCTAGAACAGTGAGATACTCTTTGGGGATGGAGGCTAGTGAACGGCACCTTTATGTCACCCTCTGCCTTGCTCTAGGTCACTGGCATCTCCCAGAACAGAGCTTGTACACTTGTCTGGCACCCTAATATTTGCATTTGCCATTTGGGGGATACCTTTAGATTGTCAGACTCTGGTGACTAATGGGGGTTATACCTGCAGTTCCAAAGTACTATGTATCTTTGCATTTTTTAAAAAAAGATTTTGTTTGTCAGAGAAAGAGAAAGAAGGAGAGAGTACAAGCAGGGGGAAGAGCAAGCAGAGGAAAAAGCAGGCTCCCTGCTGAGTAGGGAGCCTGACGATGTAGGACTTGATCCTAGGACCTTGAGATCATGACCTAAGTCAAAGGCAGACCCTTAACTCACTGAGTCAGTCAGACATCCCCATCTTTGCATTCTTTAAAAGATGCCTTTGAAGGTCTAGTTTTCAATCAGGTGTTGACCGAGATCCTTCCCATTAGGACACTGACAGGTCATGGCATGCCTTCACCTACTGAGGACCATGAAAAATAAAATCAGTTCCTGGGACAATCCCAAAAGTTTGAGAGATAACCAAGAGCTACGGCATGGTTAAACAATTAGGTTCATCTCCTACATGAGGCCACTCCCTCAAGACTAGGAGTAGCAGTTGTTTTATCTAGTGCATAGAAACAAACAGAATCAAGCAAAATGAAGAAATAGAAATAAGTTTCAAATGAAAGAAAAGACAAAACCTCACAGAAAAAAACCTTAATGAAATAAAGATAAGTCATTTATGTGTTGAAAAGTTCAAAAATAATGTTCCTAAAAATAATGTTCTAAACAAGCTTGCTGTACTTGGGTGAATAATAGGTAAACACATAGAGAACTTCAATAATGAGAAAGAAAATATAAGAGAGCACCAGATACAAGTCAATGAGCTGAAGAATAAAATTAGTGAACTGAAAAATACACTAGAGGGGTTTAATAGTAAACTAGATGAAGCAGAACAGATCAGTGAACTTGAAGAAAGGGCAGTGAAAGTCATCCAATTAGGGCAGCAGAAAGAAAACAAAAAAGATGAAGACAGCTTAAGGGACTTAGGGGACAAAAAGCAAGCAGACCAACATTGACATAATAAAGGTCGCAGATGGAGAAGAGGAAGAGAAAGGAGCAGAAAACTTATTTGAAGATATACTGGCTGGCAACTTTCTTAACCTGGAGCAGGAAAAGTCCTCCAGAGTTAAGGAGTCCAAAGATTTTCAATTGATATGAACACAAAGAAACCCACACCAAGACACAGTATAAATAAAGCATAAAAATGTAAAGACAAGGAGAGACTTTTAAAAGCAGCAAGGGAAAATCAACTTGGTGTGTATAGGGGAACCCCCATAAGCAGACTTTCAGCAGAAACTTTGCAGGAGAGAAGGCAACATGATATATTTTAAGTGCTAAGGAACAAACAAAACAAAACAAAGCTTTCAACAAGGATATTCTACCTGGCAAAGTGGTCATTCAGAATTAAAGAAAAGATACTGAATTTACCAGACAAACAAAAGTAAGGGAATTTACCTAGAAGAAATGTTAAAGGGACTTCTTTAAGCAGAAATGGAAACATGTTAATTAATAAGAGGAAAACATATGAAAGTGTAAATCACATGGGTATAGGCAAGTATGCATTAAAATTGAGAACAATATAATATAAAAGTGGTGGGTTAATCACTTCTAAAACTAGGACAAAGGTTAAAAGACTAAAGCAGTAAAAATAGCTACTTTTTATTGGGGACAAGGGATACCCAAGAAAATTTAAACTGTGAAATAAAAAACATAAAATTAGTGAGGGTAAAAATGCAGAACCTTAGAATGAGTTCAAATTTAGTTGTTAACATAAAATAGACTATATAAATAAAATAAGTTGTTTTATGTAAGCCTCTTGGTAACCACAGAGGAAAAAAACCAAAAAACAAAAAACCTATGGTAGATACACAAAAGATAAAGAGAGAGGTATCTAGGCATACCATTCAGGAAAACCACTGAATCACAAGTAGGGCAAGAAGAAAGGAACAGAGTAACTACAAATCACCCAGAAAACAATAACATGGCAATAAGTACATACTTATACTTAAATGTAAATGGACTAATTTCTCTATCAAAAGAGTAGCTGAAGAGATTTTTAAAAACCATCTATATGTACGCTGCCTACAAGGAATTCATTTTGTATGTAAGGAAAGACTGAAAGTAAAAGGTTGGAAACAGATACTATATACCAATGGAAAACAATAGAAATCTAGCTATATATAGATAAAATAGACTCTGACAAAATTTAAAATAGACAACGTACATATGACAAAAGGGTCAATCAAAAAAGAAGATATAACATTTGCTAATATTTACACATGCAGCACAAGGAACACTTAAATATTAGCTAACCTAAAAGGAGAAATAGACAGGAATATTAACACTGTAGGGAATTTTAATACCCCAGCTTCACCAATGAAGAGATCATCTAGACAGAAGAAAGTAAGGAAACACTGGCCTTAAATGAAACATCAGACTAGGAGAACTTAATAGACATACACAAAACATCCCAACCAAAAGCAACAGGATGCAGATTTTTCTCAAGCGTACTGAGAACATTCTCCAGGAAAGGCTGTATGTTAGGTCCAAAACAAGTGTGAGTAAATTTAGGAATTCTGAAACCACACCAAGTGTCTTTTCAAAACACAATGGTATGAAACTTAAAAAAAAAAAAATGCAAGAAGGAAAGTGGTAAAGTCTCAAATAGATTGAGAAAAACAACATGCTCCTGGACAATGGATCAAAAGCACAAATAAAAAAAATAAAAAAATAACTTGACACAACTAAAAATGAATACACATATACCAGAACTAATGGGATACTGCAAAACCAGATCAAAGAGGGAAGTTCATAGCAATAAATGCTTAGATAGAAAAATAATTTCAAACAACCTAAATTTACACCTCAAAAAATTAGAAAAGGAAGAACAAACAAAACTCCAAATTAGTGGGAGGAAGGAAATAACAAAGATCACAGCAGATATAAATGAAATAGAAACCAAAAAGACAATAGGAAAGATCAATGAAACTAAGAATATTTTTTTGAGCAGATAAAACTGACAAACCTTATTAGCTAACCTCACCAAGAAAAAAAAGATGTCTCAAATAAAATCAGAAATAACAGAAGGGTTGTTAAAACTGAAACCACAGAAGTATTAAGTATCAAAAGAACATAAAAGACTACTAAGAACAAGTAGCAAATTGGACAACTTAAAAGAAATAGAAAATTTTTTAGAAACATAAAACTTACCAAGATGGAACTATGAAGAAATAGGAAACCCAGGGGTGCCTGGGTGGCTCAGTGGGTTAAAGCCTCTGCCTTTGGCTCAGCTCATGATTCCAGGGTCCTGGGATCATCCAGGGTCCTGGGATCAAGCCCCACATCGGGCTCTCTGCTCAGCAGGGAGCCTACTTCCCTTCCTCTCTCTCTGCCTACCTCCCTGACTACTTGTGATCTCTGTCAAATAAATAAATAAAATCTTAAAAAAAAAAAAAAGAAATAGGAAATCCAACAGACCAATTATTTTTTAGGAGACTCAATCAGTAACTGAAAACTTCCCAATTAAGCAATGTACAGAACCAGATGATAAGTTCTACAAAACCGTCAGAGAAGGATTAATACCATTTCTTCTCAAACTCTTCCAAAAAATAGAGAATGAGGGAGCAATGCCAAACTCATTTTATGACGCCAGCATTACCCTGACCAAAACAAGAGAAGAATACCACAAGAAAGAAAATAGGCCAATATCCCTAATGAATGTATGTGCAAAAATCCACAATAAAATCTTAGCATACAGAATTCAATAGTATTAGAAGGATCATGCACCACAGTTAAGTGGGATTTAATCCAGGGATACAAGGATGGTAAACATCTGCAAATCAATCAAAGTGATACACCAAGTTAACAAAATGAAGGGTGAAAATTATATGATTATCACAATGTATGCTGGAAAAACATTTGACAAAATTCGACCTCCATTCCTGATAAAAATTCTCAACAAGTTGGATATAGAAAGGAGGTACTTCAATGTAATAAAGGTAATACATGGCAGACCCACAGCTAATATCATACTCAATGGTGAAAAGATGAAAGCATTACTTCTAGGATTAGAAATAAGACAAGGACACCCACTCTAATCACTCATACCTGACAAAGTACCAGAAGCCAGAACTATAAGGCAAGGAAAAGAAAAATAAAGTATCCAAATCAGAGAAAAAGAAGGGAAATGATGGCGTGATACTATATAAGAAAACCTTAAGGACTCCACTAAGAAACTGTTACAACCAATGGAACAGTACAGAGAGCCAAGATATGAACTCTCACATATATGGTTAACTAATATTCAACAAAGGAGTCCGGATACTCAAAGGGGAAAAGAAAGCCTCTTCAAGAAATGGTGCTGGGAGAACAGGATACCTATCTGACCCTTCTCACAAATATAAGCTTGAAATTCATAAATGAATCAGTAAAGTTGCACGATACGAAACTAACAAACAAAAATCAGTTGTATTTCCATACACTAACAATGAACTTTCGAAAACAGAAATAAAATAATCCCATTTACGCTGACATTAAAACCTGTAAAATACCTGGGAATAAATCTAACCAAAGAGGCATAAGACCCTGTACACTCAAAACCCTGAAACACTGATCAAAGAAACTGAAGGAAACAGAAATAAATGGTAAGACACCCCATGTTCATGGATTAGAAAAAATTAATACTGTGAAAATGTCTATTCTATACAAAGCCACCTATAGCTTTAACTCAATCCTTATGAAAGTCCCATGGCATCTCTTAGAGAAGCAGAAAGAATACTACTAAGCTAGTGTGTAAGTGTAAAACCGCCAAATAGCCAAAGCAACCCTGTGAAAGTAAAACATTGCTGGAGGCATCATACTTCTTGATTTCAAACTGTATTACAAAACTGTATTACATACTTCTTGATTTCAAACTGTATTAATATTATGGTATAAGAACAAACACATAAACCAATGGAACAGTACAGAGAGCCAAGATATGAACTCTCACATATATGGTTAACTAATATTCAACAAAGGAGTCCGGATACTCAAAGGGGAAAAGAAAGCCTCTTCAAGAAATGGTGCTGGGAGAACAGGATACCTATCTGACCCTTCTCACAAATATAAACTTGAAATTCATAAATATTAAAACGTATAATCTTAAACAAAAAACTCCTATAAAATGAGTAGAGGAAAAGAGGGAAAAACCTCTTTGACATTGTCCTCAGTGATGATTTTTGGAGTTGACATCAAAAGCAAAATAAACAAGTCAGACTACATCAAAGTAAAAAACTTAGTAACAATAAAGAAACCATCCACAAAATGAAAACACACCCTACTGATATGTGGAAATCATCTATCTGAAAAGCTGTTAATATCCAAAATGTATGAAGAACTCCTCCAACTCAGAAGCCAAAGAATGAGTCCAGTTAAAAATAATGGGCAGAGCATCTGAACAGACATTTTCCCAAAGAAGACACAGACATGGGAAACAAGTATGGCAGAAGATGGTCAGCACCACTAATAATCTGGAAAATGCAAATCAAACCTGCCTCATACCCATTAGAATGACTATTATAAAAAGGACAAGAAATATGGAGAAGGATATAGAAAAAAGGGAACCTTGTGTAGTGCTCTCTGGAATATAAATTGTTGTGGCCTCAAGAAAAACAGGATGGCAGTTCCCTAAAAAAATTCAAATTAGGAACACCATATGACACAATAATTCTGCCTTTGAGTATTTATCCCAAAAAACAGAAAAATATTAACTTGAAAAGATATATCACCCCCCCTCCCAGTTCAATGCAGCATATGTACAATAGCCAAGATATGGAAGAATGTATTGGATGCCTGCTGATGGATGAGTGGATTTAAAAAAATGGGTTAGAGACACACAGTGGAGTATTATTCAGTCTAAAAGTGGGTTTAAAGAGAACATACCTTAATATAATAAAGACAACATATGACAAAACCACAGCAAACATCATACTCAATGGTGAAAAGCTGAGAGCTTTTCCTCTAAGTTCAGGAGCAAGACAAGGAAGTCTACTCTCACCACTTTGACTCAACATAGTACTGGGGGGTGCCTGGGTGCCCCAGTCCTTAGGCATCTGCCTTTGGCTCAGGTCTTGATCTAAGTGTCCTGGGATCAAGCCCCACATCACGTTCTCTGCTCTGCTCTGATTCTCCCTGAAATTCTCCCTCTGTGTTCTCTCTCTCTCTCTCAAATAAATACATAAAATCTTTAAAAACAAAATGAAAACATGGTACTGGAAGTTCTTGTCTCAGCCGTCAGGGAAAAAAAATAAAAAGCATCCAAATCGGTAAAGAAGAAGTCAAAATATCACTGTTTGTAGATGACATAGAAAATCCCAATGATTCTACCAAAAAGCTATTACACGTAATAAATGAATTAATTAAGAGGGTAGGATATGAAAATCTTATGCAGAAATCTGTTGCATGTCTATACACTAATAACAAAATACCAGAAAGAGAAATTAAGCAAACAATTCCATTTATAACTGCACCAAAAAGAATAAAATACCCACGAACAAGCTTAACCAAGGAGGTAAAAGAACAATCCTCTGAAAACTAACACTTATGAAAGAAATAAAAGATGACACAAATGTACATATATATCATGCTCATGAATTGGAAGAATATTGTTAAAATGTGCATATTACCCCAAGCAATGTACAGATTCAATGCAATCACTATCAAAATACAAAATACCAACAATATTTTTCAAAGAACCAGAACAAATAATACTATAATTTGTACAGAATCACAAATGACCCTAAATAGCCAAAGCAATTTTGAGAATGAAGAATAAAGCTGGCAGTATCACAATCTCAGATTTTAGATATCCTTCAAAGCTATAATAATCAAAACAGGATAGTATTCATATAAAAATAGACACACCGATCAACGGAATATAATGGAGAGCCCCCAAATAAACCTATATTATATGGTCAATTAATTTATGACAAAGGATCCAAGAATATACAGTGGGGGGTGGGGAAAGACAATAAATGGTGTTGCAGAAAACTGGACAGCTACATACCAAAAATATCAAACCACTTTATTTCATCAGACACAAAAATAAACTCAAAATGGACTACAGACCTAAGTGTGAGACCTGAAAACATAAAACTCTTAGAAGAAAACCTGAGTAGTAATTTCTTGGATATGGGCCATAGCAACATTTTTCTAGATATGTATCCAAAGGCAAGGTAAACAAGAGCAAAAATAAAGTACAGGGACCATACTAAAATAAAAAACTTTTGCACAGAAAAGGAAACCATAGGGGCGCCTGGGTGGCTCAGTGGGTTGGAGCCTCTGCCTTTGGCTCGGGTCATGATCTCAGGGTCCTGGGATCGAGCCCTGCATTGGGCTCTCTGCGCAGCAGGGAGCCTGCTTCCTCCTCTCTGCCTGCCTGTCTGCCTACTTGTGATCTCTGTCTGTCAAATAAATAAATAAAAATTAAAAAAAAAAAAGGAAAGGAAACCATAAACAAAATCAAAGACAACCTACTGAATGGGAGCAGACTGGCAAATAATATATTCAGTAAGGGGCTGATACCAAAAATACAGGTAACTCATACAACTCAATATCCAAAAACAAATAATCCAACTAAAAATGATCAGAGGACCTGAATGCACATTTCACCCCCCCCCAAAAAAAAACATACAAATGGCCAACAAACCCAGGAAAAGATGTTCAACATCACTAATCATCAGAGAAATGCAGATCAAAACCACAATGAGCTCTTACATCATACCGATCAGAATAACCAGTATGAAAAAAATCAAAACATAATTAAGTGTTGACAAGGATGTGGAGAAAGAAGAGTCCTCTTTCCAGTGGAAATGTAAATTGGTGCATCTACTTTGGAAAACAGTATGGAGGTTCCTCAAAAAATTATTAATAGAAACACCGTATGATCCAATAATTCCAGTACTGAGTACTTATCCAAAGAAAATGAGTATCCTAATTGAAAAAATTATGGTGCACCTCAGTGGATCAGTTGGTTAAGTGTCCAACTCTTGACCTTAGCTCAAGGCTTGATCTCAGTGTTGTGAGTTCAAGCCCCAAGTTGGGCATGGAGCCTACTTGGGGAAAAAATACACACACACACACACACACACACACACACACAGAGATAATATATATATATATATATATATATATATATATATATATATATTTTTTTTTTTTTTTTTTTTTTACTACAGCATTATTTATAACAGCCAAATTATGGAAGTGACCAAAGTGTCCATTGATAGATGAGTGAATAAAAGAGTGGTGTGTATATATGCAATGGAATATTACTCAGGCATAAAAAAAAAAGAAATCTTGCCCTTTGCAGTAATACAGATGGACCGAGAGAGTATTATGCTAAGTGAAATAAGTCAGAGTAAAAAAGAACAGTATGACTTCACATACATGTAGAATGTAAAAAACAAGTGAACAAACATGTTTTATACACAAACACTAAATACAGAGAACAAACTGATGGTTTTGATAGGGGAGGGGAGTGAGGGAAATGGAAAAAATGGATGAAGAGCAGTGGACGGTAAAGGCTTCTGGTTATGGAATGAGGAAGTCATGAGGAGGAAACACACAGCGTGGGGAACACAGTCGATGGTATTGCATAGTGTTTTATGGTGACAGATGGTAACTACAGTTGTGCTGAGCACAGCATAACATGGAGTTGTCAACTCACTATGTCAGACACCTCAAACTAAACTAACATGGTGGGTCTACAGTACTTCAATAAAAAAGTAGATAAAGAAGGAGTGGGGATGTAATGTTAGTAATGACACCGTACTGTGTATGTGAAAGTTGCTCAGAGAGTACATCTTAAGAGTTCTCATCACACACACAAAATTTCTAACTATGTGAGGTGATGGATGGGAAGGAAATTTATTGTGGTGACCATTTTGCAATATATACAAATATTGAACCATGAGGCTGTAAACCCCAAACTGGTATGTGACATGTCAGTCAGATGTCATTTAAAAACACTGTAAAAACAAAACCAAAAAGGCTGCATCTGAGTGAATCCAAGTGAGAGAATGTTAATGAAAAGACTTTGTAAACAGTAAAACACTCAACACCAATTAGTCATCAACATGAGTGACAACCCAAAATGTTGCGTGGTGGTGTTAGATATAAGCACTACATTGATAACTGAAAACAAGAAGTCTCAGTAAATACCTATTAATAATATTTAGATAGTCACAGTGGAATCATAGTAGCAGGGGAGGACAATGTTGTAGAATCTTGCTGGTTCAAAAATGCAACCATTTGTAGAAGAAATGGCAGCCTCAATTTCTACCCAGGGTCTGAAGCTCCGTGATTACTAGCCTGTCAAGCATCTATTTCCTTGTTCCTTCGAGGTATCTCAGGCCATTGTTTTCCTCCTCATGCTAGTGTTTTGCAGCTCACAAGGGTGACTTCTGACTTTCTGAGCAGCTGACTAGGCTCTTCTAAGATCAACGAGGGGAAGCCATCATGAGGGATGGCAAGTGGCCGAGATGGTGCTGCCAAGCCTAGATGACAGCTAGTGACAAGTCACAGGTTGACAAAAAAATGCAGCCTCCCCCATTCAGGGGGAACGTTTGCTCTGTCACAAACGGCTCAGTTTGTGAGAGCTAATAGAGCTAAGCTACTCTCAAGGACAATCTGGCAGAAACACTCCTCCTTTTTCTTTCTCTTTCTTTCCTTTTTTTTTTTTTTTTTTTTTAACTTTCTGATACGTGATGATGATAGGAAAGTGGGGGTGGAGCAGGGTGCAGACCCCGGTATTTCCTCTGAAAGGATTGTATTATTAGGGCAAGTAAACCCCTAACCACTGCTTTGACCACAGAGGCCAGAGATGTTTGTGTTTGTTTCAAGACACAGAGCCCAGAGTCGAGGTCTGGTATTTTGCTGGGGACTGCTGAAGAGGAGGGATTTGGCTTCTGGCAGAACATAAAGCCAAGCTGACAACAAAGCTTTCCTTTCAAGCTATCCAAATGAACACATTTCTAATCTGAAATTCAAATACTTGACAACAGAGAGCCTGTGAGCTGGGCTTTGAACAGGAAATTGCTTCATGGTTTTAGCATAATGAATTAGGCAGTTAGACTAAATCCATTTACTAGGAAAAGAATGCTTTCACATGCTCTCTGAAAGAAAGGGGGTGGGGGAAGCCTTCTTAATTTCCCAAATTTCTCAGGACTCAGAGCCACAAATGCTCCATGTAAATTTTATCTGTTGTGTTCTATGGCTGGTATGTAAAAAGGCATCTGAGCTCAGTATTCAGGAATGATCTTTGTTAGAAAATGTTGTGCCTTTTCAAGCTGGGGAAATGGAAGGTGAGGAACACAGGTGAGGAGGGGCTCATCCTTCTCTGCATCCTGTATTTTCCCTGACAATGGGGAACGCATTTTAATCCCGAAGGCCCATTTTCTTCCTCATCAGCAGTGTTATTTCGTGCTCTTGGGAATGGGTGGATACGGAGGCAGAGAGTGAGCCGGGAGAGCAGAAGCAGGTGGAGACCAATGTCTTCCGCAGCAGCGCAGGCTTTCCCACATTCCTAGTCCTTGTGGTCAGATTCACACCTCTAGCTCTCAGTCCTGAGCACAGAGGTGGCCACTCCATAAGCTGGGCTGGTGACAACGGAGGGAGCAGGGAGACGTCCAGCAGGGCAGGGGGAGGGCTGCGCCAGGAAAGGTGACGTTTGCTTGTGTCAGTCAGGTCCATGTAACAAGGCCAACCTCCAGAGGGTCTGCTGACAGACATTCCTGGGGAGAGACAGAACTAGGAAAAAAAAAAAAAAAAAAAAAAAAAAGGCATGAATAAGAATAGGGTAAACAAAAAGGACAAAGACCCTGGAAGAAGAGCTGGTTAGATCTTGTCCCACCGTGCAAGTTTGCCAGAGGAGGGCTGATTTGTAATCACGCCACAGCAGCATTTCCTAGCAGCTCTGACTCCCGGCACAGAAGTGTGGGGCACTGCCTCCGAGCCTGAGCTCAAGACAGCCAAGTCACCAGCGTTCTGTGTAATCGTTCTTACACCAGAGCAAATATGTAACTAGGTCTGACATCTCCGCCTTCACAACTTGCGAGTTAATAAATCCAAACCGTTTCCCGCTCCCCTCCACTATGGTAACAAAATGTCAGTAAATACGCTTTCTTTTTAGTCATTGTTTTCAACTTTCCTAACGGAGAGAGCCGTGAAGTCCTTCCAGTTGGCCTGGTGATGGAGACACGATGATAGATTCCATTACGAAGAGACGTTTTAAAAACCATTAATGCGTGCCAAGCATCTAATTCAAGTTTACAGTTGGGAATTAAAAAAAAAAGAACAGGTCCCAATTTCCTCATTGTTAAGGAATCGCCCCTCCTGGCAGGGTGGAGGAGACCTTGGCGTATATACAAAAAGGCCCCACGATCGCCTACCTGAACGGGCCCACGATGAATTAAGCTGAGCCATGCTGATGTTTTTAATGCATGAGAACAGTTCTGATCTGGAATAGTAATGATCACCCCAGGAGCAGAATATGAATATTTAATGGACACCGTGCCTCATGAGTTATGCTGGGAACTAGAGCCACTCAAGTCCATTCGGCATAGCCTTTCAACCCAAGGAGTGGGAGATGGGCAGAGAGGAGAGTCTGAGGGTCAAGCAGTTTGCCTTGATCTTGGTAAAGGGGGTCAGAATTCCAAATTCAAGACTGCCACTTAACAATGAGCTTTCCTTTAGAGTAATGTTCTGGAGTCTGGGGGAAGGGAGCCAGCAAAGGGGATATTTGGGCCAGTGGGTATGCACAGCAGTGGGGTTTTCTCTCTTGCCTGTGGAGGCCAAAATCCTTTTAATTGGGGGCAAAGTCGTCACTTCCTTGATCGTGGATAAGGTGGACAATGTGTGTGATCCTGGAGAGCAAAGAATTAAACTCCTGTTGAAGCAGATAGAAAGGAATGATATCTGAGCTTTGTTACGGGGTGAAGAGAAAGCTCCAAGGAAGTGTTTCTTAAATACATGTCCTTGCAGATGCTGAGGGCATCTTTATGGACACCCCCACCACCAAAGGATTTGCAAACCCTGGTTCAAGGCCAGGGGCACCAGGCTGCAAGGAAAGCACCAGGAGAGCGAAGTGCATGGATGAGGACGGTCAGAAGCACCAGAGACAGCCGAAGGACTCCTCAAATGTTTCCACCCACATCCTTGTGAGCAGAGGATAGAGAGGGAACCTGGGTTGGTGAGGGGAGAAGGGTAGCCTAGAGAGACCTGTTAATTGATGTGTTGATTGAGCTTAAAAAAATCTCAAGTAATTTATTTTCAATCCCAGGATCTGCTCACGTTTACTTTGATGTAAACATGGTTTCAGATGACTAACATGCTAATCTGAGCTTGAAAAAGAGGCGCCATGCTTCTGGGAGGACGATGCCTGCCTCGCTACCCCTGGGCTGTGTTCACCTTGAGGAACACGGACCTGGGGCCAGCTCTTGACAAAATGAATGCGAAGTGAGTTACTCGAAGCCCACTCCTGACTAATGTCTTCTTTTTTCAGTCCTAATGCAAAATGGGCAAAGTAATCTAAGGGGAGTGTCCCCCTCCTTCTAGCTCTTCTACGCTGCCTCTGAAGAATTAATGGAAAGCATAACTTGGTGACTTCCGTCTTTGTCTGTACCTCAACTGCTAGTGATTCAGCTTCTCCGTTGGGATGATTCCACCCCACCCCCACCTGCTTCTGCTATGTAAAATATAGTCAGAAACAAATTGCTGGTAAGAAATCCAAATTGGTGGCAAATGCAAATTTATCCAATCCACCCAAATTATCTTTCTCTTCTCGCCCTTGTGGAAGTAAGAGATTTTAATTAAGTGCCAGCAGAGGCACAGGGCAAGCCTTACAAGTTAAGTATTGAGGAAAACGGTCTAGTTTTTCCATGTCTTTTAAAGGTCATCTTCCTGCTGGGTTTTACCGTATGCTCCCTTAGCATGGGAGACTCCTGGGCCTGCGTGACTGACCCCTGTGTGAGGTGACTGATAGAACTTTTCCAACATTGCCATAAATCATTCCCCTTTCAAAATGAAAATAAAACCTAACCAAACAAGACAAATTAGGAGAGATATCAGCCATCTACCTGTATCATTTCATTAATGTTCATTAAAATTTTTTTCACGAAACAGCTACTATTTCATGTCTACATGTGGCATTATTAGAAATCATTTCTTCTTTTCCTTAATTAATTTCTTCAGTTTAATTCAAAATGGGCAAAATGCCACCCTTGGTCTTAGATGTAGTCTTGTGTTGACTGTAGAGTCAGGGTGGACAACAGCCTCGAACCTCGTACGTCTGTATACTACCGTGATCTACCACCTACATCTATTTTTCATTGTGTAATTTCAACTTATTTTTTGTTTTCTTGGACTTTTTCCAAGCAGAAATATCTAAGAAATTATAATTTTGATATGATAGAAGCACATTTAGATGTGTTTCTAAGTATATTAAAACAGGTAAGCACACAAACTACTAAAATACAAGACAGAAAAACATTTTTATCTGCCATCAAAATCATCGTGGGAAGCTGAGTAACACTCATAAGACGGCTAACACCAGATCACAGTGTGTTCTACCATGGCCTATAAGGGATTATACACAGAGGGAGGAGGAAGGACGGAGGGCCCATATTCTGTAGGCGCTGGTAACTCCCAAGGACGAAGCTGAGCATAGATTTCCAAGAGTTCCAAGGAAGAGGAATCTGGGCCAAGGGAAGCCCAGGAGGAGAGGGAATTGGGTCTCCTTTTGGAATTCCAGCGGGAGGCCGAGGGCTATAGAAGGTGCTTTACTGACTCCGTCTGTATGCAGAGCTGACACGGCAGCATGGTGGTCCAGCATGCCCCTTCTTTGTCCTGGATCACTAACACTGCAGGAATGGGGAGAGAGAATCAATCACTTTTTTTTTTTTAAGGATGAAGAAACAGTGCCTGTTAAAGAGGAACAGAATATGCCACTTTTATCATAAGGATGTGGGGATATTTTCTCCAAATATGCCACTTTTTTTTTTTTTTTTAAGATTTTATTTATTTATTTGACAGAGAGAGATCACAAGTAGGCAGAGAGGCAGGCAGAGAGAGAGAGAGGAGGAAGCAGACTCCCTGCCGAGCAGAGAGCCCGATGTGGGACTCGATCCCAGGACCCTGAGATCATGACCTGAGCCAAAGGCAGCAGCTTAACCCACTGAGCCACCCAGGCGCCCCAAATATGCCACTTTTGACACAAGATTATTTTGAGCTGCAGGCAACTGGAAAGAAGTGGCTGATAGAAGAAGTTTCTGTTCTCCCCTTATCTGTGTAAAACCACCACATAAATTTGTAAAAGAGCCTCTTGCACTCCCCTCTCTACCGGTAATGACAGAAGTTAGTCATTGGAGACAACTCTAGACCTCTGTCAGCCCAGAGATACCTACATAACAAACCTTGCTAAAACTCTCATCTACCATGTTCCCTCTGTGCATTTGCCACACCTAGAAGTTCAAAGTCCTTTTCCTGTGCATTATCTTCTCTCCACATTTATTGTTTCCTTATTGATTTGTTAAATTGCTCTGTAAGGTGAAGTTCTAACCACCCCTTTGAGTCATTACTCATCACTAGGTACTCCCATGTGTATATGTGATACACATGCTAATACACTTGTTTGTTTTTCTGCAGTTAATTTGTCTTTTGCCACTCTGATTTAAGGGAACCTGAGATGGGTAGAGGAAAAGATTTCTTTCCTTCCCTATGCTACCTTAGTTTCTTCCACATTTATGAGTACCTCTAATGATTTTCTTCTCGCCATAATAGTTGCAACGGAACAACATCTGTTGATTAAAAAAAAAAAAAAATCAATGTCTATTTTTTCTTTGGGGGCAAACCTGTACTGTACTGGGGGCTAGCTAAATGATTGCTACTTATGTGCCTGTGGTCCGTGAGCATTGCAAGAGAGACAGATAATTTCCTCAGAGAGTATGCAGATTCTGCCAATGTTTTCAGCTGAAGCGTAATGTTCTTGTGAAAGGGCCCCAGGGAACTGACTCAAGGGTGGCCCACAAGATTGCATGCTGCCACACCACTGATTAGGGGGAGCACGTGCACCTCATGTCCAGACTGATCCTTGAGGGGTCTGGGAAATGGGCTGCTCTAGGCCAACATCTTGTTCAGGACCATCTTTATTTTCAGCCATGCTCCCTTTGGGGGTTCAAGAATTGTTTGGGAAAATTAAAGAAAATATATGAGACTGTAGGGTCAAGGAATAGGTCTTTCTACTGTTCTTGTTAGTTATTCAGCAAATCACCAAGTAGACCAAGTAATATGACGGTTTGCCTGCACTATTATCTAAGGGCTACCATATTGCCCCAGGACAATGTTCTATCACTAATAGTTATGATGATAGTGGTAAGTATCCTGTGCTTACCCTGTAAGGGCCACTCTTCTGAGTTCTTTGCTTCCACTCTTTTCTTTTTTTTAAAGATTTTATTTATTTATTTGATAGAGATCACAAGTAGGCAGAGAGAGAGAGAGAGAGAGAGAGGAAGGGAAGCAGCCTCCCTGCCGAGCAGAGAGCCCAATGCGGGACTCGATCCCAGACCCTGGGATCATGACCTGAGCCAAAGGCAGAGGCTTAACCCACTGAGCCACCCAGGCGCTGCACTAATTTATTTTTTTAATTGATTTAATCCTCATTATAAATGATCTTTAATATATAAATGACTGCCATTTTACAGATGGAGAAACTAAGCCCAGAATAGTTACCTGGCCTACATCATGTAGCTAGAATGAAGCAGAGCTTAGAGAATCCCAGCAGCCAGGTTTCAGAATCTGTGCTCATAACTACTATGCTATTCTGCTTTGTTTACTAGATATGGGGTGGATGGATGTATGGGTAGGAGAGAGAGTACAGCAGTTTATGTGACTTAGTGACACCCATGTGTCTGGTCCTATATGGGACCAGAACCTTAGTGGCTCTGTCTGCCCTGCCTTTAAGAGAAAGATTATGATATTCCCTGCCCCTTAAATATCCAACTAAATAAATGAATGGAAGGCAGTTTAAGGATTGCCCAGGGAGTGTTTGGGGAAAATATTACCAGGTCAACAAGCAAACCCTGGGTGAAGAAATACTATATGTACCCTAACATTAGTATTTGTCTTTAAGGCATTAATGGTAAATCAGAGAATTCAGGATCATGTGTTGTTTGCTTTTGAAGAGCAGACAGGATTTAAGTTACTTGATTCTTCATCTGTTTTCCTTATTATATCTCCTGATGAAAATCCATTCAGAATGGCCAAGTTCCTTGGAATAGAGTATGTACACATAAACTTCCTTTAGTATGATAATTGGGTTGGAGTTACTTTGAATTTTAGAAACCCTTGTCACGATAGCATCTTCAATTAAAGCTCTGGGCCAGTATTTAGATATGAAAATGCTAAAAGCATAATAGGGCCTGATCATCCTTCTTTTAATGGTATCTAGCATCCATTACCAAATTATATCCCATAGGGTGTTACTCAGGGACAAGAGCTCTGGAATCATACACCTAAGCTAGAAATCCATTGTCAGGCTGTGTGACCCAAGGCTAATTATGTAGCTTCTCTGGGCTTCTGTCTCTTCTTGTGTAAAATGCTCTAAGGCTACCCCATGATCCTGAGATGGTCTGGGT
This sequence comes from Mustela lutreola, assembly GCF_030435805.1. NCBI lineage: Eukaryota > Metazoa > Chordata > Mammalia > Carnivora > Mustelidae > Mustela > Mustela lutreola. The sequence goes on along the minus strand of NC_081294.1, from coordinate 138,662,955 downwards.
AATTAGTTCTTAGCAGCATGCCTAATACCTTGTAAATACTTAATAAACATTAGGTAGCAATGAATAAACACATGTGCAATTTTTATCTATGTTACAATAGATAAAGACTTCATTCAATAAAAATATTTATATTAGAAAAAAGGTCTGGGCTCTAGGTCTTTCACAGAATGGGTGCTCGCCAGGTGTTAAATGTGTATCTTAATTATCCAACTGATGGCTTCCCGGTGCATGCTCTTTCTGACATGCTATATGTAAAATAATCCCCCGGAGGCATTCCGGTGAATAAAGCAGGCAAATAATCGGACTCTGTCTCCTCTACAGTAAGCACAACTGTGGTTTGAAAATAGCCTTTCAAGAATGTAACATCATTTTTTTTCTTAGCTGTTTCCCTCCTGTACTTATCTCATAACTTTGAGGCAGATTAATCCATTAAAAGGTATACTCCTAGTGTTTCGTAATTGCCAGTAAAGCCTAATCAGATAGCAAGTGCTACAGAAGAGCCTTCAAGAAATACTGTAAGATAATTAAAACATAAAGGTTATGCAAAAGTAGCAAATCAATAGAGACAGTAAACACGGTTTATCAACAGTCCTGAGAACCTTTTTTCAATTCTAAAATGTAAATGGACTTGGGGTAGAACACGCGGCTAGGATGACAGATAGGATCCCGGTAACAGTTTAATTAACTCCAGTTTCCTGCATGTTAAAGGTTGCCTCAGCCCACTGGCTCATGAAACAAACCCTCTTAGGATTTCGTTAGCTGGTGTCTGATATGAAGACCAGGCAGCCTTTCCTTCTTCCAGGGTTACGTTTTGCCCTCCTCCTCCAGAGGCCTTATCAAAACACAGCCCTCTGTTTTCTCTATAAATACACAGCTATTTTTAATTTCAGCTAAAATGGTTTGACTTTGTAATCAAGGTAAAGGAAACACACACACACACTGCCTAAGTAATGAGAAGGGATCACTGGGAAGAATTGCGTAATTAAAATGATAGATTAAAATTCACATGTAGTGCACATAGAATTTTTGAACCACCATGGCGGCTCTCCAGATGATTCATTTGCTCTTTTTAATTCTTCTATAATGTGGGCTATTTTATAATTAGCTGCTGAACCGTGTCACTTGGTTTGTTCAACCTGATGAAAGGGATAAGACAGAATGTTTGCTATTAATGGATCCTGAAACTGCTACTCTGAGCACCCCCGGTACAAGAATGGTTATTGACTATTAGTCATTTGACGTAGAATATATCCAACGGTTTTTGTGTTTTTTGTTCTTGGTTTTTTTTTTGGGGGGGTTTTGTATTTTTGCGGTCATGATCTAGTAAAAAGTATAGGAGATGATGGTAAACTTCATTTGAAGAATTGTAATATTAAAAAAAAAATCACTGTGAGAGCCAAGAGTTAGTTAAAAGACAAATTCTTTTTCTAACCTGGTAGAATTAGGTTTCACACAATTAACTTTATCATTAGTAAATAAAGGAGTTACTTAACCTATGCCCTCGCAGAAAGAAGTTCTTGATATTTTGCTTAGTAAAGGGCAAGAAACCTATTACGGCTTATTTATTCACGTTGTTAAAAGGTTATTCTTGAAGACTGGGATATAGAAGCACATTATATGTAATCTTTGTTAATAAAGATCTATTTACTCCACCATTTAAAGGAGCTGGTTATTACAAGATGCTCATGAACAAGAGACTTTTTTCTGTTGTTCCCATGGGGAAGATTATCAAGCTGTCGGTAAAGGACTCATTTTCTTTAAATTAGAAATCACCGAGGTATCCTGTATAGAGGATATTAAAAGAGAGTGTAGTCATGCTATCTTATTGCAAGATGCGCTAGAGGTAAGTACATTGCTAAGGTTTAGAAATGAGATGTTGAAAATGCCGGCTACCAGGGCTTTAAAAAATTTCTCTTCCAACACGGAGGGTTTTCATTCTGAAGCAGAAATCTAAGCTTGTCCTTTTAAACAATGATTTAGAGGAAGAAATTTAACACCCCTGCTTGCAACATCTATTTTTCAGTAAATCTATACTTTTTCTGCCCTCCGCCATGTTATCAGTCATCCGCATCCCAGAGGAAATGCTTCAGGCTCGGGGTTAAATTAAGGTCCTATCTCTAGCGATTGTCTAGAAAGCTGTCTACATTCTCAAACAAACTTATCTGCATTATATTCAGCCATAAATGCTTCCTGCCAAGCAGAGACACTTTTTTCCTCCACCGATGTCAGTGGTGAGATTACTATGTGCCAGTTGAAAATTAAAATAAAAGCCACAATTACATTTCATTATAAATTGTCAATAGGTTGAACTCAATCAATCAAATTCTGGAATGCCTAAATCAGCATGGTTTATGGGATGGCCTGTATTCTCACTTTAAAAAACCAAAACCAAAAGCCAAACAAACAAAACCAGGTCTAATTAGATTCAGTCTTCCTATTTTTCAAAATAATATTCCATAAGTTATACTACGTCATACCATCTTTCTTTAACAGTTCAGGAATATCTCTTCTGCTCGTGGGAGTTAAGCACAGCATCTGACAAGACCCCTTGTTTTACAGTTTCTTGCTTGACAAATAAAAAACAGAAAAACATATGTAGTATAAATTAGTTTTACTAAATAGGAAGAATTGTCTCCGGCATCAGGATTAGTCCATGTCAAAGGTAACTACACTTTCTGATAAATATATTAAACATGTCACACTCACTCAATCACATGCGCGCGTGTGCACGTACACACACACACACACACACACACACACACTCATTCCCCCCCACTTAAACCAAACTTACGCAAGTGCTCTTTGTACATGCAGACTGTAAAATATGTATGATCTTACCCCATCCAGTAAGAGAGAATAAACGAGCCACCATGTTTAGGAGCTAAACAAAGCCCAGATCACAAAGAGTGGTGGTGGGCTCCGAGATGATCTGTAAGCTTGGGATACACAGGAGCACCTTGAAGGCCACTGTGAGAACTCTGAGCACTATGAAAGGGAGTGTGGTAGTCTGACAAAGGTTTTCAGAGCATATCCATGTCTGCTGTGTGCAGGAAAAACTAAGGGAATAGAGGTGGAAGTAGGGAGAACAATTAGGGCACGATTGCAGCTATCTGAAGTAGAGATTATTGTGGTTTGGACCACAGCATTGAAACTGGAGAAGGTTAGAAGCCATCAACTTTTACATACACTGTGAAAGAAGCTAAAGAATGTACTGTTGGAGGGGACACAGTGTAGGGATAACGATGACTACAAGATTTCTGGCTGGTAAAACCGGAAAAATGCAACTGCCATTTCCAGAGATGGGGGTGACTTCAGGAGAGCAAGATGTAGGGATGGAAGCAGCTGGTATAAAAGCTTGAAGGGTGAACTCAACCTGGAGACGTCTATGAGACATCCAGTTGGAGAGGTCAATGAGAGAATCGGATACATGAGCCTGGAATGCATGGAAGAGGTCCAGGCTGGAGACACAAATTTAAAGTCATCCCAACATGTATCAATATAGCACTTCAGTCCATGAGGTTGGATGAGCTTACTGAAGAAGCAGATGCAGACAGAGAAGAATTCAGATTCTTGAGCCTGGTGAACTCGGAGGTTTAGAGAGCTGAAAAGTGGGGGAGAAGGCGCAAAGAAAACCAGGAAAGGTAGCTGGGGAGCTAGGGAGGGTTATCAAGCAAGAGAAGTGTTCCAGAAGTCAAATGGAAATGCTTCAAGGAAAGTGTAATGCGTTGTGTCCATTCTGCTGATACCGACAGTGAGAGTGGGACAGAGACTTGACCACTAGGTAGACAGTGAAGGTCACTGGGGATCTCGGCTAGAGCTCCATCAGCGGAGTGATGAGGACAAGACTTCAGGAAAGAAAGGAGCTAGCATGTAGATCGTAGGAGCTTTACTGTCAAGAGGAGTAGAAAAACGGGGCAGTGCCCAGAGAGGAGTCTGGGTGGGGTTATTTTGAAGGGAGGGGAGATAATACAATTCATCTGGATGATGATGAAAGTGATCTCGGAGAAAGGAAAACCTTCAGGACACAGGAGAGAAAATAACAGCACATACGTGTGTTGGGTAAGCACCAAATTCTATTAATAAATTGCACTTTACAGACTACAAATCCTGTGTGATCTTACAAGTTCACTTCACTTTACATAAAGAGAAATGGGCCAGGGGTTGGGACAGACTAGATGACATCAAAGCTCCCTAACTAGCTGACATTAGAATTGTGTGTTTTCACAAATCTAAACACATATTCAAGACAGGGATGATGGTCACTTTTGTAAAGCGGAACAATGAATATATCCAAAGCATCCAAAGTTCGGTTCTCTTAGTCTGCTGATAAAGGTCATGTCCAGGTAAAAAGTAGATGGTGGTGTCGGTCTTACAACAGAAACACAGGTAAAAAGGTAAAGATACATTTGTCTTGTGTGGTGTTGGTTCAGACTGAATTCAGAACCCAGAGACACAAAGAAAACAACTCTACCACAGCACTACAGGAGCTTAAAATTTGTTTCACGGTCTCTCTGGGAGAATGACACAGCCTCAGGTTGGAGACAGAGTACTTGAATGAACACAATTTTAGGGATCGTTGTTGTATGTCCTATCATGAATGCTGTGCCTCCCGCTTCCACCTCTGAGTATCTAGCCCATGTGGGAAGGTATGTCCCGTTTTTGTGGCCATCTTTTGAGACCACTTGATATAATCCAGTGGTCCTAGTGTCTGATCTACATTAAGATGATATCCTCTTAGAAAGTTCTTCCATAGTTTTTGTAAGTTCAGCAAGCCTAAAGACCAGAGCAAGAACAACTTCCTATCGTTCTGCACCATGATGGGAGCTAGTGCTTCATTCCACGAAGCATATGCTTTATACGTGTGCTAGTCGGGTTCTTTCATGTTGCTAGAAAATAGGTATTTTGGGTGACCTCAATGGAAAGCTATTTACTGCAAGGAGAATAAGGAAGACAAAAAATAATTTCAATGGTTACATATCCAGGTATTGGGAGATGGCAATGCTATTCAAGAAATAGGACATTATTAAAATGCCTTGTATCTCCAGTGAATGTAAAAAAACTTTTTTTTTTAAAGATTTTACTTATTTATTTGACAGAGAGAGAGAGAGAGATCACAAGTAGGCAGAGAGGCAGGCAGAGAGAGAGAGAGAGGGGAGGAAGCAGGCTCCCTGCTGAGCAGAGAACCTGATGTGGGACTCAATCCCAGGACTCTGAGATCATGACCTGAGCCAAAGGCAGAGGCTTAACCCACTGAACCACTTAGGTGCCCTCTAGTGAATGTATAACTCATTTGCCCTGATCTTTGGATGACATTATCCCTTTGTTTAAGTCATTACCCGCAAAAGCCTCTCTGCTCCCCTCCACTCTGAAGCTTATACTTGCTTATGCATGGGTTTCCAGCCTGGGAGATTGCTTATTTCTAAATCCATGTATTTCGGCCTCTAACTGTTTCAGCAATGCTGCACCCTCCTCAAGAGAAAGGCTAAGATTTTTCCGGGTTTTCCAGCAACACCATTGGCTGCTGCTTCTTTGTGGACTCATTTCCAGATTTAAAATCTTCCCCACCACTACGTGTTGTGCTTTCATGAACCTCAGTCCTAGTCTCTCGTCTCTTTCCTGCTCTATTGTCCTCCAGATGATGTCATTCAGCCATGTTCTTGGCTTTGACCAATATCCACGCCCATGTAATTTCAACTGCTCAGCTGCTTCTCTCCCTCACCTATCAGCTCAAGTGTCCCTTTCTAGAAGTGGTCACATTTGCCCCATCCTGCCTCTCACTATGACTCTATCCTCCTTAAAATCTGTTGTACAAGGACCCGTTTTGACACATACGTAGGACACTTGACTATTTATTTCTTTTGCTAAACTGTAAGATGCGGGAGGGAACCTGTGTCTGTTTGGATTAAGCACTGTGTCACCAGTTCCCTACAGACCATTTGGCACTTTGTAGGATTTCAAAAATTAATGAAGTATCAGATGAAACCACCTCTAATTTCGATTTTTCCCAGGGAACAGAGTTCCTGTGTTAAACGGTGTCACAGGCAGGCCCCCATGTCTGATGTATCAGCAGCAATCTGACGAGTGGTGTGATATGGAACAAAACAAAGAAACTCCCCCAACCATTTTCCCTGGAAGTAAATTTGGGGAGTAGGAGGCACGCAGGCTAAATTTTAACACTTTATATCATCTCTATTTACAGCTTATTAATGTCCAGCATTTCAGTATAAGACTGACTCAGCTGCTAAGAGTATAGAGTATACAGCTTATTAATGTCCAGCATTTCAGTATAAGACTGACTCAGCTGCTAAGAGTATAATATATATTCATCACTGTAACTCCCAGTAACCCCTGGGAAATTCATGTGTGTCAATGACTCACTATACTCCATAAATATTCATTGACAAGATAGACCAGGACAGATGTTGTGGAAAAAACACACAAAATAGAAAACTGTTTGGGTGTGCTTTGATTCTCAAAATTTGGAGTTGTTGAGACAAACAAGTATTTTCTTTCTTTCATTTAAAGATATGATACCGCAGAAAGTATGTCAATTGTTTAAAATTTAATGACATTTTCCATTTCTTAGAGCTGCAAATAATCTGATCCCAGACTACTGGGCTCTACACTATTTTTTTAATCAAGATAATCATTTTAAAAATTTTATTAGTTTTGTCTTGAACTCTATCCACACTTGTAGATTAATTGGAATAAAAATTATTTAATAAGTTATTAGTCATAACTAATTCATAGCTGATAATTAGAAATAAGCCTTTCTTCTGCATTGGTATGCTCTATTATTGATTTAACTTTCATTATTCCTGGTCATTTTTCCCCCTATAATCTGCGTGGGGTCCCTTAGCCAACTATCTTTTGCATTACATCAAAAATTTAAAAAAAAGAGTTTAAGTCCAAAAGCAACTAACTTTATCAATTTTTTATAAGTGAGTAATGTTACTATTACTTAACAACAACAACAACAACAAAAAATAGGATTGTTGACCTATCCAAAGCAATATATAATATACCTGGTAGGGGCAAAACAAAAGACTACAACTAATTACTATTTTTTGTTTCTATACCAAAATGAGGACTTTATTAATGACATTATTAAACAGTAGAGAGAATTAAATAAATTAAAATTTTTAAGTAAACCCAATACAATTACCCAATTACAAATGGAGTAATTGGAGGAACATGAATATATACCAACAAAAGGATACACAAAGAGATAGAATTTTATGAAAACTATGTTATCTTTTGAAAAGCACAAGATTAATTTTTCTAACTGAATGAAAAGAAGAAAGGAATGTGAATTACTGCATCCCAAGTATATGTTTTACTTCAAAGAAAAAGAGTATGAAAAACCTGAAGAGACGGGAGTTCTCCTTAGAAGCCCTATTCTTGGGGAGCCTGGGTGGTTCAGTCAGTTGAGTCTGACCCCAGATCTCGGCTCAGTGGTCATGATCTTAGGGTCCTGAGATGGAGTCCAGTGTCAGACTTCGCACTAGGCATGGAGTCTGTTTGGTATCCTCTCTTGCCCTCTCTGTCTCTACCATCCTGCCCACCCCCCAACCCTGAAGGCAATCACACATGCATCCTCTTAAAAAACAAAAAAAAAGGGAAAACAAATCAAATTCTTAAACTTTAGTTAGTATTGTTCCAGGACCTGCTATGAAAGATATTGACATCTAAACATGAGGGCAACCAAAAATTCCCCCCTCATTCTTTCCTCTTTATTTCCTGGTTTTCAGTAGTTGTTAAGTGTTATAACATTTACATTGTATTCTGTAATCATATTTCCTTAGTTTTTACAGTCTAGATGGCATATTTGTCTACTTGTACATATCCATTTCTCTATTCTTAAATTCTTTGTTTTTATTTATTTAGAAAAAACTTATCAAGACAAGGAAGGAGACATTTAGGAAACTGGGGAGGACAAAAACCTGAGGAGGACACCACTGATGACTTCATTGGCCTCTTACACTGACTAGTTAATTTCTTCCCATCCTCCTATATTTTTAATTTTTTTAAAACCTAGAGATTAAAGAGCTATATTTCTGAACTTCAATAATATCATTCAGACTCTTGTTATTTTTGTCTAATTATATTATTATTCCCAAGGACAGAAATTCATAAGAAGAATATGTTTTTTTCTAAGCTCTTAGCAGAGTTGGCCATATGGTTTGCATAGACCAATGGAATTTGAGGAGAAATGGCATGGCAGCATGGAAAGTAAATATTTTTTAGCTCTTATCTATCAAAATGCATAGTGGACATTTCATTCGAGCATTATTTTTATTTCTAAATAGCTCTTCTAAGACAATGTTCGACTATGAACACAGAGGTGTATACAGGTGTTCATGCACCACTGTTCATTTCTAACAGTGGACCATTGGGCATAACAGGGTAAGGACCAAATAAATTATAGGACTATCCAGAATTTAGACTAAAGATTATGTTGGCATAGGTCTATATTTGGAAGTTGGAAAGATCTTCAAGAGATTGTCAAAATATTGTTAAAATGAAAAAGCATGCTGCAGGAAAAAATTACATATTAAAATTCCAGGTACATCAAACACTGAATGTATGTGTTATATATGTATATATGGGGCCAGGAAAAGGTAAAAGAATACATTTAATCATGCTAGAAATGGTTACTGCTGGAGTGGTGATGGCTTTGGAGCCTGAGGAATGGGATAGGAAGACATATTATACTTTGTCATTCTGTACTGGTATTTTCACAATGTATTTGTGTTATTATGTAATAAATAAACTAAAAGCTAAAAGGACACCTGACTGTTTAGTGGATAATCCTTAACACTGTTTTGATAGGTGATGTGAGGAGAGAATTGGGATGAGAGAAGCAAAGAAAGCCATCATTTACTGAGTTAATAAGTCTGTCGTTGTGTCATGCATTCTACTTAGTGATGTTCATGCCATTCTGGGATAAAATAGTATAATCCACCTGTTAGAGATGAGGAAACTGACTCCACAATCTTTACTTAACCCAGTATCACGCTACTGGCAAATAGCAGAGCCAAGATCAAGACTCAAGTCCTCTGTAACCACCATATTGTTGCAGTTCTTAAGACAAGCCAATGGTCATTATATAGGTTTCATTTATATTGTAACAACCACAGAAAGCTATGTGTTTGGAAGTGAGACAAAAGGATTGCGTAGCATGGATAGGATTTCCAAATTAACCTTGTACTTCTCTAAGTTTTTACAATCTCTTTTCTTCTCCTGCTTTTTCCATACTTGTTTATTCTTCTTTACCAGATTCCTACACCTAGATGTTCTTTGACTTTGAGGTATTCATTTCTCAAAAAGAGTTATTCTCCTTATATTATCTGGCCCTGGCAGAAATTAAATGTCTTTACGTGGACTAAACTTAGAATGTGTGAACAAAGAGCATTTGATATTTTAATAATAGATCCCATTCTAGATGATCTTAAAGGTTATTTTAATATTACCAAAGGGAAAATTAGCTAATCCAGGTACTATTCCAAGAGAATTTTATGAAGTTTTTCTAATTTTAGCTGCTTGATTAACTTGGGCCATCAAACCAAAATAATTCTTCCTGTATATACCTAGCAATTTAATATTGAGCTGGGATTTTAAGGAAGACAAGAGTTTATAACTTTGTTGTCTGTCTAAATAACCTCATAAAATCATACCGAGAATACTAATAGTGCTATAAACTGTATGGATAACATAAACGAAAGCATCCTACTCTATTTTATATCTATTGAGGGGTAGCTTCTGGTAATTTACATAAAGGCTTTACTAGTTTTTCTTAGTTACTAGAGTGTAATAACCAATATTTTTATGTTTTAGTCTCAGAAACTTAAATAGGAACAAAGGCCCTTCTATTAGTGTGTACAAAGAAAGGACAACAGATAAATGCCAACAACTCTAAATGCTCATTATTAAGGGGTAGTACTGTCTGGGTTTTAGAATACTGCCCCTCAGAGTTAAAGTTTTAGAATATATATGGGATTGATTATTTCCTCAAGATAATGAGTGCCAATCATACTTGCCTTAATCTGACAACTCAAATTTTTATTATGCTTCTCCCTACCCAAGTCCATAAAGCTTCTCATTGACCCCAGCCTCAATCGACCAGAGAGAGAGACCATGTCTTGGAATTCTCTCAAAGCTATTATACTGACCTTGAGAGACTGATCTCTTTGGCGTATAGCCTCCTTCAACCCAAAGAAAAGGGGATCGAACTAGGTTTGGCCAAACGGTTTTATGTTCCCTCTCTCCAAATTAGTCTCTGGCTGTGACACATCTATCAGTAAAAAGCTGTCTGAAACTTCTGGCTAAAAAATTTCTCACCATCTGGGGCACCTGCATGGCTCAGTTGGTTAAACGACTGCCTTCAGCTCAAGTCATGATCCTGGAGTCCCAGGGTCTAGTCCCACCTGGGGCTTCTTGCTCAGCAGGGAGCCTGCGTCTCTCCCTGACCCTACCCCCCTCTCATGCTCTCTCTCTCACTCTCTCTCAAATAAATAAATAAAATCTTATAAAAACAAACAAACAAACAAAACCCCCAAACCAAACTCTCATCATCTGAGCACTGGAACTGTGTGTGTTTTTCATGACAGAAAAACTAGAGAAACATTTTGAAGGAAAATAACTGATATGGACTCTCCAAACTCATTTTAACCTTTTCATCTTCATCTTCCAGGTTAGGTAAGTGACAGAACTTTAAAGAAAACCACATTCCGGAATGAAGCACGTAAATATCTATGAAGTAGTTTGAATTGCTCTAACTGAACAGAAAGTCCTAAAGAATCTTCAAACGACGGCATTTAAAAGGATTTTGGAGATTATGTAATTCAAATCCCTGATTTTCCAAATGAGGAAGCAGCATTCCAGAACATGAAGAAAATCGTGCAAGCCCCAAATGTGTAATGCGAAGAAAACTGAAACTTGATTTAGTTACCTGACTCCTAATCTAATTCTATTCCTGAACTGCATAATTAATCACCAAGAAAGAGTTTGATGACACGGAATGGGGAATTTGAACTTGGGCAAGTATACGTGTGGAATAAGGAAGTATGCTGTACTGAATGGGTACAATAATTGATGCTGTATCAATATAATGTCCATATCTAAATGTAGAAAATAACGTAGGTGTCCTTGGGTATTTATATTATAAATTTATACAGGTTGATAATTTCCTATCTTGCTTTGGACTTTGACACCATCTATTATTCTGTATGTGTGGTTCTTAATATTACAATCACAATCTCTTCTATTACTTTATCAGAACTTCTCAGCTTTAAAATTTGACATTAACCACATGAATGTACTTTTTCCATTTCGCAAAGAACAGAATTGAGTCCCATAAAGGTTAAGCAATCGGAACTAGGATCTGTATCTTCACACTTTTCCTTTTAGCTTGATAATCAGGTTTATCAGTCCCATAAAGGGGCAATAAAAATTTAAAACAATCACTTTGGCAAACCAAGGTCTCTTTTCAGGCCGTCGTTTTTTCTGTCTCTTCACTTTCAGATGACTGAAGAAGAGTATCAGTCTTGAGGCAGAGGCTCCATGCTGGTTTGGTCAACACTTAAGTTCCATGGTTGTCTCCCTTTGCAATCGTTTTGTTGTTTTTGTTTTTGTTTTTTTAAGACCATTTATTGTTAAATTAAAAATATTCTCTGCTGCTATGACATAGGGCAACTCCTTCTTGACCAGGAAGGCTAACTTGGAGGACATTAAAGGGTAACACTCATCTCATGGGTGCCTTGACATCAATGGTTTTGACAATACTGTGACATTTGTCAAGTCTCGCTAAAATCACAAGATTCTTTCTCTGCTTTTGAATACTAAGATATATGAGATTCATGTGTGATTTGAGTAGCAAAAAATACTTGATGAATTTAAGAATATTATAGACTAAATCTTGAATGCGAGCAAAATAACTGTCACATGTAATTTTGGAGACTACTTGACCACCTCCTAGCTATTTAATAGCAATGACTAAATGCAATACCCAAAAGCCATTTTTAACTTGAGTTAATTTTGAAGCTATACATGATAACCAAATAAAAATAGGCCAAGTAATACTAAAGAATATAAAATTTGGTATATTAACATTGGATTAAAGGCTAAGAATTTCATGTATGAGAAAGATAACCTCTCTATAATCTGAAATTACTTGTTTCTTTGAAAAATCAAAGAGCAAAATTGATTATACTAATAAGCTGTTAAAGTAATAATTAATATTTATTTTGATGTTAATGGGTGGTCAGATTAGGTAAAAGAGAGGAAGTATTCCATTCTTGGTATAAATATGTCCCTTCTTATTTTTTCTATTCTAATTTTCAGGTATTTGCCATGATATGCCTTTGGTATGCCCCCTAATATTTCATCTCCCATGTGACAGAATTTTAATTTGGTATTAAGCTTGAGGCAAATCAATGTATTTCTTACTAGCTTCCAGACTAAAGGTAGAAGATGCTTCTTAAACTTTCTCATCAAACCATGTTATAAATGATGGCTACAGTCTTATATAGCATAAAGATTTGGAAAAAAAAAAAAAAAAACAACCCTTGACGAAAACAGCAAACTGTATTTAATAGAAATATGGTAAATGAATTGTCCATTGAAGAGCAACCTGAATTAACACTAGCAGTTTTACAGTAATTTTTTTATGTATGATGTTCCTCATTTAGAAAACTCCAGTAGACATTTCTAGTTCCTTAAAATAATAAAAAGTTTAAAGAATTGTCTTCTGTAATCTGCTCAACAGAGAAAATTTAAAGACATATTAAAATCAGTTTCACCTTAAAAATTCAGTTTTCAAATGAAAGGCTGATTGCAATAATTGACATTAAGTGCTGTTTTGAGTAGCAAACCAGTGACTTCTTGACATTAAACAGAAAAAGTTTGTGAAATGATATTAAATTAACATTTACATTAAATTAATAAAAAATAGTTGGAGTATGAGAAAAGAACCTTCCCATTAGTGGGAATTTCCATTAATAGAGTTGATATTAAATGAACTTGATAATCGTAGGCATGAGGGAAAAGATGTCTGGCTGACTGGAAATGAAAGAAACTCAGTGAGCAGGGAAGAAACTGCTAGAAATGGCATCAGCTTCAAGAGAAAAGACTTGATTTTTGTTAATGAGCTAGTTAGAGAAATAGCACGAATTGCTTAGCAAAGAAATAAAAAAGGAGGGTCTGTTCAATTGCCCAGAGGAAAAAAAAAAATTTTTTTTTAAAATAAAACACAGCTTTCAAAAGCTGATTATCATCATGTTTTGGAAAAAAGTAGTCTAGAGAAAAGTTCCGTCAGGAGGAAACAGAAATGGGATATTATTTTCAACAGGCATGATTTAAGAGAATCATTTTAATGACTAGTCAGTTTTGTGCTATTTGTTCCTCAGGTTTTACGAGCATGAAGCTAAAAAATAAAGCCTCAGATGTTTATCGACTAAGATAGTCAAGTACTGAATGTTTAATCTATACTTAGAGAATCATTCTGTAAGTGTATGTGGGTTGTTTTACCTCAATGAAGAAAGAAAAGCAGGGAGAAATTTCTGTAACCACTGATCACCCAAATGCCTCCTGTTACAGCCTTACTCTGAAGATTAAGTCCAAAAAGGTTTTGCAGAGCTCATATAATTATGCTTCAAAATGCTCCTTTCCTATTAGCACCATCAGGATTATCATAGGATAGAAATGAGAGATGGTCACAATGACTGACGGTTTGAGCACACTGCCTATTTCTAAATACAAAGGCTTCAAAACACCCAATACTCATTTTGATAGGACTCAGCTACTTAGATACAGCACCAGTCATTTGACTGCCAAAACTAAGGACAGCAACAGCGATGGATAGCACAAAATGTTAGGGTTGGCGTTGGTGAAGGTACTGGTGCCCAATGCCTGGGATGGCATTATCCAGGTGGACTGAGCTATGGTGTGCAACATCTTGTGTTGCACTGGTGTTGTGTGTGCACCAACTGGTGTTGGTGGCACAAATTACAGATAATGGTGGCCATTTGTGGTGTTCTCATCACACCGGGTCAACGACATGTTTGGCTGTGGTACTGGCTTATACGGCTTCCCTTTGTTCTGAGCCACGTTGGCCCAGTGAGTCTGTGACCTCTCTTTTCAAGTTCTATAATTTCTTTTTCTTTTTCTTCAGAAGTCTGAACCCTTTTGGTTGCAAATAAGAGCCTTACTGATATAAGGAACTTGCATTGAATTACATGGGAATATAATAATATATTCTGGGTATTCGATAAATATTTGTTGAATGAATCGAAAACGTGAGTAAGACTCTCGATTCTCAAATATAAATTTACCTTATCTTGACACGAGTGTCACTGCTAATAAATGAAATGTCTTGTGGAAATGTATAAGCTGTCCTTGGAATACCTTTACCAATGACAGGCAGACAGCAGTGAGCACTCTCAGGAAGAATGGCCTGGAAAGCTGCACTAACACACCAATGAGAAGCTTGAAACCCTTGTGATCTGCATTGCAGGGACATGTGTGCAAAACCAATGTGAGGATAAGAGAGGCTCACAGTCACCATCTCACAATCAACATATACATTGTTGCTAGTAATTTTGGTACTTCTGCCTCGAAGAATGTGTCATCTACTAACCTTAATTTCTCCTTCATAAAAAGCATACCCAATCTATTTAGCAATGAAATGCATATAACAGAAGTTTCACGTATCCTCTTGCTTGTGGTCTGCCTTGTCACAAAAAAGCTATCACTACAATTACCACCTCCTACTATGTATTGACTATTAATATTTTCTGCTTCAAGTACAGTTTTTCCCAGCATAGGCATTCCATCCTTTTGTTATTAAAACAGAATAAAACAAAACAACTGTAGTTTTTAACCTCTGTTCCCTTGGTTACTTTTAGTTATTATTCCACAAAGGAAAGAAGACCATTGTCCTCAGAGTTTTTTGCACTGTTTTCACAGAGGGAATGCCAGGACTCTATGGCAGAAGCTAGTAACTTCCTTTACAACACATTTGCTTATTACTGATGACTCTCCTTTGTTTTGGTGAAATACCACCTCATTAGGTCATCTAGTAGTCCCATCTCAAAACTCAATAGGAGACTGTCATCCAAGAACTTAGGATAAACTTGCAAATCAGAAATACAGATCAAAACCACAAAGAGATACCGCCTCACATCAGTCAGAATGGCTAAAATTAGTAAGTCAGGAAACAAGAAATGTTGGCGAGGGTGTGGAGAAAAGGGAACCCTCTTACACCGTTGGTGGGAACGGAAGCTGGTTCAACCACTCTGGAAAACAGTATGGTGATTCCCCAAGAAGTTAAAAACAGAGCTACCCTACAACCCAGGAATTGCACTGTTAGGTATTTATCCAAAGGATACAAACATTGTGATCAGAAGGGGCACCTATACTGCAATATTTATAGCAGCACCGTCCACAACAGCCAAACTATAGAAAGAGCCCAGGGGTCCACTGACAGATGAATGGATAAAGAAGATGGTGTATATATACATAATGGAATATTACTCAGCCACCAAAAAGGGTGAAATCTTACTATTTGCAATGACATGGATGGAACTGGAGGGTATTATGCCGAGCAAAATAAGTCACTTAGAGAAAGACAACTATCATATTGTTTCAATAATAGGTGGAATTTAAGAAACAAAGCAAAGGATCATAGAGGAAGGGAGGAAAAAATAAAATAAGACAAAATCAGAGGGGGACAAACCATAAGAAGTTCTTAACTATAGGATACAAACTGAGGGTTGCTGGAGGGGAGGCAGGTGCAGGGATGGGGTAACTGGGTGATGGGCATTAAGGAGGACACATGACATAATGAGCACTGGGTGTTACATGCAACTGATGAATCCCTGAACTCCACATCTGAAACTAATGATACACTAAATGTAGACTAACTGAATTTAAATTAAGTTAGAAGGAAAAAAAAAGAATAAGCTTGCAAAGTCAGTAGCTAATGACACGATAATTAGAATATGTCAAATTATTGCTGTAGACTGTAACTTTAGGTTTAAGAGTGGAGAAGTCAAGGAATATTAGAGCCAATGGGAGTTGATCTCCAGAGAGTGTGAACCACAGTAACTAAAGTTCCTTCACAGGTGGACTCTGGCACATGGATGTGTGGCATTGGGGGTGGGATAGGAAGATGCCTAGAGGCAGGGATGTTTGGTTCTTCAAAGTTTCAATGAAACATTTCTCCTGTAATTGATATTGATATAATTAACACACTGGGTTAAAGGGAAGTCTTGACTGGGCATGTTTCTCCGGTTATAAAATAAGGGCACAATGTCAATGGGATTTTACATTTCATCTGGTCCTAATGCATTTATTGTACAGAGCGCCACGAAAATTGGACATTTTTTAAAAAAAGTGTTCACTTGGTTCTTTATCATATTGCTTAATCAAAGTTTAATTTTATAAAAGAATAAGAAACTGAAGAAAATATTTGAAATTCCAGGAAGCCAAGGAGAACTCCCAGGTGCCTATGATTAGAAGGAACACAAGAGAGTTCACCGTATGGAAAATGTCAAGTAAACAGAGCTACAAATGTGAGCTGGTTTGACTAGACAGCCATAGGGTTGATTTCCAACCACTTCCCATTGGAGAGGTCAGCCAATCACAGTAATTAGGAATTCTTTTGTATTAGTCTTAGGCAGCTGGGCAAGACTGGTAAGTAGTTACAACTTCCAAGGTACAGTTTCTACACAGACACCATCCATCTTAACCTGGGTTTTTTAGGACATGGAAGTCATCTTTAGGTTTTGAGTCCCAAACATGCTTATCCTCACTTGCACTAGGGAGACTGATTTTATAATAATGTTTTCGGTAGTCGCTGTTAACAAAAAGAAAGCCCCAGAAAACCAGACGACCTACAATGGATGCATCATGTTAAATTCATGAAAGCTCCAAGATGACAATCCTTGGGAAAACTCAAGCATTTCAGACACCGTTTGGAAAATGTACGGTGAATCTTACTTTCCAATCAACATCAGCCTAAATGATAGCAATTCTTTGCTGAAGGCAATTTTCTGCTGAGTTTATGTGTATACGTACGTCTGTTTAGCAAAAACATAAATTGCAAGATCTTCTTTTTCACAGGAAAAAAAGCCAGCTGTGGGGAAACTTGAATAGCTCCAGATTGAGGGTAGATAAAAGGAGCGGTGTGGACTGGAGGAACTCCTGACTGAAAAACCCAGGGCCTCGGCTCTTGCTCTCCTCTTAGTCAGGATATTGCTCAAGTTATCCTCTCAAATTCTGCTCGTAGCCTTTATCACCACATAACACACTCATTTAATCACGGTCTCTGCCCAACGGAGGTCAGGTGTTTGCTTTGTTCAATGCTTAATCCCCAAACCTAGAAGGACTGTGACACGTAGTAGGAGCTTAATAAATACTTACTGAATGAGAATTTGTTCAGAAAGGATCTGAGCAAGAGATACTTACTGAATACTTAATGAATGGGAGAGGATACTGTCTTTCCCAAAATACTCAAGTCCCTACAGTATCTACTGATCTTGGAAGTGAAGTGTGAACTGAGAGGCGGTTTCTACATTTTTCATCTAAAACCACAGGAACAAAGGAGAAGTTGACGGGCCTGCCAAGTCAGCAGCAACCCACGACACAGAAGGTGTTGGAATTATGAAGTCAGAGGGGAGATATCAGGCCACAATCTAAGAGTATTGAGGACTACCAAGGGCTGAGAGCATGAAGCAGAAATCCTTTGAGTGTGACGACTTGCCCCTCTTTCTCCTGGACCCATGAGCCTTAACATAGGCAAGAGCGCTCTCTGCTTTTATTTCTGTCTCGTGCTCTATACATTGGATTCCTTTGCATCTCCAATCCCTATGATAGATAACATGCCACTAATATACTCTAGTCCCACCACTGAAAAGTTGGCTGAATTTTCTGTCTTTTTAAGTTATGATTCCAACATTCCTAGAGAAGAACTCTGATCTGCTCAAATTGGACCAGTTGGCTACCTGTGGGGGAGTAAGAGCTCTTCAATGGACAGAGTCACACTGTATTAGCATTAGGATGATCAGATATCCTCCCAAATAGGTGCTAAAGTAATGATTTAGTTTTTGAAATACTGTTTGCTGAGCCACAAATGGGTTTTGTTATAATGGTACCACCTTCAAAATAATCTCACTTAGAACTATCCCAAGAAACTATTCCTTCCAAAAGAATAAGATAATTTAAGTCCATCTATAGTAATGAAAAACAAAACAAAACCCCAAATATCTCAAAACACCACCACCAACAACAACAACAAAAACCAAACTTCTTTATGTCAATTATCAGAACGTTAAAAAATCAACAGAAGGTTTTAGGACCTAGTAAGAGTAGGCACTCAGTGAATATCTGCCAGATCAAGAGATGAAGAGGACTTGAGAATTTCAATGACTTTTTATTGCTCTGAGCTGTTAACAGGGGACATTCAACAACTGTTATTAAATTCTTTATATGAGTAAGTCTGGATTCTGGCACCTGCTCAGGTGTAATGTCTACCCTGAGAATCTGTGAGCATTTCTGAGATCCTTGGAGGAGGGACCCTGCCTATTTGAAACATTCCCTGTAACCAACAGAGCGGGGCAAGGCTTCTGGACACCAGAGCTAACCATACCCTGTCTGCCTGCAGTGTTTCCTCTGGCCCTTCCAATCCTGCAATCCACTGGTTTAAATAACCTTCCCAAAAGGTCAGTCACCAGCACATTCCACACTGGGAACTGTTCTACAGAGTACCCTGCTGGAATCTAACTTCTCTACTGAAGATCTCCAATTCTTTTCTTGTAGATGTGTCTCCTTAGTTTGTATACTCGGGGATCTCACATTTGTAAACTTCCATGGTATATGTCTAATAGCTTTTGATCCACCCCCCCCCCCACAAATGACCAGGACTGTCCTTTCTACATATTCATGTACTTTAATCATTTCTTAGCTCTGGCTAAGATACCTGGCTCTGAAATCTCTTTCTATAAAATGTATTTTAATATGTTCTTTTAAATTTTAAATATTTTTGAATTAGCCTGCAGTTTTTTTCAAAAGTGTATTTAAATGGTTAGTAATTTTGAAATTGCTGGCAGCTTTAGTTGACTCTACCTTAGAAAGCACAATATTTCTGATTCAGAAAATAGTCTTTCTATATAGATCTTGAAGGAGAGAAAGAAAATTTCTGCTAAATCAGGGTTATCACTTTAGATGTTATTTCAATTTTTTTGAGTTGACCAATAAAAATATTTCAGATAAAATACTTTCAGAAGTCCTATCTTTTGGCTTCCATTTCAAACTATCTTACCCTGGGAAAGGATTCAAAAAACATAAAATCCCATAAAGATGCCTCTGTGGTCTCTTGAATATTTTTCCAAATTTAGATGTCATAAAATAAAAGGCCCTCTTAATTCCATACTATATAAGTATCGAATGTGTATCTACTCAATTAAAAAGCAAAACCTTAAAATGCTCTTCCCAATACTGGATTAAAATGAAAGAACGGATGGGGACTAGATTCTTAAAAAACAAAAACAAAAACAAAACACAAAAACACCCCAATGTTGTCAAACAAAGACAAGCTGTGACAACGTCTAATGTTCTGTATTAAACAAAACTAATGGGACAAGACCACTGACAATGAAGTCTAACATGACCACAGAGAGGGGATCCTGCACTGGGTAAGCAAATTGCTCTCAAGAATATTATTAGATCAAATGACAAACTTAGAACATGATGAGGGATTAGAGTATTCTACCAATATAAATTGATGCTAGTGGTAAGCAGACTGTAGTTAGACACAGAGTATCAGGGATCTCAGGAAATACATATGTAGTAGTTAGGGTGAACAGTCACCATGTAGGGAACAAACTTTCAAATGCATTAAGATAGGAGAACGGGACGGGGACAAAGAGAATGAGAAGTCACTGAGGCAAAATGGGAAAAATAAGGCGAGGAAAAGGTATATGGGTGTTTTTGTGACAATTTCAGCAACTTTTCTAAGTTTGAAGTTGTTCCAAATTAAAACGTCAAAAACCCTTATTTTAGGGGTGCCTGAGTGTCTCAACTGGTTAAGCGTCTGCCTTCTGCTCAGGTCATGATCTCAGCATCCTGGGATCCAGCCCCAGGTGGGGCTCCCAGCTCGGCAAGGAGTTTGCTTCTCCCTCTCCCTGTGCCTCTTCTTGCTGCTTGTGCTCTCTGCCTTCCTCTCAAATGCATAAGTAAAATACTTAAAAAATATATTTTACTCCGATCAGTACATTCCAAAACCTAGGTTCAGTACTTGAAAATGAGATCTTCTACACTGCTTGAGTTCTCATCCCAGTTTATGGTTTCTCTGCCTTTGCAGAACTAATTGTCAGTTCCCATGGTTTGATTTAGTCACATGCTCAGGGCTGAGAAATTGATTGGGAGCTCGAGCCTCTCCCAGGCTCCTGGATGTGGCCAGGGCAGAAGTCAGCACATCCAGTGGAGCCTACCAAAACCCTCTAGGTTTATTTCACTCCAACTCTTGATGCCACAGAACAGGTGGGAAATCCTGGACAAATGCCAAACTAGAAGACCTAATGGGGATGAACAAGATGGTCTCAAGCCAACTGGATATGGGGGCACTGTACTTAACAGGGAGACCCCTGTGAAAGCCATGTAGAAAGATCCAGAGGGAAGTGACTTCTGGAAGAGGGATGGGGGTCGAACAATCCCAGTGACTTTACTACTGGAGACAGAGGCAGAGAAGAAATGAAAGGTCAAAACATCAATGGTAAGTAGTCACACTGGAGAAAAGAGTTTCAAAATAGAGTTACACTATTTTGACAGTTGGGGGTCAGTAGTGCTTGATATTTGAAACAAATGCTAGCAGTTCATATGCACTCTTTTTGGAAGTATACAAATACTGTGTTTGCCCTGTCAGAAACAGATGAAAGATGACAATTTATGGTTTGTTGCTACCAAGAGTGTAAGCTCTTTGTGTTTCTATCTGAGTGACATTCAGTTTCATTTGTGTGTGTGTGTGTGTGTGTGTGTGTGTGTGTGTGATTCTTACAAGCTCAATAAGCTGTCAGGTGTCAAATGTAGAAAAATCTCTATTTCTTCTTCTGGAAAGAAGAATGATTACTTAAATATAGCCTCAATTATACACCGAAAACTGTTATGTATTTACCTTCCATTAGGTAATGGTTAAGAGTGCCTGACAGAAACTTTGTTCCCAATCATGGAAGAGAATTTTAAGAGAGGTGTATCCTAGGGGCACCTGGGTTGCTCAGTGGGTTAAGCCTTTGCCTTCGGCTCAGGTCATGATCCCAGGGTCCTGGGATCGAGCCTCGCATCTGGCTCTCTGCTCAGCGGGGAGCCTGCTCCCCCCTCTCTCTCTGCCTGCCTCTCTGCCTACTTGTGATCTCTCTCTCTCTGTGTCAAATAAATAAATAAATAAATAAATAAATAGAGAGATGTATCCTAGTAGGAATGGTCAGTCTATTTTGGATGATGTCATCTGCCTAATGAAGAACAGGCAACTTGGAAACATAAAAAATTAAGTCCATTTCCATTTTTTGCTCCCAGGATTATTAGTATCAGAGCCTTTTTCCTTCCTTCATCCTCTGCTGATTTCAATCATTTTTAGTATTTTCCCTGTGCCAGACTTTCTCATTTTGTCCTTATTCCTATTTAATGGATAAGAAACATGATTCTAAATGGTGAAACATTTACTTCCTTCAGGTCAGTTTGATAAGAGCATAGTGTTGACAGACGAAGGACTGGTTTCAAGTTGGGGGACTCTAAATTCTAGGCTCAAAACCACCACAGAATTCGGCCTTCCAATGAATAATGGCCTTTATTCCTCCATCAGCCATTTTCCTTTTGAAAAATGCATTTAAGGGACTTTATTTTACCCTTTGCCAGTCATCAGGCATCTACTCTGATGCCTCTACAGGTGTCTGTTACATGTTTGTAACTGTATTAACTTTAAAAAGTCAGCCTGGGGGTGCCTGGGTGGCTCAGTGGTTTAAGCCTCTGCCTTCGGCTCAGGTCACGGTCTCAGGGTCGGGGATTGAGCCCCGCATCGGGCTCTCTGCTCAGCAGGGAGCCTGCTTCCTCCTCTCTCTCTGTCTGCCTCTCTGCCTACTTGTGATCTCTGTCTGTCAAATAAATAAATAAATCTTTAAAAATAAAAAAAATAAAAAAAAAGTCAGCCTGGTCTATGGATTTGAGTAATAACTCAAGAGCATTACGTCATTACAAATGAGTATTTCTAATTCATTCTGCTCTTGAAGACTCTAAATGTAAGACAATTATTTTATCTACTCAGTTGAAAGCTGTCTTTACAACCAATTTTTAACTATCAGTCTATACCTCCCTTTTGGAAATTAACAGAAAAAAATGCAATTCTTCTTCCATTCGGTAAGCTTTCCAACATTTTAAGGCAATTATGTTTTGTGCTGTTCATTCTCTTCTATTAAAAAAACTTGCCAGATGATTGGCTGTCTACCTGGCATCAATGAACAAACCTCATTTTCTCCCCTGAAAGGCAGAGATGAGGCCAACACTTTCAAAGCGTCTCTTTCTAAGACCAGACTTGTGGTTCTCCTTGAACTCCCGCCATCTCCAGCTTTCACCCCAAGTTGATCTCACTGGCTCTAAGCCTCGTGAGTGTGAGCATCTCTGGCAGGCACCTAGAAGTCAGGGTGCTGCCTTTTCCCCAGGAGGCATTCCATCCACCATGAGTGGATGGCCCAGGTTGGAGGTGGGGCGGGCGGCGGGAGTGGTGGTGCTGGACCTGAGCAGAAGGCCCTTCCTTCATGTCTCTTCTTTATTTCTTCCGACAATCCTCTTAAGTAGATGTTACCATTCCCCTTAAATAAGAAAATGACCTACAATTAGCCCTCATAGAAGTTCCTCTCCTTTCTTCTTCCCATTCTAACCTGCAGTTTAAAGCAATTATGTAACTGTCCCACACCATGGACTCCAAGAGTCAACACCTGCTCTGTAGATTCCACAATCCCTTCACTTTCTAGTAGATAAGCTTCTTAAGCTCGGCATTATTGTCTTGAATGAAGTCATATGTGGAACTCAATGTCTAAAAAAGGTGAACGTGCGCCATTTAACGGAAAGAATGTTGAGTTTCTGAGTTAAATTGAAAACATTTACTCACTCCAAAAATCAATTAATAAGAACAATGAGGCTTCTTGGATGCTGAACACAAGCTTTCAGTTTGTGGTTCTAAGTATCATTTATAGTCCTAGCATATCAAATTTCTTTTCTTAGGATTTACATATGTACCTGTAGATAACATTTTAATTAAACTGATTCAGTAGCTTCAAAGTGGAACAACAGTGCTATTTTGTTGAAAATGCAATCATTAAGACTGAGAAGAGCTGGGGCACCTGAGTGGCTCAGAAGGTTAAAGCCTCTGCCTTCGGCTTGGGTCATGATCCCAGGGTCCTGGGAGGGAGCTCCGCATCAGGGTCTCTCCTTGGTGGAGAGCATGCTTCCTCCTCTCTCTCTCTGCCTACTTGTGATCTCTCTCTGTTGAATAAATAAATAAAATCTTAAAAAAAAAAAAAAAGATTGAGAAGATCTCACATTCCTTATCCATGAGGGATGGGAGGGGTCAGAAGGGTTCTGCAATCATACCTCGGGTCTTCAAATATTAACTCTTCTAAGAGACCGGTCTTGCGCCAATGACTTAAACCCCACTTCCTTATCAGTAAAATAGGCACACTGTTAGGGCTCCACAGATATCAGCTATTAATTTTAGATAGAAATGTCACAAAATATACTACAAAATTCAAGCCATATGTACAGTAAATAATAGATAAAAGTATCTATAGTATCATGATGGGTAAATACTGAAACGTTCTTAGCCTGAGACTATTACATAGAATGGGCTTGTTCTCCAAGCAGATGTTATTGGAACGTTTTTGGGTATTATTTGAGCAGCATGAAAAATAGGAGTGGGAGATGTGATATCCAATTTTATTAGCACAAACATTCCTTGAACGGAAATTTCAAAAGGGCCAGTTCTGAGCTATAAACCTCTCAATAAATGACACATTTATAACAAGTCCAAACATGTTCCCAGCATGGTAGATAAAGCTTTTTTCCAAGTCAACCCCTACGTTAATATGTATTGTGTCATCAACTATGTTTTTTTACAGGTTTAATATGGGCTCATATGTAATACACAGAGGTTTAAATTGGTTTGAAATTTTCTGGCCATGATATACCATGGTCACGATATATCTTGAGGCCAAGGAGTTTCCTTATGGTGGATCAATATTCCTTTTTTTTTTTTTTTTTTCTCACAACAGGCTCTACCTACTTTAACCAGATAGATCATAGACTTCCCTAAGCCCATTTCCTTATGTAAAAATAGACAGTAATGGCACTCTAAAGATTAAGTGAAATAATATTTATCATGAACTTATAAGTAACTATAGAATGATAAGTATTTATTAAGTAACACCTATTGTCATTACCGCTATGGCTTTTTTCTCATATTAGGTATGTTCATGTGTTTGAAGTGTACACATTAGAAACATTATTCTAGAAAGGAAATTAGAGAAGTCTCCACAACTCTGCTGCCTCTCCAGAAGCAAATACAATCAATTTTACTAACATCAAACTCAGCTTTCACATATTAAGGGAGCCAACTGCGGGAAACTGGCTTCAATTATATGTATGCAGATGGTTTTATAATTCAGAATATTGCCCATGTGGGATAATACGGTAGGTGAATAAAATAAGAACTTTAAGTGACACAATTGCTTTTTATGTGACCACAGATTTAACTAATTTTAAATGCTTGGTGCTTGGTAGATGGAAGAGTGTGACGAGTCTGAGTCTAAATCAGTTTTGCTACAATGAAAAAGCATGGAGTAAACAACCTCCAAGGAGAAATATGTCTCCACAAAATTTATTTTTACCTGCTACACAAGTAGACTTTACTGGAATAGGATCTTTCTCTTATAAAGCAGGTTATTTCAGACACTGTCTGCTAAAAACCAGAGCTCAAAAATATGTTCCTAAAAAATAGCCTAGAAAATAATTCAATTATGACATACTTTAATATAACCAGTTTATATAAAAACACATATTAAACTAGACAACCTGTCTCATTAACATTCAGCAGACATCTTGCTCAGCTGGAACTGAACTTATTTCAGACTCACACATACAGAAATCTCAGATAGGTTACAAATATATGGGCATGCCAAAATTAATTAAAATACACTTTATAAGTGGTTAAGGTGCTAAGATTATTTTGGTGGGTGCGTCTGCATATTTTTATGCCATACTATGTCACTGCCTTTTCAAATTTGAGTAAATTATAGTTTTGCAAGCCATAATTACATTGCCTCATGCTTGATGGTTATGCTTTGTAATACTGAGCCAATATTAATCAAGATTTCCTAAATTTATATCTCATTCCCTGTATGTCATGTTATGGCTTATGTGCTTGGATAATTATACTCATCTATTGCTTTTATTATGTGGTTGATTACCACTCCCTTGGTCCCATAGCCCTCATCCAATTTATATATTCAGACCAGAATTTAAAATATCTTTTTTTTTTCCCCTTTTGGCCAATACTTGCTACTGAGTGATACTTTAACCTTTCCATCTACCATTCTACCTACTCATCAAAACCAGATTGCATTTTGTTGCAGAAGAAAGATGTATTCAATACAACTTTGCCAAGAAGATGGTTATTGATATGTCTTTGAAGGGTAGCTATATTGCTTAGGTACCACTGGGGACTGGAGAAGTGAGACCTAAATTGCTTGTGGTACTGAGCAAAAGCAAAGTGGTTTCTTTGCAATTTAAAAATCTGAAGTGAAGTCATCTCTATGCCTTTTGCACATTTCAAAAGAAAGTTGTGAGTAAAGAAGTGGTCCTTGGAAACAGCTAAAGAATGCAACTATCATTATGGAAAATGCTATCCATAGGTGCCCTGGAATAGGTTATGGTCATAGTCTTAAGGATGTCATAAGCTTTCAAGCTCACATAGAAAAATAATTTA
Organism: Mustela lutreola; assembly: GCF_030435805.1. Taxonomy (NCBI): domain Eukaryota; kingdom Metazoa; phylum Chordata; class Mammalia; order Carnivora; family Mustelidae; genus Mustela; species Mustela lutreola. The sequence goes on along the minus strand of NC_081294.1, from coordinate 138,636,929 downwards.
CAAGTGATTTTTAAGTCTCTTCTTTGAAAGTATCAATGCATATTTAAAATCCTTAGAACGGCTACGGTAGCTCTCTGTGAAATGTTTCATTTCAGAGAGATTTCATTTGATGGCTTTTACTAACTTGGGCATGGCCTGTTTGGTATCTAAGGAAGCCATGTGAAAGTCTCTCATTAATGCAAAGGAAAGTGAGTGACTTGTATGCATAGTAGGAATTTAGGAAAAGTTCATTGAAAACATACATACATACATCTACCAGTAACATACAAATGAGGCTTCAAATGGGAGATGACTGAAAGCCCAAAACATACCCCTTCATGCTGTCCAATGAAACATGTGAACGTCAAAATATGATTTTGCTAATGGCAGTTAGAGAAAATTCTCTTTTGGCGGCCTTGTCTGAGGTATAAATACAGCTAAGTCTTGAACAGCTTTCTTGTTAAGGTTGGAAAACATTCTTGGCATGTTTAATTTCTTCATAATCCCTAATTAAAGAATTGCCACCTCAAATTAGAATGTGTTTAATGTGAACCAATTCAAACTGCTCATTTCCAACACTAAAGATTTATTTTCCTTTCTTACTCTTCTCAACAAAGTTCTTCTCTTAACCTAGCACGATGCATCTGTGATTTTTCACATTATTTTCATCATTACTGTCATCAATGAGAACATAAATGTTTATGGAGAACCTATCTATCTTCACATTTTAGTCCCTTGCGCTACATACATAAGAAGATCGCAGGTGCAGATGCTTGGTCCCTGAGGAATTTCCCCTATCATGAGAGGGTGGGAGGCCTATGTTCTTAAATGCTACTTTTGCCTCCAGATTATTCTCCTCTCATTCCATCTTCTAGAATATCAATGGACGCCAAATGCAAATTTCCAGGTAATCTGACAAAATTATATTCATTTATAAATCCCTCTTCAAATCCCCTTTCTGTATCTCAATGCAGACACAGAGGAAATGCAAAAGGACCCAGCAGGGAATAAAATCAAGGCAGTCTTGAAGATTGAACTTTTAATGTGCTGCCCCATGGACAATCATTATCCACTGGGAGAGAAATGAAGCCTTACAAACCTCCTCCATCCACTCAATGGATGACAACTAAGCTACGCAAAAAAATAAAAAATAAAAATAAAAAAACAAAAGGGGAACCCTTAGGAGGCCAAACATGACAATAAAAACAAAAAACTTAAGCAGAGAGGTCACTCAACACGCAGAACAAGTGAAAGAGGTCTCAAGTTTAGGCCAAATACGTTATAAAACAAATACAAACAACCAGCAATAATATAAACTTTAGGGAAGAATTCAGAGTCTGTAGCTGTTAAACTATGTATTATCTTAAATGCATAATTTTCAACAAAAAAATTATAACTTACGCAGAGAGCAAGTGAAGTGTGACTCAGAAAAGAAACAAGCAAGAAAGCAAAATAAGGTCACTGTGACTGTCCAAAGATATCAGATTTAGCAAAGACTTCAAAGAGGCTATTACAAAAGTGTGCAAGTAACTTGAATAAATCATGTTTAAAGAATTAAATGAAAGCATGACAATAATGAATCAACAGAGAATGTCAGTAAGAAAGTATCAACTATTTTTGAAAAAAAGAACCAAATGGAAATTGACACTGAAAAGAACAACTAATAAATTTAAAAAATGAAATAAAGGGAATCAATAGCCAATGGGAGATAGAAGAAAAGAGAAACCATGAACTAGGAAACAAATAGAAATGAACCAGTCTGAAGTACACAAAGAACAAAACTGAAAAAAAATGACCAGAGCCTCAAGATGTGAGGGATCAGGGATACCTGGGTGGCTCAGTTGGTTAAGCGGCTACCTTCAGCTAGGGTCATGATCCCGGGATCTTGGGATCGAGTCCCGCATCGGGCTCCTTGCTCGGGGAGGAACTGCTTCTCTCACTGTCTCTGCCTGCCTCTCTGCCCGCTTGTGTGTACTCTCTCTCTCTCTCTCTTTGGCAAATAAATAAAATCTTAAAAAAAAAAAAAAAGATGTGAGGGACCACATCAAGTATAGCAATATATGTATAATTACAGACCAGAAGGAGAAGAGACAGAGGAAGGAATAGAATTTTTTTTTTCCAAAAATAATGGCAAACTTTCCAATTTTGATGAAAAAAATCCACATACCCACAAAATTCAACAGGGCTAAGGGAGAATAAATGAAAGAAATCTATTATCAGGCACATTACAGTGTTGAAAAGAAAAGACCAAGAAAAAAAAATGGAAATGTCAAGTAGTCCATGTAATATTCACACCTGCATTTCAGGAGAGATTCTAGGCTGGAGATAAAAATTAGGGTGTGACCAGCATTTCGTTGGTATTTCAATCCATCAGAGTGGGTGACATTATAAAGAGGCCAAGGATTGAGCTCTGGAACACCACAGTATGCAGACAGCAAAACAATGAATAGGAGCCAGCAAGAGGGCCAAAGAAGTGGGTGGAAAATCAGGAGAGATTGTGTATCTTTGAACCCCAAAAAGGACAGCATTGCAAGAGGAGGGTGTGATTAGTTGGATAACGCAACCTATGGCATGAGAACTTAGAACTATTGTTAGATTTAGCAGCATGGAAATCATTGGCAAAGTAAGAGCAGTATGATAACTTGATGGGGGAAAACTTCTATAGGGTGAGTTTTAGAGAGACTAGAATAAAAGAAATTGTATATATCCAGTATAAAGAAATATTACAGACCTCATTGTGAAAGTAAGAAGAGAAATGGAGTAAGCATACAGAGCTTTATACTGTGTTCAAACTTAAGCTGTTACCAACTTAAAATAAAATATTACTGATATAGATTGTTGTATGTAAGCCTCATGGTACCCACAAAGCAAAAACCTACACTAAATAAATAAAAGTGAATGAGAAAGGAGTCTAAAGATACCACTAAAGAAAGTCATCAAATCACAAAGGAAGAGAAGAAGAAAGGAATAGAGGTGAAGGGCCCAACAGCCAGAAGACAATTAACAAACTGGCAATAACTACGTAACTATCAGTAATTACTTAAAATCAAGAAATATAGTGGACAAATGGATAAGATAAGAAGACCTGCCTACTTGCTGCCTACAAAAGACTCATTTCAGATGTAAAGGCAAGCACATCTAGGGGCACCTGGGTGGCTCAGTGTGTTAAGCCTCTGCCTTTGGCGTGGGTCATGAACTCAGGGCTCTAGAATTGAGCCCCACATTGGGCTCTCTGCTCAACAGGGAGCCTGCTTCCCCCTTTCTCTGCCTTCCTCTTTGCCTCCTTTGATCTCTCTTTCTGTCAAATAAATCAGTAAAATCTTAAAAAAAAAAAAAAAAAAAGGCAAGCACATCTGAAAGTGAAGGCATGGAAAAGATATTCCATGCCAATGGAAACCAAGGGACAGCTCAGGTAACAGTATTGCTATCACACAAAACAAACTTTACAACAAAGACTCTACTAAGAAACAGAGAAGGGCATTGCATAATGATAAGGTGGTCAAATCCAGCAAAAGGATTTAATATTTGTAAACAGTTCTGGACTTGAAATCTGAGCCCCTAAATATATAAAGCAAACATTAATGGAAAAGGGCGAAATAGACAGCAACAAGGCATAACAGGGGAATTTAGAAACCCTTGTTAAATCAGTGGATGAAACATCCAGACAGAAACTCAAAAGGGAAATATAAGTCTTAAGTGACACATTACACCAGATGGATTAACAGACATATACAAAACATTCCATCAAAAAGGAGAATACACATTCTTCCCAAGTTTACCTGAAACAACTCAAAGACAGATCACGTGTTAGACCACAAAACAAGTCTTAATAAATTAGACTGGAATCCTAGCAAGCATTTTCTTCAACAAAAATGTATGAAACCAAGTATTACTTACAAGAAGAAAACTAGAAAATTTCATGAATATGTACACATTAAAAAACATGCTACTGAGAAACTACTGTGTCAAGGAAGAAATCAAAAGAGAAATTAAAACAAAACAAAACAAAAAAAACCAAAAAAAACCCTGTACAGAATGCAGTAGGAACAGGTCTAAGAGGGAAGTTCACAGTGATAAATATTTACATCGAGAAAAAAGAAAGATCTCAAACACGACTTTACAACTCAAATAAGTAAAAATAACAACAAAAATCCAAACTTAGCAGAAATAAGGGAATAACAAAGACCAGAAAAGAAATAAATGAAACAGAGACGAAAAAGCCAACAGAAAAGATGAAGGGAACCAAGAACGTGTTTAGGAAGATAAACAAAATCGACAAGCCTTTCACTAAACTCACCAAGAATAAAACAAAACTCAAATAAAATAATCAGTGAAAATGGAGATCATACCACACATAGCATGGAAATACAACGGATTATAAGACACTACTATCAACAATTACACATCAATGAATTGGATAACCTAGGGACACCAGAGTAGCTCAGTGGGTTAAGCCTCTGCCTTCAGCTCAGGTCATGGTCTCTAGGTCCTGGGATCGACCCCCGCAACTGGCTATCTGCTCAGCAGGTAGCCTGCTCCCCCTCAACCCCACCTGCCTACTTGTGATCTCTGTCAAATCAATCAATCAATCAATCAATCTTTTAAAAAAATTGTATAACCTAGAAGAAATGGATAAATTCCTAGAAATATATAACTGAATATAACTGAATCATAAAGAAACTGACCAGTTGTTAGTAAGGAGATGGAGTAATAAATTTTTTTTCCCAGCAAACCTAAGTCCAGGGCCAGATGGCTTTGTTGGAAAATTGTAGCAAACGTTCAAAGAAGAAGTAATTCCAATCTCCTCAAACTCTTTAAAAAATATAGAAAAGGAGATTTTTTTCATTCATTGATGTTCAATTGAAATTCAATTCAATTCAATTCAAATTCATTTTATTTTTTAATTTTTTAAAAAGATTTTATTTATTTGACAGACAGAAATGGCAAGTAGGCAGAGAGGCAGGCTGAGAGAGAGGAGGAAGCAGGCTCCCTGCTGAGCAGAGAGACTGATGTGGGGCTGGATCCCAGGACCCTGGGATGATGACCTGAGCTGAAGGCAGAGGCTTTAACCCACTAAGCCACCCAGGAACCCCTCAAATTCATTTTAAAAGGCCACAATTACTCTGATACCAAAATTTGAAAATGATATCACACACACACACAAAAATTACCGCCCAACTTTTCTGAATGTAGATGCAGAAATCCTCACCAAAATACTGGCAAAGTGAATTGAATAAAAAACTGAAAACATCTTACATCATAATCAAGTAGGATTTATTCCAGGGATGCAAGGATGGTTTGACATCCCTAAATCAATCACTGTGATATACCACATTAACAAAATGAAGGATAAGAATCATATGATCATTTCAAGAGATGCAGAAAAAACACTGGACAAAATCCAACATTCATTTTTGATAAAAATTCTCATTAAAACAAGTATAAAGGAAAAATACCTCAGCATAATCATAAGTGACACGCTCACAGGTAATATCATGCTCAAAGCTGAAATGTTAAGAACTTTTCTTTAAGACCAGAAAAAAAGACAAAGATGCCCACTCTGGCTGCTTCTATTAAAAATAGTATTGTAATTGCTAACCTGGGCAATTAGGTAGGAAAAAGAAATAAAAGGCAACCAAACTGGGAAGTGAGAAATGACTCTGTCACTATTTGTGGATGATGTATTATATACAAACCCCCCCAAAGATTACATTAAAAATCTGTTGGAACAAATACAGAAATAAAGTTGTAAAATACACTATATATATAGCATATATGTACATATGTACATATATATGTGCATATATGTACATATATACATATATATGTACATATATACATATATACATATGTACATATATGCACACATATATGCATGTATATGTAAAATTTATTGTGTTTCTGTACACTAATAATGAATATCAGAAAGAAAAATTAAGAAAACCATCCCGGGGCGCCTGGGTGGCTAAATCATTAAGCGTCTGTCTTCAGCTCAGGTCATGATCCCAGGGTCCTGGGATTAAGCCCCACATCTGGCTCCCTGCTCAGTAGGGAGCCTGCTTCTCCCTCTTCCACTCCCCTGCTTTTGCTCCTGCTCTTGCTGTCTCTCTCTCTCTGTCAAATAAATAAGTAAAAAATCTTTAAGAAAAAAAAAAGAAAGAAAAGAAAACAATCCCATGTACAGGTGCATCAAGAAAGATAAAATACCTAAGAATAAATTTAGCCAGGAGGTGAAAGACATGTACACTGAAAAATATGTAACATTGATTGAAAAATGAAGAAACAAATAAATGCAAAGATGTTCTATGCTTGTGGAAGTATTAGTATTGTTATAATGTCCATATCAACTATAGCAATCTACAGATTCAATGTAAGCCTTATTAAATACCAATAGCATTTTTCACAGAACTAGAACAAACAATTCTAAAATGTATGTGGAACCACAAAAGACCGTGAAAAGTGAAAGCAATCTTAACAGCAAAGCTGGAGGCGCCCCACTTCATGATTTTAAACTGTATTTCAAAGCTATAGTCATCAAACCAGTATGATGTTGGCCTAATAACAGACACATAGATCAATGGAATGGAACAGAGGGTCTGGTAACAAAACCATGCTTATCTGGTCAATGAATTTATGACAGAAGAGTCAATAATATACAATGGGAAAAGATAGTCTTCAATAAATGGTGTTGGGAAAACTGGACAGCTCCAGGCAAAAAAAAAAAAAAAAGAAACTCAATCACTCTTATACTACACACAGAAACTAATTCAAAATGGATTAAATCCTTAAATATAAGACTTGAAACCTTAAAATTCCTAGAGAGAAGCATAGACAGTGAGGTTCTTGATGTCTGTCTTGGCCATGATCTTTTGGATCTGATTCCAAAAACAAAGACAACAAAAGCAAAAATAAGGAAGTGGGACTCCATCAAACTAAAAATCTTACTGAAGAGGAGAATATATTTGGAAGTCTGATAAGGGGCTAATACCCAAAATATATGAAGAACGCATACAACTCATTAACAACAACAAAGATTTTGATTTAAAAAAAAAATGGCAGCAGAACGGAATAGATCTTTTTCCAAAGACAACCTACAGATGGCCAACAAACATATGAAAAGATGCTCAACATCACCAACCCTCAGGAAAATGCAAATCAAAATCACAATGAGTGATCACCTCACACCTGTCAGAATGGCTAGTATCAAAAAGACAAGAAATAACAAGAGCTGGCAAGGATCCTTATGCACTGATGGTGGAAGTATAAACTGGCACAGTCACTATGGAAAATAATAATGAGATTCCTCAAAAATTAAAATTAGAACTACCATGTGATCCACCAATTTCATTCCCAGGTATTCGTCCAAAGGAAATGGAAACACTAAACCAAAAAGATATATTCACCTCCCATGTTAATTCCAACATTATTTATAACAGCCAAGAAATGGAAACAGCCTTAGCATCCAATGATGGATGAAGAAGAAACGGTATAGGTATACAAAGGACTATTTTCATCCACATAAAGAAAAGAATCTTGCCTTTTGTGACAACATGGACAGACTTTGAAGACATTATGCTAATCAGAGAAAGGCAAATTATGGTATGATCTCATTTTTATGTGGAATGTAAAAAATAAACCCACAAAACCCAGGCTCAGAGATATACAGGTCAGAATGGTTTTCATTAGAGGTGGGGGGGTATGGGAGGTGAAATGGGTACAGAGGGTCAACACATACAACTTCCAGTTGCAAAATGAAGAATGAAATATAAAACCTATAAAGTAAAGAATTTTCTATATGTCACATTTGAAGACTGCTAAGAGAGTAGATCGTTCAAGTCCTCACCACACACACAAAAATTTTTTTCTGAGTATGGTGACAGATGTTGACAAGACTTACTGTAGTGATCATTTCACAATGTATACAAATATTGAATCATGCTGTAGTCATGTCCAAACAGGTTGTGTGTCAGTCTTATCTCAAAAAAGAAGGAAGAAAAAAATGGTGGTATGCAGCAGAAAAAATAATTTCAAATTTCATTTTCAAGATGAAGAGACAACTGGAGGGAGTGATAGTGGGTTGGGAGTGGGGAGGGAGCTTTGTAGACAATTTGCTTCTTAAATGGGACAATTACATATTTGATTGCTATTGGCAGTAAGTCGGTATAAAGATAAAAAAAAAATCTAATAATTGCCACAGTCATCCTCTTGAACTGAGGAGATAAGATGGGAGACGCACAAGTTTTGGAATGGTATGGGCAAGGAGTAGAGACACTTGATCTCCATTTGCAGAGTGACCATAGAGTGGGTACAAATGGCAGTAAAGGTTGGAGACTACTTTTGTCACTGCTCTCTGGGATAAACCATCACTTTTGCAGGTTATGAGAATCCCGAGTCTACATTTGCTCTCCTGATTGGTATTACCAATATTATCCTTGGAAACCAGATTACTTATATGTCTTCCAGCAGACTCTGGATGTACCCATATTTCTCTATGAGCCAAATGCACATCTTTGATGGTTATATTTTCCTTGATACACCGAGTTCCTCCCTGGCTTTATCTTTATTGACAGGTGTGTTACAATTTTCTAGAAGGTTTGGTTGGTCAAAACAGGACCATCTAATAAGTAAAATATTAAATTCTAGCCTACTAGTGATTAGTATTTGTACAGGGCTGTGTGGTTCCCATAACATTTCCTATATTTTACCTTACTCAATCTTCAAAAATATCTGAATTGTAGACAGTCTTTTTCTTTTTTTACTGATATCATTTCACAGATTAAGACACTAAAATAAAGTGGCAAATTCAAGATAAAAACCAAACAAATAACCAAACAAAACTTATGAAGTGGTGGATCTGGGATTCAAACTCAGATCTGCTGATATTAAGAGTATTGGAATGTAAACTGCCATTTACCTGGGAAAGTAGAAGAATTTCAAAGCTTTTCAACAGGGAAGAAATTTCTATAGTACAAAAAGGTCTATGTTGGAGTGTTAGAGTTAGCCTTTAACACATTTATCAAAAATGTGGGAAATAAGAGTAACCCTGACCGAGGGAGCTACATGGGGAATGAGAGTAGGAACTATAGGAAATTATGGTAGATTTTCTGCTCAAATAGATGGCAATGAGTTTCTGAGGCTTTTGTGATTTTCATCCTATCACAATCATTTTAAGATAATTATCATTATAGCAGTCTTCAGTAATGCTAACATACTATTGCATATTTGATTACTGTATGTATAAGTATGTATTTATACGTAAATTACTGTAAATCCTAACAGAGATTATTTTCATTTGACTCGATCAAGGTCAAGAGCAGATGTGAAGTAACCCCTGTGGTAGGTGAGATTTATAACTGCAGTCTTAGTGTACAAGGCTCCAATTCTCATCATGGATAAGGAAGCAGGTTTGGTTGAAATGCCTGCTGAAATTAGGAATTCCACATGCCTGCATGCACTCACTGTAGAATCAGAATGAAGAGAACAGAATCAATAGTGAGAGGGATACAGTCTGCAGGATACAGATTTTATATCACCGTCTTTTTCTAACTTCCTCCAGTCCTGAGCTGTGGGCATGGCTGTCTCATTACTGGCAACTGGATATTGGACTCTTGGAGGCCAAAAGAAAAATATAGAACTTAAAGTAATTTTTCTTCCAGTAAAATTAAGGGATGGACCCAATTTATTAGGTAAGAGCTAATTTAACATGCATATTTAAACACCCTATCATTTGCACTCAATTTTTTAAGGCGTTTCCCAACAGGGCAGAGCTGGCAGATGAGTTGGGCTCCTTGTTTTTAAATGCAGGCATAGTCATTCTTTATTTCTCTTTAAGTCATCAGGAAGTGGGACCTTCCTGGCTCTTATAGCCTTTCCCTCAGCCACAGATGATGCACCACCCGTGCGGTATAGATCATTTTTGCTGCAGAAAGGAACCGAAGAACCAGTGAGTTGTAGTGGCTTTTAAAAAAGAGTTGCAAAAAAAATCAATAATAAATTATCTTTCTATACAGCAGTTTAGGTACTTTGCACGTCCCCTCTGACATGTAGATGTACTTATAAATTGATTTAGTTGGAGAACATAAAGAATCTCGCTCGCTCCTGGACTGCCTAGTGAATGTGCATTAGCAAAATAAAAATAACCCACCTTGTCAGAGAGCCTTTCTAGGAGCTGTGAAAACCACCAAGGGTTTTTTGGTGTTCTTTTTTTTTTTTTCTTTTGGTTGCCTTTTTTTTTTTTTTTTTTTTTTGATAGTTTAATGAGCTAGGCCCCAGCTTCCATGGGGAGACACAGCAAGTGGAGTGCTTCGTAATTTACTGCGGTAAAATGATCAGGATTCATGTTGTCTATAAAACATGAAAAACATTCTTCATTCCTTACCAATTAGATCATAGTTACAACTCACAGTTCCTTTGAGCTTAAAAGAAAAAACTTAACTGTGAGACATAAATGAAGGCTGTGGTTAAATTAAACCCTTCAACAGCCCAAACAGGCTTGAAAAGAAATGCCTTCTGGATGTTATTAACACGCATATTTAAGTGCTATTTTTAAATTTTAACTGCAAGCCATCGCGGGCACAAATGTTTGGAATAGCTATTCTGCATCACAGTGTTGCTTGCACGTTTTTTCATCTTTACTAATTCCTTCCGCTAATTATTTCACCTTTTATTGTTTGAAAAATTTTTGCAGAGATAAGGAACTTGCTTTGTGGCGGTCAATGTAGTTGAGGAAGTAGAAAATCATTTACGGCAATGTCCCTTTGTCGTAAAAAGTTCAATGCTCCCAACAATAGGATCACGTTTCCTTTACCCCGACTGTTCTAAAATGTGCAACAACTGAGAAGTCGAACATAGTAAAGTTTTAAATGTTTCATTTGTTTCTAAATGTTGAAGGAATCTATTCATTGCAGAAGAATTTAGGTATAACTCAAAGAAAGACAACGAAAGCCATCCCCTAGCAAACAATGAAGAATTTCTATATCCCAGCAAATCTACTTTCTTATGACATTACATACTTCTAGAAACGTGATCTATTATGTTGCCAGGACTGCCACTATTAAACACCACATAATAAGTTTCCTCAACAACAAAAGTATGTTTTTTGCAAGTTATGGAAACTGCAAGCCCAAGATAAGGAGTGGAGAGATTTGGGTTCTTCCACAAGACGCCTCTCTTCTCCGAGGGCAGGTATCTCTTTGTTGTTTCCAACTGGCTTTTTCTTTTCATGGACCTATCCCTGATAGCTCTTCTGTTCCTCACAGGAATATTAAGTCTACCTGATAAGGGTCCCACCCTTACAATCTCATTTAACCTTAAGTGCCTCTTCAAAGGCCCTATTTGCAAATATAGTCACCTTGGGGGTTAGGACTTCAATATATGATTTTGTGGGAGATACATTTTGTTTGGAAAAACAGGACTTTAGAAGTTCATATGAAATTTTAAATTTGAGATATCCTATACTTTAATAATTCTTCTGGTTTCAACAATTAGAATTTCAAATAGATTCTGCTACCAAATCGTAATACTGTTATCTACAGCTCATAGAGGAAAGAAATACATGGGCATCTCCCCCCCAACCATTTTGATAATTTCCTTAAAAGAATTTACTAGAAGGAAATTATTTGATCGAAAGACCATTTTGAGGGCGCCTGGGTGGCTCAGTGGGTTAAAGCCTCTGCCTTCGGCTCAGGTCATGATCCCGGGGTTCTGGGATCGAGTCCCACATCGGGCTCTCCACTCAGCGGGGAGCCTGCTTCCTCCTCTCTCTCTCTGCCTGCCTCTCTGCCTACTTGTGATCTCTGTCTGTCAAATAAATAAATAAAATCTTTAAAAAAAAAAAAAAAAAAAAAGAAAGACCATTTTGAGCCCCTGCCTCCTCCCACTACACGAATATACAGGTATATACACATAATGCTTTGGTTTTCCATGTAATTTTTACCCATTCCAATGTCTTATATGTACTATTTTATGTTTTCTTCTAGAAGCACTATGGTTCTTGCTCTTGATGTATAGGCCTATGATCTATCTTGAATTACACTTTGTTATGAGGTAGGTATAGAGGTTCATTTTTCTTTTCTTCCATAAATATATCCAGATGTTGCAGCATCAACTATTCAATACATTTTTTTGCCCTATTGTATGGTCTTGGTGTGTTGGTTGAGGTTCAGTTGACTGTACATGGTGGGTGGATCTATTTCTTTGACTCAACTGTGTTCCATTCATTCCTACCTCTATACTATGTCACTATTTCCATTGTTTTGATTACTTATAATTTTACAGTAAATTTTAATATAAATCCTGCAAATTTAATCTACGAGATTTTGACTACTCTAACTCCTTTATATTTCCTTATCATCTTTGGAACCAACTCATCAATTTCTTTTAAAAATTTGTATTTAGATTGGTGGTGAACTTACATGTGAACTTTGGGATAAGGGATATCTTACTATTTAGTCAGCTACTTTACATGAATTTTTCTTAACTTATTTATGTCTGCAAGTCAGTGATGTAATGTAAGTTTTTAGTGTATGGAAATTGTACATACAGTGATCATTTTATTTCCAGGTGATTAATGTTATTATGAAAATAATATAACATGTCACCATATATGCTATATTATTTTCTTGGTTGCATTATCCAATTGTTTGTTGCTAATATGTAGAAATAAAGTAGAGTTTTGTATATTGACTCCTGTATTGTGCCCTTGATAAATTCACTTACTACTTCTATGGGCTTTTTGTTGTGTGATTTTAAAAGGTTCTCTATATACATAATCATAGTGTTTGCCAGATGACAATTTTCTTTCCTTTTTTCTTTCTTTCTGCTTTTTAATTCTTTTCTTGGCTTATTGCATTGTCAGGTTCTTCGTGTGACACTGACGTTGTGAGAGTGTTTTGTCTCCAATTTTAGTTAAAAAGTATGCAGTATTTTCACTATTCAGCATAATGTTACCTATAGGTTTTTCAGTTATCTTTTATCAACTATAAGAAGTTTGAGTCTATACTTAGCTTACTAAGACTATTTCTTAAAATTATGAATGGGTGTTTACATTTCTGAAATCATTTTTGACCTATTGAGATATTCTCATCTTATACTTCTTCTCTTTTATATTGTTAACATGGTGAATTGCACCAAGTGATTTTCTAATGTTAAGCCAAATTGCTATGCTGGGATAAATGCCTCTTAGTCATGACACATTATCCTTTTTTTTTTAATATTAATTTCTTAATTTTTTTATAAACATATATATTTTTTCCCCAGGGGTACAGGTCTGTGAGTCGCCAGGTTTACACACTTCACAGCACTCACCATAGCACATACCCTCCCCATTATCCAAAACCCCACCCCACTTCTCTCAAGCCCCCTGCCCCCAGCAACCCTCAGTTTGTTTTGTGAGATTAAGAGTCACTTATGGTTTGTCTCCCTCCCAATCCCATCTTGTTTCAATGGTCAACTAATCTTTGACAAAGCAGGAATGAATGTCCAATGTAAAAAAAGACAGCCTCTTCAATAAATGGTGTTGGGAAAATTGGACAGCCATATGCAGAAAAATGAAATTGGACCATTTCCTTACACCACACACAAAAATAAACTCAAAATGGATGAAGGACCTCAATGTGAGAAAGGAATCCATCAAAATCCTTGAGGAGAACACAGGCAGCAACCTCTTTGACCTCAGCCACAGCAACATCTTCCTAGGAACATTGCCAAAGGCAAGGGAAGCAAGGGCAAAAATGAACTATTGGGATTTCATCAAGATCAAAAGCTTCTGCACAGCAAAGGAAACAGTTATCAAACCAAAAGACAACTGACAGAATGGGAGAAGATATTTGCAAATGACACATCAGATAAAGGGCTAGTGTCCAAAATCTATAAAGAGCTTAGCAAACTAAACACCCAAAGAACAAATAATCCAATCAAGAAATGGGCAGAAGACATGAATAGACATTTCTGCAAAGAAGACATCTAGATGGCCAACAGACACATGAAAAAGTGCTCCACATCAGTCGGCATCAGGGAAATACAAATCAAAACCACAATGAGGTATCACCTCACACCAGTCAGAATGGCTAAAATCAACAAGTCAGGAAATAACAGATGCTGGCGAGGATGCAGAGAGAGGGGTACCTTCCTACACTGTTGGTGGGAATGCAAGCTGGTGCAACCACTCTGGAAAACAGCATGAAGGTTCCGCAAAATGTTGAAATGTAGAACTACCCTCTGACCCAGCAATTGCACTACTGGGTATTTACCCTAAAGATACAAACGTAGTGATCCGAAGGGGCACGTGGACCCGAATGTTTATAGGAGCAATGTCCACAATAGCCAAACTATGGAAAGAACCTAGATGTCCATCAACAGATGAATGGATAAAGAAGATGTGGTATATATGCACAATGGAATATTATGCAGCCATCAAAAGAAATGAAATCTGCCATTTGCGACGATGTGGATGGAACTAGAGGGTATCATGCTTAGTGAAATAAGTCAATCGGAGAAAGACAACTATCATATGATCTTCCTGATATGAGGAAGTGGAGATGCAACATGGAGGGTTAAGGGGTTAGGAGAAGAATAAATGACACATTATCCTTTTTAAGCAGGTCTGCATTTTGATTTGCTCCCATTTTGTGAAGGATTTTTGAATCTGTTTATGAGGGGTATTGGTCTATGATTTTTTCTTTCATAGTGTCTTCATTAGATTTTACAGTTCAAGTTGTACTGTCCTCAAACATGAGTTGGGAAATGCTTTGTGTTTCTCTAAATTCTGAAAATAAGTGGCAGTTTGGTGTTTTTATTTTTTAAAATTTTAACAGAACTTGTTTTTCAATTAACAGATTTCTTTATGAGAAGGTGTTTCATTTCCTTAGGAGACACAGAGCCTTTCAGATGGTTTCTTCTTATGTCAGTTTTGATAAGTTGCATTTTTTAAGGAGGTTGTCCATTTCATTTAAGCTGTTAAATATATTGGCATGGCATTGTTTAAAATATCCCCTTATTACACTTTTTTTAAAAAAATTTTTTTAAAGATTATTTATTTATTTATTTCACAGGCAAAGGCCACAAGTAGGCAGAGAGGCAGGCAGAGACAGAGAGAGAGGGAAGCAGGCTCCCCGCTGAGCAGAGAGCCTGACGATGGGCTCAATCCCAGGACTCTGGGATCATGACCCAAGCCAAAGGCAGAGGCTTTAACCCACTGAGCTACCCAGGCACCCCACCCTTATTACACTTTTAAAACACATAGGTATTTGTAATCATGTGCTTCTGTTGCAGATATTAACACTTTGTGCATTTTTCTTTTTTTTTTTCTTTTTTAGTCTTGTTACAGTTTACATATTTTATTTAAGAAGCAAACTTTAACTTGGTTGATTTTGTTAGTTTTCTAGTTCATTTCTTTTTAGTCCTGTTCTTTTTCATTTCTTATTCTTACTACCTTTTAACTTTCTCTCAATTTTTCTAGCTTTTTGTCAAAGAAGCTTACATCATTGATTTTATATGTCTTTTCTTCAATTATGACAATTTTTGCTCTAAGCACTATTTTATCTGTATCTGATGAATCTTATGTGTGTGCTTTCATTATTACTCACTTTGAAATATTTCCTAATTTCTGTTATGAGTTCCACAATGGGTTATTCAGAAATATCTTAATTTCAAATATTTTAGGATTTTCTAGGTATTTTTAATACTTTCAAATTTAGTAACACTGAGGATTAAAGAAACATAATTTTATTCCTTCAAAATTTATTGTGGTCTATCATGGTGAATATCCCACCACTGAATAGCCAGTCCTTCCTGGCTTTCTAGGTCTTTAAATGCTCTGCCCTTAGCATTCAGAAAATGCTGCCTTCCTCCTCAATGAAGATTCAATGTATCTTTGAGGGGTTTTATTCCTTCTTTTGCTCTGATCTCAACCTTTGGCAAGCTACTGCTGGGCCCTTGTGAATATCAGAGGAGCCTGGTGAGTGGGGACTTCTCTCATTTCCCTCGTCCTATATCTTGCCCTCAGCAAGCCAAATAGCAGTGGATCCCCCAAATGATCTGGAAGAAATTTCTCAACTGTCCTTTTTCCCTAACAAGCTTTAGCATACCATACCCATGCACTCATGGAGGCCTTTAGGAAAGAGTTACTGGGTAGAGACAGATTGGTTCTATGTCTGGGAATCCTTAGTGCTATAATCCATCTTGTCTGCCCCCAAGACCTTTAAAAGTTAATTAAAATTTCAGCAGGTTTATTCCTTTGTCTGTGGTGGATTTCTCCTCTTCTCGTGGCTCCAGTAATGCTTAAAATATCCATAGGTCTTTATTCTGTGGATGAGCTTTTAAAATTTAGTTCATTTAGTTATCTTTGTGCCTTCAGCTTTGACTTTTTTTTAAACAAAACTGAATCTTGTCACTTTTCCAGCTTGTGTTCTTATTGTTAGGAAAGAAGCAACAGTCTTCTGTGGCTTTCCCTATCTTAATTGGCAGTGGAAGGTCCTTACTGGAATTCTTGCAAAACATAGTTCAGCTACTGAATCATTTTGGCCAAAACTGGTAACTCAACCAAATTTACCACTCTGAAACATAACTTATTTCTCTATTTAATGTTTATATACCTTTACACAGTTCCCACTTTCAACTATTATCCTGAGGGAAAAAAATTTAACTGCACTTCAAATGGAAAACATTTGAATATGTGAGAAGCTGTTAGCCAGATGAAGGGGAAAAAAAGACTCAAAATTGGAAATAAAAGGAGGGACATTACAATAAATGCCCCAGAAATAATAAAAACAATCATAAAATACTACTATGAATAATTCTATGCCAGCCAACTGGATAACTTAATGGGTAGATCCCAAGAAACATACAACCTATTAAGACTACAACATGAAGAAATCATTAGTCTGAATAGACCTGTAATTGATATGGTGAATGAATCAAAACCTCCCAACTAAAA
Source organism: Mustela lutreola (assembly GCF_030435805.1). NCBI lineage: Eukaryota > Metazoa > Chordata > Mammalia > Carnivora > Mustelidae > Mustela > Mustela lutreola. Next base: position 138,620,017 of record NC_081294.1, on the reverse strand, counting down.
CAAAAAACAAACAACAAAAAACCCCAGGACCCCAGTTGTCTTCACTGGTGAATTCTACCTAACATTTAAATGAGAGTTAACACCAATTTTACTCTAACTCTTCAAAAACAAACAAACAAACAAACAAACCACTTCTAATGTCATTTTATGTCATGTTAGCCTAACATCAAAGCCATACAAAGATACCAGAAAAGCAGCAAAATACAGGATATTGCCCTTGATGAACAAAGATGCAAAAATCCTCAACAAGATACTATCAAACCAAACTGAACAGCCCACTAAAAAGGTCAGTTACCATGGCCAACTGGCATTTAACTCTAAGATGTAAAAATGGCTCAACATACAAAAATCAACTAATGTAATCCTCCATATTAATAGAACGAAGGATTGAAATCATATGATCATTTCAAAAAATGTAGAAAAAGAATTTTGGTAAAATTCAACACCTTTCACATTAAAAACTCTCCAACTCAGAAGAGAAGAAAACTACCTCAACATAATAAATACGATATCCTACCACTAACACTGCACTCATCAGGAGAACTGAGATCATTCACTCACAGATCAGGAACAAGGCTAGAAATGCCACTCTCACCACTTGTATTCAATATAGTCCTGGAAGCCTAGCCAGACCAATTAGGAAAAGAAAGAAAGAAAAGAAAAGAAAAGAAAAGAAAAGAAAAGAAAAGAAAAAAGAAAGAAAGAAAATGCATATCCAAATTGAAGTGGAAGAAGTAAAATTGTCCCTGTTTGCAGATGACATGATCTTTATATGGAAAACCCTCAACATTCCATCTAAAAACTGTTAGAACTAATAAACAAATTCAGTAAAGTTGGAGGGTAGAAAATCAACATATCAAAATAAGTCATGTTTCTATATACTGACAATGAACTGTCTGACAAGGAAATTAGGAAGACAATTCCATTTACAATAACACCAATAAATAAATAAATAAAATACTTAGGAGCAAACGTGACCAAGGAGGTCAAAGACTTATACACCAACAACTACAAAATATTGATTCTAGAAATTAAACAAGGCAGGGGCACCTGCGTGGCTCAGTCAGTTAAGTGTCTGCCTTCAGCTCATGTCAAGATCCCAGAGTCCTGGGATTGAGCCCCACATTGTGCTCTCTGCTCAGCAGGGAATCTTCCCCTTCTCCCTCTGCCTCCTCCACTGGCTTGTGCTTTCTCTTACTCATTCTCTTTCTCTCTCAAATAAAGAAATTAAATATATATATATATATATATATATACACACACACATATATATATATATGACTTATTTCATTTGCCATTGTACTCTCTAGATCCATATACATATATATGTATATATACATATACATATATATATATATATATATATATATAAAGAAATTAAACAAGGCAGACCCCAAACCCTAAAAATCTTCAGAGAAAAGGCAGTAATTTTCTTACATTGGCTGTAGCAACATTTTTCTAGATTTGTCTCCTGAGGCAAGGGAAATACAAATAAAAATAAACTATTTGGACTTCATCAAAATAAAAAGCTTCTGCACAGCAAAGTAAACAATTAATAAAACTACTCCTAAAAGACAACCTACTGAAAGAAAGAAGATATTTGCAGAAGACTTATCCAATAAAGGTTGAATATCCAAAATATATAAAGAACTTATATAACTCAACAACCCAAAAATGATTAATCCAATTAAAGAACAGGAAGAAGAAATGAATAGATATTTCCCAAAAGAAGATATCCAGTTTGGCAAGACACATGAAAAGAGGCTCAACATCACTCATCATCAGGGAAATGTGCATCAAAACTACAAGAAGACACCACCTCACACCTGTCAGAATGCCTAAAATCAACAATACAAGACACAACAATTGGTGAAAGGGATACGGAGAAAGGGGAAACCTCCTGAACTGTTAGTGGGAATGAAAACTGCTACAGCTGGTGTAGAAGAGGGTATGGAGATTCCTCAAAAAGTTACAAATATAACTACTCTATGATCCAGAAATTATACTACTGGGTATTTACCTGAAGTATATAAAAACAGGAATTTAGAAGAATACATGCACCGTATGTTTAGAGCAACATTATTTACAACAGCCAAGTTATGGAAGCAGCCCAAGTATCTATCAATAGATAAATGGATAAAGAAGATATAGTATATATACCCAATGGAATATTAACCTATAGGGGCATATGGGTGGCTCAGTCCATTAAACGTCTGCCTTCGACTCCCTGTATCAGGAGTCCTCCTCGGTGGGGAGCCTGCTTCTCCCTCTTCCTCTGTCTATACCCCATGCCCAGGCTCTCTCTCTGTCTCTTGATCTTTCCAATAAATAAAGTAAAATCTTTAAGAAAATAAAAGGAATATTACCCATGAAAAGAGTAGTGTCTTGGGGTGCCTGGGTGGCTCAGTGGGTTAAAGCCTCTGCTTTTGGCTCAGGTTATGATCCCAGGGTCCCGGGATCGAGCCCCACATCGGGCTCTCTGCTCGGTGGGGAGCCTGCTTCTTCCTCTCTCTCTCTGCCTGCCTCTCTGCCTACTTGTGATCTCTGTCTGTCAAATAAGTAAATAAAATCTTAAAAAAAAAAAAAAGAATGGTGTCTTGCCATGTGCAACAATGTATATGGATCTAGAGAGTACAATGGCAAATGAAATAAGTCAGAGAAAGACAAATGCGTATGATTTCCCTCAGATGTAGAATTTAAGAAACAAAATAAGCAAGGGGGAAAAAAAGAGAGAGAGAGGCAGAGAGAGAAACAGATCAAGAAACAGACTCTTAAATACAGAGAACAAACTGGTGGTTACCAGAGGGGAGGTGACTGAGGGAGGATGGAGGAAATAGGTGATGGGGATTAAAGAGTCTCTTAGCATGGTGAGCAGCATGACGCACAGAACTGTTGAATCACTATATTGTACACATGGAACTAATATAACACTGTACATTTACTAGATGGAATTGAGACGAAAAACAAAAATGAAACAAAACAAGGCTAAGAGTGGGAATTCAATTTCAGAACCAAATAAGATTAACATGGAAGTAAAAGCAAATCGATATGGTAACCTGATATGTGAACTAAATGCAGTATGTGAAATCAGGAAACAATTTTTACTTTTCAATGCAAATGCATTATAAATATTCTAATGTAATAAATTACATAACTGCATCATTAAAAAAAGATGTGAAATAAGACACAAAACAAATGGAAAGACACCCCATGTTCCTGGGCTGGAAGAATGTTATTAAAGTGTGCATACCACTAAAAATAATTCACAGATTCAATGCAATCTCCATCAAAATGCTAATGCCGTATTTTACAAAAAGAGAAAAGCACATTCTGGAAGTCACACGGAGACACACACACACACACACACATACACAGACACAAAACAAACCAAACATAAGGAGACAAATAAGCCTTGAGAAAGGCAAACAAACCTAGAGACATCACAGTTCCTTTCGACATATGTTACAAAGCTAGAAACATCACACTTCCTGATTTCAAACTATATTATAAAGCTATAGTAATCAAAACAGTTTGGTACTGGCATAAAGATACGAAGATCAATGGGACACAACTCAGAGTCCAGACGCAAATCTAACCATATATGGTCCACAGAGCTCTAACAAGGGTGCCAAAAATGTACAATAAGGTAACAATAGTCTTTAACAAATGGTGCTGGGAAAATCAGGCAGCCACAAGCAAAAGAAGGAAATTGGATCTTTATCTTACATCATATAAGAGAATCAACTCAAAATGGATTAAAGACTTAAAGATATGAGCTGAAACTGTTAAAATTCTGAAACAACAATATGATGGAAAAGGTTCATGACAGTGGTCTTACCAAAGCTTTCAAGGATAGGATACCAAAACGCCAAAACAAAAACAAAAGCAAAACAAAACAAAACTAGACAACAGAAACTAAATTAGATTAGTGAGACCATATCCAACTAAAAAGTTCTACAGAGCAAAGGAAACATAACAGTGAAAAGGCAATTTACAGAATAAAAGAATGTATTTGCAAACCGTTGATCTCATAAGAGGTTAACCTCCGAATCATATAAGGGACTCCAACAACTGAATAGAAGAAAACTAATAACCTCGTTTAAAAATATGCTCAAGACTCGAATAGACATTTCTCCAAGAAGACCTATAAGTGACCAAAAGTTCTATGAAAAATGCTAAATGCCATTAACCATCAGGAGAAGGTAGATCAAAACTACCATGAGGTATCACTTCACCCCTGTCAAGACAGCTAATATAAAACCAAAGACACAATGTATCGGTGATGATACGGAGAAAGTGGAACCCCTGTGCCCTTTTCAAAGAAAAAGCAAAATGGTACATGGAAATTTTCCTCAAAGATTTAAAAATTTACAACTACCATATGGCCCAGCAATCCCACTTCTGCACATTTATCCAAAGGAAGGCAGATCGGTGCCTTGAAGAGATAGGAGGACTCCCCATATGCACTGTAGCACTTACTCACAATAGCCAAGATGGGGAAACAACATGAGTGTCCTCAACAGACAGAATATGTAAGTAACATCAGAGAAAATGCGGCATGGCATATACGTACAATGGGATACTCTTCGGCCTCTAAAGAAAAAATTATGTGTCAACATGATGAACCTTAAGGACACTATGCTAAGGTAAAGAGGTCAGACACTGAAGGTAAAGTTCTGCACAATTCTCCTTCTAGGAGATAATGAAAATAGGTTCTCAGAAATGGTTACCAGGTGGTATAGGAAGGAAGAAATGGGTGTAACTGATCAACAGACATAAATTTTCAGCTAAAATGAATTAATACGTAGAGACTGGAAGAACAACATTGTACCAAGAGACAAAAATACTGTACTGCACACTTAAGAATTTCAAAGGGTAGATCTCCTATTAATTGTGTTTTCCACAATAAAATTAAACGTTAAAAAGTTTAAAAAGACATTAGCATGTTTATGGAAAGACTTAGAAAAAAACTAAGTATTTAATATATAATGAACAATTATATACATTCTTTTTCATTTCTATGTTGAAATACACTGCAGCAGAGATAAAGATCACATTTTTGAAGACTCTACAAAAAAGTGCTCAAAAAAAAAAAGATATTTTTTGAGGACCCAGGAAATATCAAATACAGCAGCAGGGGTTGATTATGTATAAATAAATAAAAATATGCATAGTTTTCACCTGAAGAGAGCTTATAATGTTGTAGGAGAGACAAGAGAGTAAACAAATGTATATTCACAAATACTGGTGTAATGGGAAGTAAAGGCCAAGGTGCAGATCTCCAGGATCAGCAAGTCCAAAAGCTCCTCTTTGCCAAGTTAAGACCTAGTGAGAAAGACGCAGTCCCAGGAATTCAGGCAGTGGGAAGAGCTAGAACTCAGCACAGTTTGCAAACTAAGCACATACTGCATGACTGACGCATACTCTGCAAAGAGGGAGGCGGGATGTACATGGGTGAATAAGGTGGCCAGGGACATGGTCGTTCACAGCTTTACAAAGTTTCAAAAGTAAGGGGTTTAAATGTTTATAGCAGCAATGGCCACGGTCGCCAAACTGTGGAAAGAACCAAGATGCCCTTCAACGGATGAATGGCTAAGGAAGATGTGGTCCATATACACTATGGAGTATTATGCCTCCATCAGAAAGGACGAATACCCAACTTTTGTAGCAACATGGACGGGACTGGAAGAGATTATGCTGAGTGAAATAAGTCAAGCAGAGAAAGTCAAGTATCATATGGTTTCACTTATTTGTGTAGCATAACAAATAGCATGGAGGACATGGGGAGTTGAGGGAAATTGGAAGGGGAGATGAACCACGAGAGACTATGGACTCTGAAAAACAATCTGAGGGTTTTGAAGGGGTGGTGGGTGGGAGGTTGTGGGGGTATTATGGTAGAGGGTATTATGGAGGGCACGTATTGCATGGAGCACTGGGTTTGGTGCAAAAATAAAAAATTCTGTTATGTTGAAAAGAAATTAAAAAAATTTTTTTTAAATTACCACAATTTAAAAAAAAAGCAAGGGGTTTAGAATTGTTTCTTATCTACCTGTTAAAACTCACTTTAAACATGGGGTAGTTTATGTTATTAAACAAATACATCTATTTTGAGTGGAGAGTTAATTAAACAGAAGTCTAACAAGTAAAGAGACCAGACACCAGGCTACCTAGCAGTCAAGGGGAAAAGGGTGGTGTATGCAGATTGCTATCTGTTGTAGAAGCAGGATGCTTGGTGGATGTTGGATTTGAAGCTGGTGGGGCAGTTTGTGCTGATGCTACCTTGAAAAGTTGTCAGAACGTACTTTTAAGTCAGAAAAAAAACAAGTACAATAAAGTCTGTATTCTGTGAGCTCAATTATAGCAAAGAAATATGCAATTAACTTCCCAAATAGAATGCTATTGCCAGTTGTCTCCGGGTGGTAGGCTGATGACCGGGTTTATTTCCTTCCTTGTGACCTTAAATACTCATCGACCATTCTCACAGGTCTTGCTTCTTAGGGGGATTTTATTGAAAATATTCCGAACAACAGTATCATCTCTGAGATACTGGGACCCTCTGATTCCCGTGTCTCTTTTTTCTCATGGTTCTCTTAATCCCCACTGCAAAATCTCTTTCTCACAGTCCAAGCGTTACATTTTAATTAGGGGGGAAAAATGCCACATCCAACACTCTAAGAGTCTGTTGTCTTTTGGTGTTTGGTGCTACAGAAGAGCATTCTGAAGGCTTTATACTTTCCTTTGTTTGGATATAACTTCCCTTCTCTTCAGATATGCACAAAACGATTTTCAAGCTACAAACATATGTATCATAGTTCTTGACCTTTTTCTTCATTATTTTTTCCATAGTTATTGTTGAATCTCTTCAGTATGTATATTCAGGCCTTTTAATTTTTTTTTTCTTTTTTCCCAATAAAATTCTCTAGTTTTTCTTTAGTAGTTCAAGCCAAATGGTCTATTTGTGAGACACATACACGCCCCTTCTTGATCTTTCTTATCTTTTCTCTGTACTTCATTCCCTTTTCCTTCTGTGGCTTTTGTATCCGGGTTGCCTTTTTACCGTGTGAATTCATTTTTCTTCCCTCCTGCAAGCTATTCACGACACACATCCCTTTTTTAAATAGGCAGTCAAATTTTTATTATCCGTGGAATCTTTTGTGATCGTAGGTGATTTCTTCCTTCTCATTTATTCTTCTAAATGCATGTGCACTTTATGGACTCGTGAGGAAATGAATCAAATTAAAAGAATTTTTTAAAAAAGTGGTTTCTGTATATTTTCAAAGGTCCCCAATTTTTTTGTTCCTGTGTTTGCCTATTGTGGAGGAAGCCCCTGCTCACAGGCTCCCTGATTGACCCCACCTTGCCTTTTCCACTCTGAGAAGCATCCCCACTAGTCCAGCTCTCTGCAAGTGAAGTTACCCTGCCCCCAAAGAGAGGAAGTCAAAGGCACATCTCCATTTGCCTCACATACAGCCTCAACCCCAGGAAGGTTCTTACATGATCTTGGGGGGCACGCCCCTCTTCTTCGAGGGGCTGGTATCGCCATCAGTTCTACTCGCCACCTCCTTCCCACCTCGTCTGTCCTCTGGCATAAATTCCAAGTTTCTGGGGTGTATTAGTTTCCTATTGCTGCTGTAACAAATGACAGCAACATAAATAACTGAGAACACCCATTTATTCTGTTCTCCTCCTGCACAAGACTTACTATCCCCCAACTTCTGGAGATCAGAAGTTTGGGTGGAATTGGCTTGATCCTCTGCTCTGGGCCTCACAAATCCATAATGTCAGTGGGGTTAGGCTCTTTACTGGAAGCCTTGGAGGACGGAGGTCCCCATCTTCTTTCCATCCATCAGCCAAGGTCTGCTGTCTGCTCCTAAAAGCTGCAGGTGTTCCTTTCTATCTGCCCCCTCTGTTATCAGAGCCCAAGTGACATAATGAATGCCTCTAACCCCTCCAATCCCTGTGGCTCCCATCCTTACTTCCCTCTTTTGCTTTTAAAAGTCGGAATAATGATTAAACTGAGGCAGAAGTACATATAATCCAGTACAATCTCCTTATCTTAAGATCAACCATTCTTAGCCTTCAAATATCTTCAAAATGTCCTTTTCCACATAAGGTAAGTAACAACAAGAAGCAGAGATCACTGATACATTGTCATTCCGACCACCACACCCTTCCCAGAATGTATGGAAGGGAAAAGCTAAATACACACGTGTTAGAGAAGCCAGTCCTTTTGCAACAGGAAGTAAGCATAAGCTGGCTACTGTTATTCTAATTTAACTCCCTATAAATCATGAAACAACTAAGATGGTCCAGGATCATGCATATCAATATGCCCTAAAAGATGAAATGTTATGCAAAGAACCTGTAATCTTAAAATTCCAACAAGCTTATAAAGCAGCCACCTGGGTGTTTTTTCAAGCAGAAATCGAAAGGTTAGTAAGCTATTTTGTGCAAATGGTATCTGGATAGCCTATTCAAATTAGAGAGCCAAGTAGAAAGTATTTGTTTACTGTGAGTTAATAGTCATTAAATGAGATATTTAGGTGAATTTGATTTTATAAAAGAAAGAAAAAAGGAAAAAGGAGAAAAAAACAACAATCTATTCAGTGAATACATTTCAGTGAGCCAAAGAAGCTAGTTAATTAAAATACATGGATTATAAAGTTTCGCTGAACAGGGTGTCAGGATATAGGTCTTAATTCACCTGTTTTATGTAATATTTGGGTGACAAGTAAGTAAGCACAGATTTTAGAGAGCATCTTAGCAATCTGTAGTTACGTACATTCTGTGATAGAATGTACACACTTATCAAAAGAGGACCCACTACAGAACGTACCCACTTCTAGATATTTGCAACTAACCTTCATGCTAATGCTCTCTCATATTTCACCCATCTTTATCAAGTGTGATAAAAATGAAATGGTGGTCATAAGAATCAACAAAGGTTCTTCTGCCACGTGTTTTTATGTTTTATTTTTTTAAAGATTTTATTTATTTATTTCACAGAGATCACAAGTAGGCAGAGAGGCAGCAGCGATGTGTTTTTAAAGAGGAGACTGAGAACTTCTGGAAGAGCTGATAATGTAGATGTGGGTTTTTTTTTTTTTTTCAAAGATTTTATTTATTTGACAGAAAGAGAGATCACAAGTAGGCAGAGAGGCAGGCAGAAAGAGGGGAAAGCAGGCTCCCCGTTGAGCAGAGAGCCCGATGCAGGGCTCCATCCCAGGACCCTGAGATCATGACTTGAGCCGAAGGCAGAGGCTCAACCCCTTGAGCCACGCAGGCGCCCTAGAAGTGGGTTTAGAGACTGTTTTATGCTGAAGCTGAACACAATTACAAAGAAAAACCAAATTCTTAAAAAGCTGAGTAAGGGGTGCGGGGGTGGGAAATACATGATCACTTCTTTTTTTTTTTTTTTAATTTCTTTTCAGCGTAACAGTATTCATTGTTTTTGCACCATGGATTGCATGGAGCACTGGGTGTGGTGCAAAAACAATGAATACTGTTACATGATCACTTCTTAACTCAGGAACCACAAAAAGTATAAGGAATTTAAGCCACAGAGAGAACAGATAAGATACAATGAAATGGACTTGCCCAAAGCCAGTACTCAATTTCCCTCAAGGAAGAGGCTCCATCTGTGCTGGAGGCGAGACCACCCCTCAGCTCTCCTCATCCTGCTGCCTGGAAGTTGCCATCAAAGAATGAAGTACAAGGCAGTGAGGTAAGAAAGTGAACTGGAAAAGTAGTGGCTAGGACTAAGCAGAGTCCTGAAGATGACGCAGAATTCCAGTCTCGAACATATGGACTACTTAGCCCCTGAGCCAATTCTGGCCTTGATAAAATTACCTCAAATAATAATAAAAAAAAAAAAAAAGGGAAAAGAGAACAAACACAAGGAAGACAAGCTGATAAATAAAGAGGTCTCTCCTTTATTAATTAGGTTTTCTTAAGAAAACAAACAGCAACAATGAAAAGAACATTCGAAGCTTTTTTTTTATTATTTTTTTTTTAAAGATTTTATTTATTTATTTGACAGAGAGAAATCACAAGTAGATGGAGGGGCAGGCAGAGAGAGAGAGAGAGGGAAGCAGGCTCCCTGCCAAGCAGAGAGCCTGATGCAGGACTCGATCCCAGGACCCTGAGATCATGACCTGAGCCGAAGGCAGCGGCTTAACCCACTGAGCCACCCAGGCGCCCCACATTCGAAGCTTTTAAGGAAAGAATTCTTGATCTCAGCAATTACCTGTTTCTACACGACAAAATTGCTTACCAAGCATCTAACAAGCAAATTTACTGGGGAAAAAAGTAAGCCATACTAAGACACAGCCTGGATGACTCATTTAAAATACAAAGGATGGGGTGCCCAGGGTAGAAAATATCTCTGACTGTGAGGTGCCAGTAAAGAGGGAAGTAATATTTACAGTAAAAACAAAACAAACACACAAAAAAACCTGTCACCTAGAAACATTAAACCCAATCAATCTGAAATGAACAAGGTGAAAGAAATAGAAAGATGCATTGGAATAGGCAAGAAATTGGGGAGCATAGTCCACAAGTAAATAGCTTCTTCAAGAAGATCTGATTTGAAGATCTACTTTGCCCCCAAAAGATTTAAAGGAATTTAAAGATATACAGGTGTTATCAGGTGATAACACCTGTTATATACAGGTGACGCTAAGAGGTCCCAAGCTCAGGATCACAGCACTTTTTATACACTATTTTTGGGGAGGCAGGGACGTAGCATACATCATAGTATCTCGTAACAAATCACTACGTACCGCGGGAAAATCAAACAGCAACTCTATAATATGACCGGCGAGCTACAGAGCGGGAAAAGGCTGGGAACAGATTATTGGTTAGGTCAAAGGGCTGTCATTCTTCAAATTGCTTGGTGGGCACCGCTAGGGTATGTGTATGTGTCCCCTCCAGATTGGCTGGGGTCTCCCTGTCAAGCCACGGGATGCCAGATGGTTATTATCTCCCGTACCCAAAGCTGGGTGGGGGGTCCGGGAGCAGTCACTTTGTCACGTCCAGTTCTGGGTGGGGGTTTCTCTGGCGCCAGATGTCTGTTATCTCTTGGCCCAGAGCCGAGTGGGGGTCCCGGAGCGGCCACTCTGATAGGTTCGATTCTGGGCGGGGGTTGTGCGGGTACAGAGTGCCTATAGAAAGTTTGCTGGTAATTTTCCATCTCCTCATGGGTTAGCAAGCGCAGGTACAGAAGCAGAAATAGCAATTATGGTTATAATTTAGGCATCTCAAGAGGTGTTTCCAGGACATTTGAAGCCCAGTCTTCGAGTCTCAAAGACCCGTAACCCTTCTGAGGGAGGCCGGGTCAGTCCCAGGAGGAAGGCTTTGGTGTGGAAGGTGGAGAGCCTGTACTGGGCCTACAGCATGGCACATGTGGTTGGCTGCCCACACTCAGGGCAGCTTTGTGGGACTAGGAACAGGAGGCAGGCCTGCAACTCAAGTCCCTTTCTCTGAAATAGAGCCAGGAAACATGCTGTGGACATTGGCCAACTGATCTAGGTTCAGCAATCTCCCCTCTGACTCAGCTCCAGAAGAGGAACTTGTCTGATAGGGAGTTTAAAAAAAAAAAAAAATCAAAAAAATAAACACTTGGTTCTATTTCAGTGGTAATCAGCAGTAGGTAATTTTTTTTTCTTTTAAAAGGATGATTTGAGTTGCTCATTGTTTAGTTCCTATTTCTTAGAAGGCTCCTTCCTTTCTCATTCATGGCTGGGTGTGGTCAGGGGGGAGGGGGAAGGTTATGGGTGAATTGTTTATTGTTGTTTCAAAAATTAAATAAACTTTCAAAACAAAAACAAAGGCAAATTTATTTGAAGCTAATTCCTTAGAGTCAGAAAGAATAACCATAATAAATAAAAGAATAATTTAATAATAAAAATAATAAAATTATATGTAAAAGAATGTGGAGGGAAGTTTGAATGTGCTGGTTCTTTAATTTACAAAGAAACGAGTCAATTTTGGTTTCCCATCCAGCATGGGAGTCATTAAGACATTGCTACTATTCTAACAACTAGTGAAAATCTAAACAAAGAGAAATATAAAAAATGCTTCTTAGATCTATTAGAGAAGGAAGATCACAAGGCAAACTGCCACCCCAAGAGTGGGAAGACAGAAAGGAAGACACAGAAATTTAAAAATTACTGGCACAGAGACCTTCAAGGAAACCAGTACCAGCATAGGAAAATCTGACATGTAACTAATGAATCACTGGATGTTCAGAATGGACAAGCCTTAGAGAAAAAAACTCCAGGGGAACTAGTCATCTGGGGGATTCCACGCTTCTGTAAGCTTCAGCTCCCAGAGTTTTACCAGATTGTCACAGTGAATGTCAGAGAAGAATCCCCTTACGCTTTTGGCCAGAGAAGGCAAAATGGAACTATGATGAAATATGCCAGAGGATTCTGTTACCTCGAGAGAAATTATTCTGCCAGAGCCTAAACAAGCTGGGGGAAGGGAAATAGACAACATCAGCCCTGACTAGCCATCTGGTCCCACCTAAGGGGGGTAGGAAGGAACTGAAGAGCACAGGTGAAGTTCATAGTCCAGGAGCATGGAAGGTAACCAAACCATAGGACAAACTCCAGAAAGCATCCTCTCCCCCCATAGCTTCTCCCCACATTACTAAAGATGTATTTATTTCAATTCCTTTTCACTAGTACTTCAGGTCTACTTCTCACTAAAAATTATAAGTCATACCAAAAGGCAAAAACACAGTTTTCAGAGACTATAAAAGCATTAGAACCACAGATACAGCAGGTAGGGTGGAATTATCAAAGAATTTTTAAAACCATGATTACTATGCAAATGGCTTTAATGGAACAAGGTGAAAAGATATGAGAACAGGCAGATAATATAAGGAGAAAAATTGAAATTCCAAAAAAAAAAATAAATGCTGGTAATCAAAACCAGTGTAACTTTTGATGGGTTCATTAGCAGGCTAGACACAGTTGAGGAAAGAATCTCTGAGCTTGAAAGTATGATGGAGACCTCCAAATCAGAAAAGCAGAGGAAAAATCTGGAAAAAAAAAAAAAACCTGTAACAGAATATCCAAGAACTATGGGATAAGTACAAAAGCTATAGCCTATGATAAGAACAACCAAAGGGCAAAAAAAGAGAAAGGAACTGAAGAACTATTTGGAGCCATAGAAACTGAGTTTCCCCCATAGTAATGTTAGACATCCTGTTCCAGGAATCACAGAGAACATGCAGCAGATTAAATACCAATCAAAACAACACTACACTTCAGCAGATCAACTTCAAACTTCAAAAAAAATCTAAAGTAAATAATCTTAAAAGAAGCCAGAGGATAAAAACAAAAAAAACACCTTACTATGCAAGTGCAAAGATAAGAATTATATGCAAGATCTCAGGTACCACACAAGAAGGGAATGGAGTGAAATATAGTAAAAGTAGAAAGAAAAAAAAGGCAACCTAGAATTCTGTACCCTGTGAAATTATCCTTCAAAATCAAAAAGGAAATACATACTTTCTCAAACAAAAATTGAGGCAGTCTGTTGTCAGTAGACGAGCCTTGAGAGCAATTTTAGAAGTTCTTCTTGGGTCAGAAACTCAGAACTATATAAACAAAGGAAGATCATGAGAGAAGGACTAAGTGAAGTTAAAAGAAAATCTTTGATTTTTATTATTTTTATTGATATGAGAGATAACAATTTATTATACCAAAATAATCATACCAGGGTATTCAATTATGTATGCTTATGTATGCATATATATGTGAGTATGCCTATGTATAAGTGAAAGGTATGACAGTGCTGAAACAAGGGACTGGAAAGAGGAATTAAGAGCATTTTGTTATTGTGAGCTACTTGCACTACCTGTAAAGTGGTACAGTATTAAGTCAAAGTAGATTGGAATAGATGAAATGTATTTTGCAAACTCTAGGGCAAGAACTAAAAAAAGTAAAAAAGGAAGTATAACGGATAGGCTAAAAAAATGGAAAAAGGAATCATATAAAATGCTCAACTCTCAAGACAAAAAATGTGAAGGCAAAAATAGAGGGATGTAAAAAAGAATACAGGTAACAAATAGAAAAGAGTAACAAATACGGTAGACAGAAGTCCAACCATTTCAAAAATCATTTTTAATGCCCATGATAAAAATTTAACAATTAAAATAGAGGTTATCAAAGTGAATCAAAAAACAAGACCCAACTAGACATTGTCTACAAGGAACCTACTTTAAATACAGACACAGAGAATAAAAGTAAATGGATAGAGGAAAACAGACCATGCTAACACTAATTGAGATTGCTAATTTTATATGTCAACTTGATCAGGTAAAAGGATGCGTAGATTGTTGGCAAAACATTATTTCTGTGAGTGTCTGTGACAGTGTTTACAGAAAAGAAGAGAATTTAAATTGGTGAACTGAATAAAGCAGAAGGCTCTCCCCAGTGTGGGCAGGTATCATCCAGTCCACCGAGGGCCTGAACAGAATAAAAAGGTGGAAGGAGGAAAGGTTGAGATATCCGACTATTTCTGCTTTCACGGTGAGCCCTTCATCTCGGGCTGTATTCACACCACTGGCTTTCTCCGTTCTCTACCTTGTCAATAGCAGATGATGAAATTTCTCACCTTGTATAATCATCATGTGAGCCAATTTCTATAGTAAAATTTCTCATCCTTCCATCCATGATCCATCCATCCATCTCCTTTCTTGTGTTCCCATACATAACCCTAATACACTAATGAAAAGAAATCAGGAGTAGTGATACTATTTCAGACAGAACAGACTTCAGAAAAAGAAAAGCTATCAGGGATAAAAGAATAAATATGATGTTACATAATGATAAAAGAGTCAATATTCAAAGAAAACACAACAGTCTTAAGGTGTATGCACCCAACCTCAGAGCAACAAAATATTTAAGGCAAAAACTGATAAAATTCCAAAGACAAATCAATTCATCTGTTCTTATGGTTGGGTATTTTAACACTCCTCTAACAGAAATGGACAAATCTGCCGGAAAGAATATTAGTAAGAGCACGGTTGAATTTTTAAGATTTTTTAAAAAATTTACTTGACAAAGAGACATAGTGAGAGATGGAACACAAGCAGGGGGAGTGGGAGAAGGAGAAGAAGGAGTTTCCTGCTGAGCAAGGAGCCCACTCGATCCTAAGACCCTGGGATCATGACCTGAGCTGAAGGCAGACGCTTAACGACTGAGCCACCCAGGCACCCCAAGAGCACAGTTGAATTTAAAGCACCATCAATCAACTGGATATAATTAATGTCTATAGACTATTCAACAACAGCAGAACATGCATTTTTCTCAAGCTCTTATGGAATATTTCCCATACAGATCATATTCTGGACCACAAAACACATTCTAACAAATTTAAAGGCATAGAAATTATCAAATCTTTGCTCTCAGACCAAACGGAATTAAATGAAACATTAATAATGGTGGGGTGCCTAGGTGGCTTAGTGTCTACCTTTGGCTCAGGTTATAATCTCAGAGTCCTGGGATCGAGTTCTGCATGGGGCTCTCTGCCTAGTAGGAAGTCTGCTTCTTCCTCTCCCTCTGTGCACTCTCTGTCTCTCTGTCTCTCAAATGAATAAATAAAATGTTAAAAACAACCAAACAAAAAAATAAATCATTAATGGAAAGATAGTTGGAAAATTCCAAATGCTTCGCAATTAAACAAGGCATTTCTGAATAATGTACTGTCAAAGAAGAATTCTCAAGAGAAATTTTTAAAATATTTTGAATCAGATGGAAATAAAATAGAACTTATAAAAAATTTGTGAGGTGGAGTGAAAGCACTACTAGAAGAAAATTTGTAGCATTAAATGCAAATATTAGGAAAGAAGAAATGTCTAAAATGAATCATCTAAGTTTTCATCTTAGGAAAACAGAAGAACTACAAATTAAATGCAAACTAAACAGAAGTAGAAAAAAATAGTAAGAAGTTAATGAAATTGAAAACTGCAAATCGGCAGAGAAAAGCCAATGAAACCCAAGCCCGTTTCTTTGAAAAGATCAATAAAATTAATAGGTCTATAACAAATATAAGTAAGAAAAAAAGTGCTGACACAAATTACTGAAGTCAGAAATGAAAGAGGGACATCACTACAGATCCAAGGAGATTAAAAAATAATAAAGAAAATACTATGGACAACCTTATGCACACAAATTTGGTAACATAAATGAATGGACCAATTCCTTGAATGACAGAATCTGCCAAAACAAACGCAAGAAGAAGAAGACAATCTGAATAGGCCTATATTTATTTTCCCAAATGAATTGCATCCATCCTTTACAAACTCTGTCAGAAGACAGAAGCATATGCTTCCTAACTCATTCTATGAGACCAACATTATTGTAATACCAGAAACAATAAGTGTTGCAAGGCGAGAAAGCTACAGACCACTATCTCTTTTGAACATACATGTAAAAATCCCTAAAAATTAGTAAATTGAATCCAACAACATATAAAAAAGAATTATATACCACAATCAAGAAGGATATATCCCAGGTATGCAAGGCTGCTTTTATATATATAAAAAAAATCAATTAACATAATACAGCACATCAACAGGCTAAGGAAGAAAAGAAAACCACATGATCTGATCAATAAATGCAGAAAAGTTATTTGACAAAAATCAAATACCCATTCATGATAAAAACTCTCTGCCAACTACAAGGGAACATCTTCAAGATAATGAACAACAACAAAAAAACCCCTACAGCTAACATAATACTTAATGATGAAACACTCAAAGTTTTCCTGCTAAGATCAGTACAAGGTGAGGCTGTTCCCTCTCCGCAGTGGTTTTCAACACTGTGCTAGAAGTCATAGTTCATTTAATAAGACAAGAAGGGGGAATAAAAGGTATACATATTGGAAAAAAAGAAATAAAACTGTCTTTATTAGTGTATGATAGCATCATCTCTGTAGAGAAACTGAAAAGAATCAACAAGATATCTCCTGAAACTGTTAAACAAGTATGAACTGTTAAATGTTTGTAAGATACAAAAGCTAATATACAGAAGTCAATTCCTTTCCTATATAACACAGTGTACAAGTGGAAGTTGACATTAAAAACACATTAACATTCACCTGATCACACCCAAAAATGAAGTACTTAGGTATAAATACAACAAAGTATGTATAAGACATCTATAAGGACAACACAGAGAAAAATATGGAGGAAGAACTACATAGAGAGATTCTGTGTGTTCCTATGTAGACTCAATAAGGTCAAGGTGGTTGATTCTTTCCAACTGGACTTACAGATTCATCTCAATCCCAATCAAAACCCTAGCAAGTTTTTTTGTGGATACTGACAAATTAATTTTAAATTTTCTATGTAGAGGCATAAGACCCAGAACAATGAACACAATATTGAGGGAGAAATACAGAGCTGGAGGATTACCTTACCTGAAGACTTACTATAAAGCTACACTGTCTTGATTATATGGCTTTACAGTTAATCTTGAAGGAGTGGACTTTTTAATACAACTTTTCATTTTTGCTTACTTTTTTATGGTCTTATAACCATCTCTTGCACTACAGTATGGCATTGGTGAAAGAATAGGAAAATGGGTCAATGAACAGATGAGAGAGCCCACAACTAGACCCATGTAAACAATGGTCAACTTTTCTTTAACAAAGGAGCAAAAGCAATGCGTGGAGGCAAAGATGGACTCTTCAACAAATAGTGATGGGCCAAATGGACACATACGTGCAAAGAAATGAATCCGTACACAGACCTTATACCATTCTCTCTCTGTCTCTCTCTCTCTCTCTCTCTCTCACACACACACACACACACACACATACACACAGAGAAAGAGAGAGAGAGAGAGACTCCAAATGAATTAGGGACCTAAATGTAAAAAGAAAAACGATAAAACTCCTAGGAGATACCCCACAGGGAAAAAATCTTGGTCCCCTTGGTGCAGCTATAACTTCTTCAATATAACACCAAAGGCATAATCCATGAAAGAAATATCTAACAATGTGAACTTCATCCTAAACTTCTGCTCTCCTACATACAGTATCAAGAGTATGTGAAGAGAGGCTACAGAATGACCGAAAATAATTTTAGAGGCATGCATGATAAAGGATTGTTATGCAAAATAGACAAAAATCCTTAAATCCCAATGATACATAAACAAGCCAAATTTTATTTTTTTTTTTATTTTTTTTTTTTTAAAGATTTTTTTATTTATTTATTTGACAGACAGAGATTACAAGTAGGCAGAGAGGCAGGCAGAGAGAGAGGAGGAAGCAGGCTCTCCGCCGAGCAGAGAGCCCGATGTGGGGCTCGATCCCAGGACCCTGGGATCATGACCTGAGCCGAAGGCAGAGGCTTTAACCCACTGAGCCACCCAGGCGCCCCAACAAGCCAAATTTTAAAAGCAAAAGACCTGAACAGACACCAAAGAGGATATCCAGATGCCAAGTGAGCACATGAAAATATGTTTCTCATCATATGTTGTTAGAAAAATTACAAATTTAAAACAACGAGATACCACTCTCTATTAGACTGGCCCAAATCCAAAACACTGACAACACCCAACACTGGCGAGGATGGGGAGCAATACGGACTCTCACTCATTTCAGGTGGGACTTCAAATAGTACAGTCACTCAGGAAGACTGTGAAACCATTTTGGTGGTTTCTTATTAAACCAGGCATGGTTTTACCATATAATTTAGCAGTAACACTCTTTGGAATTGACGCAAATGAACTGAAAACTCACATCCACATAAAAGCCTGCCCACACATACGGATAGCAGTATTATCCCTAGTTGCCAAAACCTGGAAGCAACCAGGATGTCCTTCAGGAGGTAAATGGGTAAATAAATATGATATATCCAGACAAGAGTAGAGTTTTCAGTGCTAAAGAGAAAATGAGCTATCAAGCCACGAAAAGACATACAGGAAACTTAAGGACTTAACTATTGTGTGAAGGGAACCAACCAGAAAAGCTTTTCAAGCTGTATGATCACAACTCTACGACATTCTAGAAATGGCTATAGTCTGGAAACAGCAAAAGGTTCACTGGTTACCGGCAGTTGTGGGGGGAGGGGATAAGCAGATAGAGCACAGGAGAATAGTAGGAACTTCTGGGTGTTACTACGATAGTGGATACATTTTGTCAAAACTCCTAAGATACACAATATCAAGAGTGAACATCTACATAAACTACAGACTTTGGATGATAAGAACAGGCTGATGTAGGTTCATTGATTGTAACAAATGTACAGTCTGGTGGGGGATGTGGGTAATCAGGAAGGTTCTATGTATGTAAGGAGAGAGGGTAGAGAGAACTCTCCATATGTCCATTCAAGTTTGAGACAAACCTAAAACCCCTCTAAAAACAGTTTAATTAAAAAGTCAGTGGCCATTATTTCACTAGGGTATGAACAGTACAAAGATGGTGTTCGCTTTTCTTTTTAAAAATATAAATAGAATAGAATCAAACATAAAGAGTGGCTAGGATGGAGGAATAAAAACGTCAATGTGTCCTAGAAAATTGTGGAAAAAAATGAAATCCATCAAAAAGTATTAAAAAACACAAAAATTAGAAGCATAAATATAACTTATTATGTGGTATAATCAATATGAGTGAATTTAAATATCTGAAAGAAAAACTTAAGCTACTTAATTGACTTAATTTGATTCAGAATCCAACTGTTGTTCATGCTACCTGTTAGAGATACATGTAAAGTAACTCAGAAAATGGATAGGATGCATGAGGAAAATGCAAAGAAATAAAGAACCAATGGTCACCATATTAATAACAGACCCAGTGAAATTCAAAATAGAAACCATTCAAGAGAGTAATTTTTTGAAGTAGAGCTGACATATAAGATCCTATTAGTTTCAGATGTATGTCACAGTCACTCGGTATTTTTATACGTTATGAAATGATCCCCCCAGGAAGCCTAGTTATGATCTGTCACCGTAAAAAGTTATCACAATATTATTGATGATATTCCCTATGCAGTACATTACAATCCCATGACTTACCTTTATAACAAAGTTTGTTATTCTTAATGCCCTTCACCTATTTCATGGGCCCCTAAAACCTCCATCTGGTAACCAACAGTCTGTTCCTCTCTCTGTGAGTCTGTTTCTGCTTTGTTTTGTTCCTTTGTTTTTTAAAGCTCACAAGTAAACGAAATCATATAGTAGTTGTCTTCATCCGTCAGACTTAATTCATTTCGCGTGATACCCTCTAGGTCCATGCATGCTGTCATAAATACCAACATTTTGTTATTTTTCATGAGTGATATTCCATATAATGCACATATATATTAATGTATTCCACATATATATGTTATACACACACACACACACACATACATATACACTATACACAGAGCACAACTTCTTTATCCATTCATTCGTGGACGGACACAGGCTGCTTTAGTGTCTTGCCTACTGAAAATAAGGCTACAAAGATACATACAGGGACGCCTGGGTGGCTCAGTTGGTTGGACGACTGCCTTCGGCTCAGGTCATGATCCCAGAGTCCTGGGATCGAGTCCCGTATCAGGCTCCCAGCTCCATGGGGAGTCTGCTTCTCCCTTTGATTTCTCCTCGCTCATGCTCTCTCTCACTACCTCTCTCTCAATAAATAAATAAAAATCTTAAAAAAAAAAAAGATACATACAGTTGCAAATAGGTCTCTGTGTTTCTCTGATGACTAGGGATATTTAGCACCTTTTGTGTGCCTGTTGGCTATCTGTATGTGTTCTTCGGAAACATGTCCAGTTCCCCTATTTAAAAAAAATTTTTTTTTTTTTTTTTTAAACATTAAACTGTGGGGCATCTGGGTGTCGAACTCAGTTGAGCATCTGACTCTTGATTTAGGATCAGGTCATGATCTTGGGGTTGTGAACGCGAGCCCATTGTGGGCCTCTTGGCTGGGCCTGAAGTTCACTTGGGGGTCTCTCTTTCCCTCTCCACCTGGCCCTCCCCCGGCTTGCATGCACTCTCTCTCAAATACATTAATAAGTATTCTCCCCACCCCCCCGAAAAACCCACCTCATTAGGGGCAGCTGGGTGCTCAGTTAAGAATGTGACTTTAGCTCAGGTCACGATCTTGGGGTCCTGGGATCAAGTCCCATGCAGGCTCTGTACCCAGCAGGGAGTCTGTTTCTCCCTTCGCCCTCTCTGCACTTGTTCTCCTGGGAGCTCTCCTTCAAATAAATTATTTAAACAAAACAAAACAAGGAGCCCAGTAAATCCTATCTTTATATTTTGGATATTAACCCTTTATCAGATGTTTGATTTGTACCTATCTTCTCACAATCACAAAGCTGCATTTTCATTCTGTTGATGGTTTCTTTGCATGTGCAAAGCTTTTCCGTTTATTGTGATCTCACATACTATAGCTTTTGCTGCACGAGCCTGAAGAAACTGGTCCAAAATCATTTTGCTAAAACCAAGGTCAGGGTGCCTGGGTGGCTCAGTGGGTTAAGCCGTTGCCTTCAGCTCAGGTCATGATCTCAGGGTCCTGGGACTGAGTCCCGCATTGGGCTCTCTGCTCAGCAGGGAGCCTGCTTCCTCCCCTCTCTCTCTCTCTCTCTCTGCCTGCCTCTCTGCCTACTTGTGATCTCTCTCTGTCAAATAAATAAATAAAATGTTAAAAAAAAAAAAAGAAACCTTTAAAAAATAAAATAAAACCAAGGTCAAAAGAGCTTCCTGCCTTTGTTTTCTGCTAGACCTTTTATGCTTTCAGGTGTTACATTAAAGTCTTGTACCTATTTTGAATTTACTTTTGTATACGGTGCAAGATAGTGGTCTGGTCTTACCTACATCATTATTTTGAAGAGACTGTCTTTTCCCCATTGTATATTCTTGACTACTCTGTCCTGGATGAAATGATCATATATAGTATGGGTTTATTTCTGGGTTCCATATTCCATTTCATTGATCTAGGTGTCTGTATTTGTGCCAGTACCATACTATTTTGGTTACTAGAACTTGGTAACACATTTTGAAATCAGTAAATGTGATGCCTCCACCATTGTTCTCTTGCTGAAGAGTGTAATAACTTTTTGAGAAAGAATACTGCCTCAGACTAAGGCATGTTACAAAACTTTGGTTGAAATTGATGAATATTAAAATTTAAAGCAAAAAATGAAGACCCAAGATTATCTCAAGAAAGAAGAGTAGTAAAAAATACAGAGTATGTGACTACAGAACCAGGACGGTAATTTTAATTAGTGTTTTATATCAAGCTCTAGTTTGTGAAAATAGAAAATGCATCTTCTTTTCAAATAGCAGTCATAGAATATTTACTAGAATTGAGTATATATTAAGAAGGGGTTAAAATCAATTTTCATAGTATGTATAAGATGATCTGTTTTCGGAAGTAAATTAAAATACTGTGTAAGTAAAAAAAAATAAGTATGGACAGCACAACATTAATACCTATTTGTATTTAAATCTTGTGATTCTGATTTGGCTTTCTTTTTCCTTTTTACATACTTCAGTATAATGCTAAGGTTTTACAATGCATTTGCATGAACTTAATTGAAAGGGTCATTTTTTTTTTTTATTATCAAGATTAAATTTAGTGAATAAAGTCACCGAAATGATTTTTAAGAAGTTGTTTTTCTCCAAAACAAGAGGAAGCACCCTTCTGTCAGGAAAACAGAAAACATTCAGGTGAAACTCCCAAAGATGTGAGACTCTGTTAGGCAAGGAGTGCCTTGAGATGTAATCATTTTGGTATAGATGCCTCCTGCATTTTTCTCCTTTTCCCACGCAGGCATATTTCAAACCCACACAGGATATCTGATCCTGTCAAACAATGTTGATTACTGGTCCCCAGTGACTTCAGCTGTAGCCAGGAACTGACTTTGTAAATATGCTCAGATATGTCTGCTAAAAAGAAAATGTCAACATTCAAAGAAGACACTTTGTTAGCAAGGCCGAAGACACATGACCAGCCAAAAAAGGATCAATCACAGAGAGCTAAGAATGGGAAGAGCTCGCCCCTTTGTCAAGACTAAGTATTAAAGGAACACTAAAACTTCATATTGGGTAAAAATATTATGGTTTGTTTTAAAAATGTGTTTTATTTGTGTAACATGAAATATCGTACTGTCAATATAGATAGATCCCTTTGATTCTGGGCAAAAAAATATAAAATCACAAAAAGAATTAATTTTTCAGGCCAAAAGCATTTGTTCCATTTTTCTTTTAGGAGGACCCAAGGGCGGCATGAGGTAGAATACCATTCTCTCCTACTCAAGTCTGAGCGCTCTGAGAAGAGACTAAAGTGGCACTTGAGGTCGGGTTGAAGGACACGGCTTCATCCAAGTTTATTAGCCAAGTAACGGCAGGAAGGCTAAAGAGAAAACATGGAGGAACTCCCCATGCAGACCCAGGCATGTGTGGGAACCGTCCCCAGAGGAGGAGTCATGGATCCCGTAGGAAGACATACTTGACCCCACTCTTACCTCTCCCGTCTCCTCTGTTGCTCAATCCTTTTGTCTGCGCCTCTAAATGTTGGAGTGTCCAGGGATCAGTCCTTGCGCCACATTTATTCTTCGGACCATATTCACCTTCTAGAATGACCTCATGCAGGTTCGTGACTGTAAATCCCCCCTCTGAGTTGATGGCAGGTTTGGGCTTCTCCTCTGAGCATCTAATAAGCAACTTAAACTCCATGTATCTAAAACAGAGCTCCTGATTTTTACTCCCAGCCCCGCCCCAAGCAGTCCTAGCCCAGTCTTTCTACCTCACTTCATTGCAAATCTATTCTTCGGTTATTCACTTCAAAATCTCTGACGAGTATCTCCATTCTTCATGCTTCTCCTTCTTCACACCGCATGTCATCTGTCAGCAAGCTTTAACATCCCAGACTTCAGATATGCTCAGAATTCCATTCCTCCTCACCACCTTCCCCGCAGAGCACCATCCTAATCAGTTCTAGATGTTGGCAATAACCTCTTCTTGCCACAACCTCCTTTTTCCCCCAGCTGAGTCTTAGGACAGGAGCTGATAGATTTTATTAAAACCCGAGTCAAATTAGGTTAATTTTGGGCTGCAGCCAATCTGGTTCTTTGCTCTTTGCCAAAGCCTGCGGGAACTCTCTTGCATTAGCCCCTGTCTTTCCCTCCCAAAATTTCAGCACCCATCCCTTGATATTTCTTTTCTCTTCTCTACAGGTTTTCCTTCAACACTTGCCACTTTGTTTTCTGGATGAAGTTTTTAATCTTACTTCCAGTAGAGCCAACATACAGTGTAATATTAGTTTCAGGTGTACGATAGAGTGATTCAACAATGCTAGACATGGCTCAGTGCCCATCATGGTCACATTTGCCACTTTAAAAGCACTTATAGTTTACATTTATTTTCTGTGCCTCCTTAAAATAGGAGTTCTTTGTCTATTTCACTCACATTGGTCGATTTTATTTGCTTCAATTCCAGTGGATAGAAAGGTAGCTGATAATACGTAAGCCCTTGATACTACACGGGGCATGAATGAATGAATGGTTGGCTGATGTCCACAAGGAAGAAGGGATGGGATGAGCCCATCAGGCTCAATTGCTCTGCCCAAAGTCTTACCAGAACTGCCCTTCTCTAGAGCAGAGTGAGGAAAGGAGCAAAAGGAAGTCTGCGTGTGGTGAAGGGTAGGGAGCTCCAAGAACATAGGAGGAAACACAAGGGGTAGGGAATAAGGGGCGCTGGAAACACATTCTTTGTTTTCATATTCTCAGTGAAGCCTAAGGTAACATTACAGTTGCCATCCCAGGGAACCTAAAACTGAAGGCTTCTTACTCTAGCCTGAGGGTCCAGTCTGGCTGGCAAAGGGTTTTCTGTCTGGCTCTTGACTTAAGAATTCCCTTTCAATTTTGCAAAGATTCTAAGGAAGCACAGGAGGGCAGCCTCCTACTCAAATGCGTCACCTTCTAAGCAAGAGAACATTTGAGTTTCATTATGTTTAATTTTCCATATGCGATCCCACATGTGCCATCCAGGGCTACACTAAGAAGCGTGCTCCCCGCCCCCACCACCCCCCACACACTAGTGTCTTCAGAAAACACTGAAGACTCGGCAAATCAAATGTTCTCCATTTACCCCCTCTCAGTGGGGAAAACAGTGCTTCCTCCTGACATATTCTCAGGCCCTGAGTGGAGAGCAGCAGGGTGGAGTCTGTCCTTAGCTTTTTCTTCCAGCTGGAGACATCAGGTGCTCTCGGCAAGGGCACTTTGAAGAATAGGCTGACACTGCAGTGCATTTGGGAAATGGTGTCTGAGAGACAATAAAAGGGGCCCTGGCTTAAAGTATATTAAGGGATCACAGGAGTACATCTTGACTGCACGCTCAGATCTTTGGATTCAAAGACACACATCTTCTCATCTCCCAAGGGGTGAGGCCAACCTAGTGCAGAATATAGACGAAGCCTCGCAAACAGGGTTGCCAACGGCATGTCACAGATAATTAGTGAGAACACGGTGAGAGGCAGCCCTCAGTGCAGAGGAGAAACGGGTTAAGGAGGCACCAGGCATGTGTGTGGGGAGCCACCAGCCTGGATGTGCAAGGCACACATGCACCTGGGACTATGCTGTGGAGGGGACGTCGAATATGCTGGTACTTCTGGGTGGCTTTGCTGGTCCATGACTTTTATTATTTTACTGATAGCCTTTTTCTGAGAATAACAGGAGGCCCAACCGTGGGAGTGGACGCGAGCAAGGAGAATGCCAAATGTCATCGTTCACGTACTGGATCCTGGCTCCCTGTGTGGTAAAGAGTTGAAGCAACCCAGCCCCACTTGATGTCCATTTTATTTGCATAGTATACGTATATACATTGTATACAATGTATATACATTGTATACAATGTATATATTGTATTTGTATTAATGTATCCCACTGCAAACATTCTATTTGTATAAACACAAATGCACTGTATTTGTGTAAATGTATACAGTTTATCTGTGTCATTTCCCAAGAGGATCTGAGATGAACTATCAAAAACAGGCCTACCCTAAAATACAAATTTCTTTCAGGTTGCCGACAGCCAGCTCTTGTTTCCTGGGAAGAAGACAAAGGTCTCACAGTTCATCAAGCCCTTCGAGCCTGGAACACAGTCCTCTCGCTCCGTGCTAGAGCCAACCACCCAGGAAACTCGTGGACCAGATCCCCTAGCTTTCTAATTCAAGATGCTTCCCTGAATTCAAGGTTGCTTTTGCCACTGACATTTTCATCTAGAAATGCGGCAGATGGCACATCTTATCACCTATTGCCAATTAACAGAGAAATAGAGGAGCAAACAGAGCTGGAGAACTGCTCCCCCTTTTTTGTATTTTTCCAATTCTTTTTCAACTTACTTGCTTACCAGAGATACTGTGGGTTTTTTGTTTGTTTGTTTTGAGTGAGTGTGTGTGTGTTTTAATTTTTGCAAAATTTCATTCACTTCTATCATTCCACTGCAATTTAATTGGCCTCTTTTCCCAACTTCCACATCCTATTCATTCACTCCGCAGGCTCCTGCCTCCTCTCCTGCAGAACTGAAGATGGGTGAAGGTTTCTTTGAAGTCATTTCAGTTCCCATGAGAGAGTACACACTACCTCATTATTTAAAAAAAAAAAAAAAAAAAAAAAATCACCAGAGTACAACTACAGACATAGCCAAGCATGTTCACCACAACTCCAAGCGCTTCCAGCCTTATCTGGGTTCTTTAAAATCATGTTTTATTTAATGAATAGAAGAAACCAGTGGGATAGATGCCAATAATCCTGATATTTCACTCTTCTCCTCAATGGTTAAAGCCCTTATGCAAGGATTCTTTCTGGGGACATTTTTTCTTAATGGGACACACTGCTGTGGTAGGAATTGTGCTGTCTTGCCTCCCTGTGGATGTCCAGACTGATATGTTCTACAGTTTATTCAACAAGTCCATTTTGATATAAAAACTGCACATCCCATCTCAACATATTTGAGAATGAATCGAAATGTCTTCACTACCTGGTATTCATTTCAAAGGCTCTATCCCAATGAATCATACTTCCCACCATGTACATGCACAAGCCTCTAAAACAGACTTCTGTGAGAACACCTCAAACCTTAACCCTCAACCCAACTCAATTCCACCACCAAGTCCTCTTTACGGTACATCTGAAATTTTAACTCTCAGACATATTATTTT
Source organism: Mustela lutreola (assembly GCF_030435805.1). Lineage (NCBI taxonomy): Eukaryota > Metazoa > Chordata > Mammalia > Carnivora > Mustelidae > Mustela > Mustela lutreola. Next base: position 138,592,843 of record NC_081294.1, on the reverse strand, counting down.
CCCTTTAATGCCACAGCATCTCGGTTTGTAATTCTGCCATTTCAACCACTTGCTCCAGTGCACCACCCATCTACTTTCTACAAAGAAGCTGGGATTTTCATTTGACAATGCAACTCTGATCAGAGGGTGTTTTAGCCACACTCTATTCACACAGAACACATGTAACCCAACAGTGATTTTCCTTTGCTTTTATGATCAAGGCCAAAACCTTCAACTCATTATTCACGACTCAGTCTCTTCATCATACATACTCATCCTTCTCCTGGTTCTTCTAACACTCAACTCTCATTGTGCCATAGGACCCTTGCACATGCTGTGGCCTTGGTGAATAACAAGCATTCTCACCTTCCAGGTCTCAGCTAAGTACCCCTTTCTTGAGGAAGCCTCCACCAGGCTCTCAGGCTAAATTACATGAATTTCTTGTACTCTCCTCTGTTTTTTCCCCCTCAGGTTGCTGATCTTAGCATTTTTTATTTCATTTTTTTATATCAACAGTGTGATTCCCGAATCACTAATTTTCTTTCCAGCAGACTGTCAACTCCACAGGAGCAAAAGCTATTAGGTTCAGGAACCTCTCTATCCCAGTGTCCAACAAAGTTGCTAAAATTAGCAATCAGCTGGCTGACTGAATGATTAGCAATTTTAAAACAGAAATGTATGGGCTTTGCCCTAGATTTACTGAAACAGAGCCTATGAATTAGGTTTCTACCTCTTTTAAAAAAGAGTCTCAACATGATTTCCCTGGCTGGGAACCACTGTTTTAAGAGGTATTTCTTTACTCAAAACTGACAGCAATGCATGTGGCATTTTCCTCTCAAATTTTCTGGGTACTAACTGGTCGTCCTAGAATTAATCCAATTCTGACACTACCTGGTGTTAGTGTCAGACTCTACAGATTCAGGGGCTCATTCCCATAAGACTGGCCTCACTTTAGATGATGGTTTCAAGTCATGGGATCCTAGAGTAACCACACTTCTGTCCAACTTGGCTACAAAGTCATGGGGTCCCATAACCACCATTTATCACCCCAAGGTTTGATAATTTACTGGGAGAGTTCATGAAACTCAAATATTATAATCAATTTACCATAAAAAAATACAGATGCACAGACAGATGAAGTACATAATGTAAGGTCTGGTAATGTCCCAAGCACAGGAACTTCTGTCTCTGTGAAGTTGGGCGATAGCATTCTTCTGGTACATGGAGGTATTTCCCCAAAACCACAAATTCTCTGAAGCCTACACTTAAGAGATTTTCGTGGAGGCTTAACCATATAGGTATGATCCATGATTAACCCAGTCTCCAGGCTCTCTCTCCTCCCCTAAGTACAGGGTTGAAAGTTTCAAGCTCCTGGTCATGCCTTTCCTTTCTGGTGACGTGCCTCCGTCATGAAGCTACTCAGGAGCCCACCAAGAGTCACCTCATTAGAACAAAAAGTCATCTTATTATACAAAAAATTCCAAGAGATTTAGGAATTCTGAGATGAGCCTCCTACCATCCTCCCACTGAGGAAACTAAAAGGATTCTAGAAGCTGAGTGAGGACCTAGGGACAAAGGCCCAGTCTATTTCTTATATCTAATTTCTAAATACCCACACAATGCAGGAACTTTTCATACAACTTCAAGGGGTGGTGATCTTAACTCTGAGTAGGCATTTTCAATGCAAGTGAGTGTTTGGTGCTAGTAAAGAGCCACAACTTAAAAAGCTGTTTATTTCATTTTGGAAGAGCACTCATTGTTGTACTCTGAATTCCAATTCTTCCAATATATGTGGGTGTGTGATAGCGAAGAATTCACGTAACCTTTCCGAGGCTCGGTTTTCTCACTTAAAATTGTGCTTATTTCAAAGCATAACTGAACAAATATGGGACTCTGTGCACAAGTGCTATGAGACAAATATACCGTATAAATGGAAGACATTCATATTAAGAAAAAAATGGTAAGATGTAAATTTTGACCTATGTAAGAAATATTTGACTTTCCAGAGAAAGACAGTGGTTGTTTATATTCATCTCTTTCCATCTACTATATGGGAATAAATAAATAAATAAACACAAATTCTGATCAACAAGTATGGCAAACAAAGCTTTTCAGAACCCATACTTAGAGCCTGAATAGGATCAGTGACTATGGACTTTAAAACTCTGTTTAAGAAGAGAAATCAGAAGCATGAAGCAGCAGACCAAGTTCTAGAGCTCAATACACAGAGAACAGGGGTAGCAATTGTAGGGAAGCCCAAGGACAGAATATGGATAAAAATCATCTACCAGGAAGAGAGACAAATCCTAAATGCCAAATAACAGTGCTGAGACATCGTGGTTCTGTGCCTGGTTGATAAACAATTCATGGGGAGAGATTTGGGAATGCAGGAGCACAGATCAGAATTTCAAGAAGGTACTACTCTGGGGAACAGGCATTGGGAAGGTTTTGCCTAGGATTGGGGGTGAATGGGAAGAAGGAAACAAGTATTGGAAATTAAAGGGTCTATAGACATTTAAAAAATAGTAGTAAAATCAGGAGACAAAGCCCCCCCCCCCCACTAAAACCAAGCACTATTAATTTTTAAAGACTAAAATGCAATGAGTACAGATAAGAGGGCACCCACAAATCAAAAATGGAGTCAGCCAAACATACGTTCATTTCTGCCTATGTACCCCATGATTGCTCCTACAGAGAGTCCATTTCAAAATGAGCATACTTGGCAAACAACATCCACAAAGGTATTATTAATAGAAGAATCTGAAGTGGTTAGCTCTGATTGGGAAAAAATTCTCCAATTAAAGTGGGTGAAAACCTCACAGCACAACCTGAACTAAACATTCTCATGCAACCATTTGCAGAAGGAAGTCAAATCAGATTCCACTAAAAACAAAACACAAACAAACAAAAGGACACTGAAGAAAAAGATAAAATAGTCTTGAGATGGAAAATAAAGAGAAAAGATTCATAGAGATATGGAAAAAAGATAGAAGACAAATAGGTAACTAGAGAGTTTGAAGAAAAGAAAAGGAATGCAATGAAATATTTGTATTTAAAAATACAACCTAAGAAAACTTTCTAGAAACAAAGCAATGTTGTTAGGCATTCCACGACCCCAAAATATACTATACCTAAACTAATGCAACCAGGCTCATGAGTTCTAAGATATATCCTGGTAAAACTGTTAAATATTAATGATAAGGGGGGGAAAATCCCCTGAACCTCCAAGTAAAAAAGCTAAATTGCTTTAAAAAAAATCAGGTTGGCATCAGATGTGTATACCAAAATATATAAAGACAATGGAGAGGACCACTTTAAAGAAACTTTTAAAGACAAAGTGGGAGGGGTCCCTGGGTGGCTCAGTGGGTAAGCATCTGCCTTCAGCTCAGGTCATGATCTCAGGGTCCTGGGACTGAGCCCCCCATCGGGCTCCCTGCTCAGTGGGGAGCCTTCTTCTCCCTCTCCTGCCTGCTCTTGCTCTCTCAAATAAATAAATAAAAATATTTAGGTATTTTAACTTAAAAAATCTTAAAAAAATAATGCAATGTGTAAGCCAGGAATCTTAAATCCAGACAAGCTCTTCCCCCACAACAAAGCTACAAACAATGGAAATGTATTAACATCTCAGGAACACTGCCCCCATGAACAACTCCTCAGGGTCTGCGAGGACACACATTTAATCCCACCAGGAGAAGCTAGAGTGAGCTCCAGCAGTAGGACCAATAGTAAGGATTAAATATGTGTAAGCGCAGATTCAAGGTTAAAGGAAATGCGGATGGTCAAGGTAGAAGAACAGGGCATCCAGGTTACATATTTTGACCCAGTAGAAATAATTCAACAAACAATAATTTAACAAAGGAGAAAGAAACACTAAGAGAAGTTAGGTAAGCTCACTATCACACAGGTGGGAAGTCTATCAAAACCAGTTAGAGGTATCTAAATAAGGGAAAGAAGATGAAGGGTAGCAAACAAATTATTACCGTAAATATAACCACTAGTGCAGAAAAATAAACAATCCTTCCTAATAAACAAGGGCACTCTGGACAAAGATGCCAAGAGAAGATAGCCTCTTCTCTTGAGAAAGAGAAAAAGAAAAGTAGAATTATAGCCTCTTATGATTCAGCCGAGACCACACCTATCATTTAAGTAACATGCATATACATGATTCAGAATAAGTAAATATCAGTGGTTCAATATTAAAGAAAGATCTTCCACTTTACTTCTCACAGGTCACTCTGGAATGCTTGCAATACCAGAATCAGTTGGAGCCAGTACCTTCCCAGCAGCTGTCCCCCATTTAGGCATGATGTCACCGTCGTGGTTACCACTGATCTTAGGAACTAGACCCAAAACTCAATGCACATTTCCAAAGGCAGGGCAATGGTTGGTAGGTGTGATTCATTTAGCTTTGCCTTATCTCATCTTTTTCAAAAATCTGTCCCAGCATTAATTTTCATAATCAGCTGGAGTTTAGACTTCAAAGAGGACTCCCCTCCTGCAAGACACAAACAGTCTCCACTTGGGGTTCTTCTCACTTTCTTCTATGCTGCTGCATTAATTACCACATGGAGATCCACACTCCCTTTTCCTCACCCTCGGGGGATCAAGAGCTTGCCAAGAACTCAAGGGCTCTATTCCCAGCCTGCAGCACACATCTATATAATATTGTATGTAATAGTGCATATATATGTAATCATTTATGACATAGTCTATAAACAATATGAAATAGATTTATCTTACCTACTTTAAAAAAATCACAGGCAACAACAAAACCCTATTACATACTCAGTGCAAAAAAAACCCAAAAAAAACAAAAAAAAACCACACAGTTAAAAGTGCATAGTTCATACAAGCCAAAAAAAGGTTGAGGAAATGTATACCACAAGAATACTTGTGCTAAGCCTTGGGGGATGTATGTAAACAATGAATCACTAAATGCTACACTTGTAACTAGTATTACATTTTATGTTAACTCACTGGAATTGAAATAAAAACTTATAGATGGGGGTGGGGGGGGGAGAAAACCAGGGACAGCAATTCTGAGTGGAAAAAAGGTAGAATTCAGACCAAAAAGCAGTAAATGTCACAAAGACCTTTTAACTTTACAAATACATGGACCAAATAAAAGCATATCACTAATACTAGGAACTTTAAAACACTTTTTTTCCTCCTTCAGTTCCCTTCATGTTAGGGCTCCAAAGGATTCTTCTTCCTCCACCCCCAATAAATCAGGGGTTCTCAGATTTTATTGTGTATTGATGTCACCCGAGGAATCTGATACACACTGATGCTGTGTTATGTCACAGATATATTGAGCCAGTGTGGGAGACAGGTGAGCCCTAAGAATGAGAGTTTTGCCAGTTATTTCTGTTTTCTTTTCTTTCTTTTTCTCTTTTTTTGGGGGGGCAGGTATTTCTAAGATGCTTAGCAGAATGAAAACCACTGAGAAAGATGCACAATGACTGGGAAAGTAGTCAGACTTTCTACATTGAGTATATTCACAGCAACAAGGAGATCAAATTTTAAAAATCCCTAAGATAATACATAAATTTAATGCAGTCCCCATAAACATACCAGTAAGTTTTCTGGGAGCTACAACAGGTACTTCGAACATTCACATAAAAGGAGAACATAGCTAGCTAACGCCAAAGAAAAGCATGAAATGTTGACTAGCTCTAGGACTTAATACATTATCCAACCTCTAGTTAAAATACTGTGGTATTACTGCGTGTGTAGACTGGCCAACAGAACAGGATATAAAGTCCAAAAACAGACCTCAAAACATAGGAATTTGTGACTGATAAAGAAGGCATACCAAATGGTTAGGGGAGAATATGGACTTGACAACAAGTGTTCTTGGGACACCAGCTGAACCGTGATTTTGAACTCATACCTTACACCAGATGGATGGGAGACCTAAATATACTGGAATAAAACATGGGTGAATTTCTTTACAACCATGACATGGAGAAAGCTTCTGTAATTTGAACTCAAAATCCAGGTGCACTAACAAAGTGAATAAATTCACCTAAGATAAGTTCACATTGGAAAACAAGGTCAATGAAGGAGAAATTTGGAAGAAAACAATTAGCAACAGGTTTATCAAGTCCAAGGCTAATTTCCCCACTATAGCAACAACTCACGTCAGAAAAAACAAAAACAAAACAAAACAAAACAAAACAAAACCAAAAAAACAACCAAACCCAAACTGATACAAAATATGCAAGACACATCAATGGTTCACAGAAAAAGTTACAAGAAAGGTCTTTGAGACTATGGAAAGACACCCCAGTGCAGACTAAAGCCAAAAGTAAACCGAAACCTCAAAGTTACAGGAAAAATCAGCCTTCCTTCCTTCCCCCATTAAGTGAAACCCGGACTCCTTGGGAAAAATGGTGGCATCCATGTTTGGGGTAAAACAATGGGGGCGGGGGGTAAGGTTAACCCTAAATATTATATTCTAGAAAACAAAAAAAGTGCTCAAAAACTAATAAGGGAATGCTAGGCAGGCATAGGAGTGAGCTAGATTGACTAATGCTCAAATTTGGGACAAGTGAAGGATCAAAAACATAATGAAAGTATTAAGTTATAGAACTCCAAATTAAAAAAAAAAAAAAAAAAAAGGATCTATGTGTTCGTAATGGTATCCAAGACACAGAGGGAGAGAGGAGAACCAAGTAGAAGCCAGAAGTTCTTTCACAAGAATGCTGGCTAATAAGGAAGGAAAAATCAACACAGTAAACACCACCATTTACTAGTCCCCAAATAAGAAAGAATTCAGGCAAGGATCATCGAGAAATGCCGACATGACCAGATTCAGTTAGAGGGGGTGTGTTTTCTACTGCTTTTGTAACATATTACCAAAAATCGAGGAGTTTAAAACAAGACAATTCTGTGGATTTAACAGTTCGGGAAGTCAGAAGCCAGGCGTGGATTCACTGTGCTAACCTTGTGGTGTCCGCAGGTCTGCGCTCCTTTCTCGAAGCTCTAGGGGTGAATGCGGCTCCTGGCCGTGTCCAGCGTCTAGAGAATGCCTGCACTCTTGAGTTGCGGTTTTCCTCCTCCACCTTCAAAGCAAGCGTATTTTACATGTCTGGTCATTCTACCTTCATCGCATCTCCCTCTGACTCCTCTAGTCCGTCTTCTACTTTCAAAGACGCTTGTGATTATATTGGATCCCCCTGGAAAATCCAGGCTCATTTCCCTAGTTTCAGGTCAGCTGGTTAACAACCTTCATTCCAACTGCGACCTTCACTCCCCTTACCCGTCTTTTAACCTAACAGTTTCACAAGTGCCAGGGATGAGGGCATGGATATCTATAGGGATGTGGGCACAGAGCTGGTATTATCCTGTCTACCATGGTAGGGGAGAAATTTGCATGCGCTCCTCATTTTATACCCCAGATCACTATTTTTCAAAGATCTTATTTATCTGATAGAGAGAGAGAGCATGAGTAGGAGGAAGGGGCAGAAGGAGAGGGAGAAGCATGTTCTCCGCCAACAACAGAGCCCAACACGGGACTCGATCCCAGTACCACGGGATTATGAGCACCTAAAGGCAGACCCTTAACGTACTGAGCCACCCAGGTACTCCCCCTAGATTACTACTGATTCTTATAAAGGAATGAAAAGTACCTTTATAAGACAGAGTTTCAGTTTAAGGACTCAGAAGTAGCTTCACCAGTAAGGGGACAAATGAGCCTCTGGATTTAAAGCAAGAAGAAGAATATAAACTCACCCATGTAATATTTTTGTCCCAAATACGTAAACTTAATTAAAACATGAGGAAAGAAATCTACAAATTCAGACGGACACATTTGACAAACAACTGGCCTGGATTCTTCAGAAATTTTCAATGGTATGAAAGGAAAGGTGAGAAGTGAACTGTTGGGATTAAAAGAGCCCAAAGAGATGTGATCAGGAAATGCCACCAGTGATCCTTGATTAGCTCCTGAGGAAAAGAGGAAAATCGCCAAGACACGTATTTCTAGAGAACTGAGAATTTTCAATCTGGTTTAACACGCACAATTAATTTATCCATATTAAATGCACAATATTGTGGTCACATGAGAACAATACCTCACTCTGAAGAGATGGCATTCTGGGAGGGGGGAGATGCCATGATGTCCTCACTGTGATTTCCAATAGTTCTCCACGAAGAAAGGGCGGTGGGATAGTTAAGATGTGTGTGGGAGGGAATGCAGAGAAAAACAGCAAAAGTAAATATGACAAAAATAGTAACATTTGGTGAAATTAACCAAAAGGGGAACTTTGTGACTCCATTTTCTTGCTTGTGTTTGCCATGGACATGCTTTCTTTCACCCCAGGGCACCAACTATTATCTCATTTTCTCAAATATTTGACCAAATACAAATACCAAACCCTCCATCTTCTGAAAAGCGAAAACGTTTCCTTCTATGTATTGTTGAATCGTGCGTCTCTTGCCAGGTTTTTTAACTTGGCTTAACAGCTTCACTACTGAGACTTGAATTATCTGGCTACCAAGAACTTCTTCAGCTAGAAGACTTGTCTCTGCTTCTTTCAAGACTTCGCGGACTTGTGCTCCCTTCATGAACAGATGGTTGAGATGAACACAGCAAGAGAGCTTCTGTCTTTCATACCTAAGGAAACGTCTTCCTTCCTCTGCCCAGGTCAAGAAAAAAAAAAAAAGGCAATTTCTCTCTTGGCTCCAAATGGACAGGTTTGAAGACATGTTTGTTTGCAAACAATTCTGTAACAGAAGAGATTCTTTTTCGACCTCAACTCCTTCTACCACACTGCAGACATTTCGCATGTTCAAGATCCATGTGGGAGAATTTTCTGAGTTGCATTTTCACACATTCTTTAGAATGGAAGCCTTTTAAACCCACACCATCCTATTTTGAGGGTGTAACTTTGATTTCTAAGCAGCAGACGCGTGGGTAAGCAGAAGGGACACGACAAAGGAGCGTGTCCCCCTTACAAAGCTGGTATACATGTTTCCACAGCTATTATTTCCTCTCCCATTGAGGGCGATTTTTTTTCCCTCACAGAAGCTTCCTTATGATTCTGGTATTATATCACCTGATGAGCTACACAGCTCCTTACTATTCCAGATGATATGCAACTGGGTTTTGGAGAACTCTTTATTAAAATGCCCTTAAGTCACAAAGGCGTACTTTGAAGTAGAACAGTAGGCTGCTGCTTCAGTAAGTTGAAGATCAAAGATGGTGCTATCCCTATGGCCAATGAGAATGAAAACTTGATGTTAGCGCAGAAGTGTTTGGGGAGAAGAAATGATTTCTTGCTGATGAAAGAAAATGGGAAACAGAGCAAGGAGGCTGTGGACCTATCTCCCTTACGACAGGCACGGTTCATGTATTCCTCCAAGAGCCTATCGGACCTTCTTTCAATCAGTCTTTTCAAATTTCAAACCTTTTCTTCAATTCACCATTTTTTTGCTTCTCAACAGCTGGCCCCTTATCTTTGCCCTTAAAAAAGAACGCGCTGGCCAGCCCCCCTACAGACAAGCCCTCTGAGGCGGGTGTGCGCCATGTCTTATTGTCAGCGCCCTTGTTCTGATACGAGCCACCTCACATTAGACTATTTTTCTTCCTCATTATTTTCCCATTCATGCTTTGTGAAAGCCAGCAACGGGACCGCAGAACAAAAATGCTCACAGCAGCCACCGCGAGAAGCTGTGTGGTATCAAATTTTGAGACAGACTGTTGACTAGCCATTTGATTTGTCCTTTAGAGGTTACAGGCTCTAGTGAGTGAAATGGAGCCAGTTCCACATCTCTTGATCATATACCTCCCGGGGTTTTCCTGAATTCTGAAGCAAAATGGTCAGTTAATCTCAGCACATGCTGTTATAGAAGGTGGAGATGGGGTGGGAAGCCAGACCAACCAGGACCCAGTCCTATACCAGTCCTCTCTGTCCTATGGCCCATAAGACCTTCTGGGGTGATCTGCAGGGGATGTCTGTCTTGAGCCAAGGCTCGGTCTTGAGGTTTCTGGTGAAGTCTCAGTTTGTGTTAAATAATGTACTCATCACACTATTTGATATTTAATTCACATTCAAGTATGGTTACCGAGCCAGGAGAGGTAGAGTTTTAAGATCTGAGGATAACCCACTTTGTATTCTCTCTCAGAACTAATGGAGATTGTAGCCTAAGGAGCCATTCCTTTTGAAATTTTCAAGAATTCCCACAATTACACAAAGATCACATAGGGATGCCCTGAAGAGCTCCACAGAGCCCAAAGCCAGTATCACACAGCCCATGCCAAGTGGATGGATGGGTACATGTGCGTCTATCAGAACAGAGACTTGAGTGACTATGGGACGGAACACAGTTCTGCCCCCTCAAATATCCCTACAAAGTGAGAGCGCAGTCTAAGAATTTATTTATCATTTCCTAGGACTTAATTCTGCACCTAAACACTCCCTAAACACAGTCTATTGGATGTCAACACATAACATGAATCCCTACAGTAAGTAGACTTTTCCCTTTTTATGTGATTTTTCTTAAATGCTTTGAATCTTAAATAAAGGAGTGGCCTGGAGTCAATGAAGTCACAAAGATACATGCAGTCATATAAATAGTTCCAACTGCATATTGATATGCATATGGATATATTTTGATAATGGTCTAATATATAATCTTCCGTATTTAAAAGCTCATTTTCTCCGGGCAACCCCTCTGACCTCTACCCCAGGTAAACAAATGTGTTTGAGGACAAAGAGTTCTGGCTGGAATACACTTTTGTAAAATAGGCTTAAAATTAAAAATTTTTTTTATTCAAGTGTAGTTAACACGCAGTGTTATATTAGTTTCAAGTGTACAATATAGTGACTCAGTAATTCTACATATTATGCAGGGCTCATCCCTGTAAGAATGTTCTTAGTCCTCTTCACCTACTTCTTCCACCCCTACCCATCTTCCTCTCTAGCAACCGCCAATTTGTTTTCTACATTGAAGAGTCTAAGGTATTTTTGTGCTGTTTTGGTTTTGGTTTGTTTCTTTTCTGTTTTGTTTGCGAGAGACAGCGTGAGAGAGAGTGAATGCACATGCAAGCAGTAGGAGAGGGGCACAGAGAGACCCTCAAGCAGAATCCATGCAGAGCACAGAGCCTGACACGGGGCTTGATCCCACGACCCCGAGATCATGACCTGAGCTGGAATCAAGAGTCACAACTCAACCAGCAGAGCCACCCAGGCGCCCCCAGAGTCTGGTTGTTTCTTTTTTTAATTTGTTCATTTGTTCCATTTCTTAAATGCCACATGAGTGAAATCATACAGTACTTGTCTTTCTCTGACAGACATTTCTCTTCACATCATACCCTCTAGATCCATCCGTGTGGTTGCAAAGGGCAAGATCTCATTCTTTTTTATGGCCGAGAAATATGGTGAAGCAAACTGGGCCGTCAGGATTGAACCCTGTGAATCTCGGCTTACTCTCAAGCGGATGGTTCAGATCAAACTGGCCATCGGAGGGCAACCCCACTCACTCATGGTCCACCTTCATTCTTCCTTGCCTCACTCTACCGCTATTACTTCTTCTTTGTTTCTGAAAGATTTCCTTTTTTATTTATTTTAGAGAAGGGGAGGAGCAGCAGAAGGAAAGAGAAACTCCAAGGAGACTCCTCCCTGAGCAAAGAGCCGGACGCAGAGCTCCAAATCCTGACCTCACAAACCCAAGAGCCCCCAAAAAGCTTAACCAACTGCGCCACCCAGGTGCTCTCCCCCACCATGATCACTTCTTTGTGCTACAACGGCAGCTCCATGTTCCAGGGCTTAATCACGGAAAGTATTTTGAATATCTAGTATAGGGAAGAGGTGACATGAGCCTCCTAAAAAAAAAAAAAAAAAAAGCTGGACACATTTAAATTTAGAATGCGCTTCTGGGGGAGAGGAAATGACAACCCCTCGTGACCACGGCGTGATGTTTCCTTCTTCCGTTTTCCTATGAGGCTGATAATGATAGTCACACCTCCTGCTGCCAGGAAGTCAGCCACGGGAATGAATAAGGCAATTAGGCATCATGTCCGTGCGGCTGCTGCTTCTTCATGTTAATAAAGAGACCACTTTCAAAGCAGTTTTAGGTTTAACAGAAAAACTGGGTAGAAAGTACAAGGATTTTTCACTTACTTCCTCCGCATTCCCGGGCACAGGCTCCCCACTGTGCTCTTATCATACCATCACCCAAAGTCCATCGTGGATACCGTGGTTCGCTCTCTGCATTCTGGGGCTTTTGATAAGTCTATAATGACAGATACCCACCATCGTATGATCGTACAGGATTTCTTCACTGGCATAAAGATCCTTTTTGCTCTGCCTCTTCATCCCTGTCTCCCCACACACCCCTGGCAACCACAGCCATTTCACTGTCTCTGGAGTTAGACATTTTCCAGGATGTCTGAGAGTTGGAAGCATAGAGTTTGTAACTCTTTCATATTCACTGATTTTACCGACCAGTAAGCATTTACATTCCCTCTAACTCTTTTCATGACTCAATAGCTTATTTCCTTAGCTAAATAATACTCTTCCCACACAGATGTACAATCTACTGACCTAATGAAGGACATCTTGTTGTGTCCAAGTTTTGGCAATTGGGAATAGAGCTTCGTAGTTATGGGTTTTTGGTGTGGATCTACATTTTCCATTTTCTTGTGGAAATAGAAAGAAGCATGACTGGCGGATCGAAGGGCATGTTTACCTCTGTCAGAAAGCGTCAGATTGTCTTCCAGAGTGGCTGTTCGATTTTGCACTCCCCCTGAAATAAACAGGAGTTTCTGTTTCTAGTTTTACAGTGTCTCCAGCACTTCGTGTGGTCAGTATTTTAAATGCTCTGAATTTGAACTATTTTAATAGATATATCATGGTATCTTACTGTTGCTTTCATTTCTAAGTCCCTAGTAACAACATACTGGACATCTTTTGAGATGTGTTGGCCATTTATGTATCACTGTTGCTGAGGCACCTGCTCAGATCTCCTGCCCACTTTTTGTTTTAAAGATTTTATTTGCTTATTTGAGAGAGTGGTGGGGGGGGGGTGGGAGCACAGAGGGAGAGGGAGAAAGAGAAGCAGAATCCCTGATGAGCAGAGAGCCTGATGTGGGACTGATCCCAGGACTCTGGGATCATGACTTCAGCCGAAGGCAGATGCTTAACCAACTGAGCCACCCAGGTGTCTGTCCTGCCCACTTTTAAATGGGACTAGTTAGTTTCTTACTATTCAGCCAAAAGAGTTCTTTGTGTATTTTTTTTTAAGATTTTATTTATTTATTTGACAGACAGAGATCACAAGTAGGCAGAGAGGCAGGCAGAGAGAGAGGAAGGGAAGCAGGCTCCCTGCCGAGCAGAGAGCCCGATGCGGGGCTTGATCCGAGGATCCTGAGATCATGACCTGAGCCGAAGGCAGAGGCTTTAACCCACTGAGCCACCCAGGCATCACTCTTTGTGTATTTTGGATAACAGTTCTTTATTAGATGTTTTTTTCAAATACTTTTTATTCTTTTGCTTTTTTGTTGTTGTTGTTGTTCTCTAAATGACTGCTTGTGTTTAAAGATTTTCTTTTTTTCATTCTTCATTTGACTGTTGGTACTAGAAAGAATGATTAAATATGGATAATGCCAGTTCACTGGAGTGATTTTACCTGAGCAACATACGAAGGTCTCAACCATCTGTCGTTGGGTCGCTGAGTAATATTAAAACATTGTGCTTGCATAATCTATTGGAACAATGTGGTCAAAAGTTCTTTCTGTAACTCTTACTGGAAGGAAAGAAGGGTGGAGATAGGCATTTTTCCATCTGACAGATGCGAACCCGGATATTCAGAAGTTAAAGAGATCTCCTGACCTTTACTTAGGTAAGTAAGTAACCAAAGAGATTATCGGCCGTTTTCCTTTATTGGGTTATTCAAGTCTGTGGAGTGTTCTGGTGTGCATGGTTCGTAGCCATTTCCGTGAGCAGCTAAGTCTGTGTACACTATGATTAGGTGGTCTTAGGTAGCAGTCTGTAACATGTTTTCACTCCACTAAATAAAAGAAAGAATGACAAAAACTCATCTTGATAGGAAAGGATTTAACATGTACACGAAATAGGTAAAAGATGCTTGAAACGCTGACCTGCTTCTTCCTTAGCAGCTCTACTGATATATACTTGATACACTAAAAACAACCCTGCCCATTTAATGTACACAGTTATTTTGGACATATGCGTACACCTGTGATACTATTACCAAGTCATGTTTATTATCAAGATAATGTGTTTATAATAAACATATCCCTCCCCCCCCCCCAGAAGTTCCCTCATGTCTCTCTCACCTTTTGTTTTGTGTTGTTAATGATACGGATCAAGAGCCAAAAAAAATGTGATCTGCTTTGACATGTTCTAGTTTAACAGGTCTAGCATTTAATTGTTCCATGAAAAGGTATTGGCAAATTCTTATCTTGGACACAGAACTCTCTGACTTCCCATAGTTTGTCCTTTGGATGCTAAATATTTGAACTGATTTTTCCAGAGGAAAGAGGTGGAACATAATTACATCTATGTCTCAAAAATATGTATTGGGTGTATTTTTGTGTTTCCTTTTCAATCACATACAACACACGCACACACACACACACATCTCCTACACACAGAGACCCTACCATCACACACACACACGTTCTCACACTTTGAAAAGAAAAGAAAAAGAACTCTTTGTCCTATATAGTTTTCTTTTTTTCCCTCTGTGCTTTGAAACAGCAAGTTCTACCACCTCAGAAGAGCAGACTGTCTTTTTTCTCTCTGCTTAGGGAAGGCGGGGGAACCCTCCTTTTTTCTGGCTGAGCTGAGAAGTGGCAAAAGACTACCTAGCATGTTCTCTTCTAGGTTTGCTCAGTGTCCAGTTGCTCAGTTTGAGTATATTTTACAGAGGGAGAAGTGGAATCTGAACTCAGATGTTGTTCTGGGCTGAACATGGGTTTCACCTGAAAATTTGCATATTGACAGTCCCCCCCCCCCCAGGGTGGCTGTATTTGGAGAAGGTGTCTCTAAGGAAGTAATGAAGGTTAATTAAGGAAGGCATAAGGCTCTTTCTTCCTTCTTTTTCTCTTTCTTGCACCCCCTTTCCCGCTCCCTGCTCCCCCACCATACACACATACTGAGACAAGGCCACGTGAGGACAGACTGAGAAGGCGGCCATTTGCAAGCCAGGAAGAGAGCCCTCACCTGGCACCAAATTAACCAGAAACTTCATCCTGGACTTCCAGCTTCCAAAACTGTGAGAAAATAAATTTTGATGATTTAAGCCAGCCAAGCTGTGCTGGTTTTTTATGGTAGTCTGAGCAAACAGAGCCTTATTCCGTTTAGCTATTGGTACATAATGAATCATTCTAAAACTTAAAACTTAGTGCCTTAAAACAGTAACAGTCGTGATTTCTGTGGATTGGAAACTCTGGAAGGGTTAAGCTGGGCAGTCCGGGCATGGTGGTTGTTCTTGTGGTGAGTTTTGACTGGAACTCAGCAAGCTGAGGTCTGGCATTCCCCCTCTCATCATGCAGGCTGAGGGCTTTCCCCATGGGGTTTTTCTGCACAGGCTGTTGGATTCCCTAAGAGCATGAAACCTCATGGTTGTCAGCTTGTTTCCATGGTGTGAGAATGGGTCAAGAATTAGTATTCCATCAAACAAGGCAGAAGCGCCTCTGTCGTTTATGATCCGACCTCAGAAACCATCGCGTCACTTTCGTCCACTCTTTTGGTTATAAGGAAGTCATAACCTGATGAGTTTCAAGGGCACGGTAGCTAGACTCCACCTCTTTAGAGTTTCAGAAGAGCACGTGGGGTGGGAGCTCCTTTTGTGGCCACTTGGAAAATATAATCTGTCACAGGTATCTTTGGTTTCAAGGACTGTCATTTTCCCATAATAATTTTATGATGTGAAATGAAAACCCTTCCCCTCCTTTAGGAATTAAAATATGGGGTTCAGAAAAAAAAGATGAGTTGTTTAGGATGAACTGAACAGTGTCCTACTGCACTTGGTTAAGAGACCTAAGGTCACAGAGGTCATGTTCAAACAGACACCTTTAAACTAATTTTCTTACCCAAGTCCTCTGGAGAGGGCTTAGGTCTATGTGGTCGAGTGCAAAGATGACTCATGTTCTCACCAAGTGTGAACAGAGCCCTGAGCATCAGCTCAGGGGATGTGACCCAGGACTGAGCAATGAGGAACTTGGGTTAGACCCCAGATTCCCTCCCAGAGCAGAGGCAGAACCAGTGGGAGGTGGGGGAGCACAAAAGTAGGGGTAGTGATAGTCGTGTGCAAGGGAGGGGGTACCAGGGAGTCCACAGAACGGCAGAATCACATGCGGATGGGCCAGCTGGATCAAAGTGCCCTACAAAGATACTGAGAAACCAAATCCTACAGTGGCATCACTTATCAAAGACAGAAAAACAGAAAATCCTGCTTAATGGCAATAGAGCCTTAGTTGTTCAGACTGGAGGAAAAATCAGAAAACCATATGAGATGACCCAAAGGCCCTATCTTATTCACATTTCCTGTCTGGAAAAGGATTGTCTCCTAGAACAGAGTCTGTGGGTACACAATTTTTCTCCCCTTATCCCTGCAAGAAGCTTGCCGGAAAAGAGATCCTGTACGTTTCATATTTACAACAGCTTGCCCCAGTCCTGAAAGTATTGCAAAGTAAAATGAATGGAAAACAACAACAACAACAAAAATTCTGCCAGTCTCAAAAAATCTAGACTTAGTTGACAAAAAAAGAACAGATACTGCTCGAGGCTCCTGCTGCCAACAACATTATTTAAGACCCTGAAATGTGGGGCGCCTGGGTGGCTCAGTAGGTTAAAGCCTCTGCCTTTGGCTCAGGTCATGATCCCGGGGTGCTGGGATCGAGTCCCACATCGGGCTCTCCACTCAGCGGGGAGCCTGCTTCCTCCTCTCTCTCTGCCTGTCTCTGCCTGCTTGTAATCGCTGTCTGTCAAATAAAATCTTAAAATAAAAAAAAAAAAGACCGTGAAATGTTAATTACGGGTCTTGATGCCCCCTCTGTCAACTGTTTGCCCAACCCAGGTCACAGGCTAAGTGAAAGGGCTAGCTGCCAACTAAAGGTAAATCCAGTTGATATTAACTCATGTATTGTTTTTTTGTTTTTTTTTTTTTTTTTTTTTTTTTTAAAGATTTTATTTATTTGACAGACAGAGATCACAAGTAGGCAGAGAGGCAGGCAGAGAGAGAGAGAGAGGAGGAAGCGGACTCCCCGCTGAGCAGAGAGCCCGATGCGGGACTCGATCCCAGGACCCTGAGATCATGACCTGAGCCGAAGGCAGCGGCTTAACCCACTGAGCCACCCAGGCGCCCACTCATGTATTGTTTTGAAAGGCATATTTTATTTTAAAATATTTATTTATTTATTTTTAAAAGATTTTATTTATTTATTTGACAGAGAGATCACAAGCAGGCAGAGAGGCAGGCAGAGGGGGAAGAGGAAGCAGGCTCCCTGCTTAGCGGAGAGCCTGATGTGGAGCTCAATCCCAGGACCCTGAGATCATGACCTGAGCCAAAGGCAGCGGCTCAACCCACTGAGCCACCAGGCGCCTCTAGAAATGCGTATTTTAAAATGGAGTCTGACCGGACTGTAGGAAATCAACACAGCTGGAATCCATGGGTGTAAAACGTGTTTGATTGAGTTGACTTTCCAATGCCCTTTACCTTTTGCGTTACGAGCAGTAATATCTTTTTTTTTCCTTCTAAATGATGTATCTCCTTGAGCAACAGGATACTGTGGAGGACTAACTTCAGCTCAGAGCAGACTGAGGTAAAAGAGTTCAGAGAATGAGAAGCACATTTTAGAGTGTTGTCACTTCCCTTCCACTTTCCCCATTTTAAGAAGATATTCTATGGTTTGCAACAGATTAGCATGAAATCTTTCGAACCTGATTTTCCTCCCAATGCACAAACTGGTAACTGAAACTATGAGGGCAAGCACATTGATATAGAGGAATACAATATAGGCACTTAAGCCCTGGAGAAGAAATTCTAACTTTTATTAAACATTTGGAAGAGCATAAGAGGAAAATCTATCTAGTGATGTATTTTCCTTCCAAGCTTAGTATATTCCATCTTGGTAATCTTTTATCATAGAAATTCATGTCAAACCTCTCCGTCTTGGGACACCTGGGTGGTTCAGTCAGTTAAGCATCCAACTTTTGAGTGTGGCTCAGGTCATGATCTCAGGGTGCTGGGACTGAGCCCCACACTGGGCTCCATACTCAGCAGAGAGTCTACTTGAGGATTCTCTCTCTCCCTCTGTCCCTTCCCCCACTCACACTTTTTCCATAATATATAATAAATAAATCTTTAAAAAAAAAAAAAAGGGAATAACAACAACAACAACAACAAAAACCTCTCTCATTCTTACATCCAACCACCTCGGCAACACAAAGTGGTCCCAGAAAACACGGCCAACCAAAGTGCACACGGTCAGAAGAATGAGGAGTGTTCTTCTGCCATTTGGGAAGAGTTTCTACTCAGCTACTCAGCTTGGAAGAAAGAAAGAAAACACAGATTCAGGGGACTCCATCTCAGTGCTCAGTGGAGGGGCAACCAACCCAGCCTAATTACTGCACTCACCATAAAAGTCACTGCCTCTCCAATGCCTTCCTGCCAATTAACCCGCAGCACTGTTTGATCACCCAATGGCAGGAATTTCCTGTGAAGTGTTATCTTCAGAATTGCTTTCCCTAGAAGAGGCACATCCTGGAATATTTTTTCATCCTGTTTCAACAACTCACAGATTTTGGAGTAGAATTCAAAGCCAAATTAATGGGAAGGCACGCTGGGTATCTGCCGAGGCTGGAGATCAAGAAGGGAACCTAAAGTATCACTGTAATAAATCAGCTAAATGTAAATTGGTTTAACCCCTCACTGGTGTCAACCTGTCTGTTGAATACTTTTGTGAATCTCACAGGCACTT
Source organism: Mustela lutreola (assembly GCF_030435805.1). Lineage (NCBI taxonomy): Eukaryota > Metazoa > Chordata > Mammalia > Carnivora > Mustelidae > Mustela > Mustela lutreola. The sequence goes on along the minus strand of NC_081294.1, from coordinate 138,573,909 downwards.
GCTGTCAGCTGAGCTCAAAAATCGATAATGCATGTTGTTTTGCTTACCAAAAATAAGTGATTTAGTCTAATTATCTAAATTGCAAGGAAAAAAAAAGAGGGAACTACAGAAAATGGGGAAATATATTTTGGGGTCCCTTTTTTGGGGGGTCTCATTTTTCTTTCGGCTGTCTTTCTGCAGGCCGTGAAGTCAGTAAGCAACTGTGTTTATATGCGGTTTTCGTTAATGAAAAAAAAAATCATTTTCTCCTACCGTCCCTAAAACAACGGTGTACGAATCCTCAAAGAAAATAGGATGTAAGAGGCGCCAATTTATTAGTCTCTCACCACATGTCTCACATCAACCTGGAGATACACAGGATCCATTTGATGAGCTTTTCAGTAACTTTGTTGTGGGAAGCAATCCATAAATGGAAACGATTTAAAAGTAGTGTTGACCTCGAACGGCCACTTGCTCGGTATGTTTTTTATTGAACAATCCACTCCTTTAGCTTTAGTGAATCATGCTTTTGACTGTTCCCTTCCCCCCAATTCTTTATGAGTAACTTCTCTGAGCTCACAGATTGATTTGCTCGCTTTTATTCTAGGACATTTTTTGTTGTTTGGCTAAACTCCAATGCATCATCAATTATGAATTCTCTCTGTCATTTATAATTCACTAGAAAACATCATGAAAATTTTACAGAAAGTTAATTTGGTTTCATTCAGTCATTTTTAAGGACTGACTTACTCAGGGACTAGGTTAAGAATGCCATACATTTATACAATATACATTTTATCCTCACAGTCACCTTCTAAAAGGCATACTGCACCCATTCAGGACAAGAAACTGAAGCTAAAATGCCCCGCATTTATTTTTTTTGCCAGTCTAAAGTCTAGGATTTGATCCTTGCTATGTTAATTTTGGATGCCCTAACCAAGCTCAAAACCCCTGTACTGTCATTCACATCTATCATTTATGAACTGAGTGGGAGGTACTATGTCTTCAACTGTGCACTTTGCCTTCATTCCAGAAGGACTCACCGCGATCCACAGCCACTAAATAACTTTCTCTGTGGTCTCATAGATGCTAATGCTGTAAGTCAGATGCGTGTTGAGGCTGTGTTGGACACTACAATAGGATGTTCATGATGATATTACTCCGACACTCAAAATCTTTCCGTGGGATTATTACGCATCTTTTGATGTCTTCCAACTCACAGATGGGAAAATGGAGTTTTATGGGTTATGTGACTTGCTCATGGTCACAGAGTAAGAAGAGAAATTGGGATAGGAATCTGAATCCAGACTGTCTCCAAAGCTCATGCTCACACACCGCAAAGTAGAGAGAAAAAGAGCTTCCTAAAAGAGTCAGCTTTTGAAGAGTAGTTTTAGGTTCCCAGCAAGAATGAGAGGAAGGTACAGAGATTTCCCACAGGACCCCCAACCCCTACATATGCAGAGCCTTCCACACATGAACACCGCCCCCCCCACCACAGGTGCATATCCATGATGAATGATGAACCTACAATGAGACATCACAGTCACCTCAAATGCTGGAGTTTTCATTAGGGTTCCTTCCTGACACACATTCTAAGGGTTTGCATGAATGTAGGAAGGAAAGGCTACCACCATGACAGTTTCATGCAGAGTATTTTTACTGCTTTAAAACCTTCTGTGTTCATCCATCCCCCATCCCTAACCCTTGGACAGAAAATTTAAAATACTAAAAAAGTGATTTAATCCATCACAAATCTACAGTCAAATGACTTAATGTTAACACGATGACCTATTTATGAAGCTTGTTTCCCAATTTCTCTTCCTGTGTATATACGTAAATATGTATTTTATGGAGCATAAAATTCTGCTTTTTCCATTTAAAATTGTATTGTGAGTGTTTTCTTATGGTATGTTTTAGAAAACATGATTTCTAATATTTCGGCATATTACATATTTTAATTTTTAAGTCATTAGGTTATTGTTGGACATGTCTCTAAATTTCTTCTAATGAATAATGCTGAAATGTTCTTGAGCATGAAGATTTATATTCAAGAATATCATCTTTAATTGCATACTTACTGCTTGATTATTTTCATAGGATAAATTCACGGAAGTGGAAATACAAGGTCAAATGTACATCTTAAGGCTCTTGGTATGTGTCAACCAAATGATTTTCAGGCAAGGAAAACCAAGTCACACTCACTTAACCCATTTAAGTGTTGCCTGCTTGCCAGACCTTTCCCAGTGTTGTTATTTCAAATTATCTAATTACTAAAAAAATTCATCTTGAAGTTGCTTTTTATTTTTTACTGAGTGTGAAAACAATTATCTTAATGCTCATTCATTTTATTCCTAACCTGATTAATTTAGCTCTGCATTTGCTGGGTGGGGGACTTGAGCGGGGAAGAGGAGAGATAGGAGGTGAGGGTATGAGGAGCAGAGGGACTGAGTGGAAAGAGGCACAGTGCTAGGAGAAGGCAAGATTTGAAGACGAATGAGACCAATTAAGTATGGAAATGACAGGACAAGAATAATATTTTCCTGGGCACCTGGCTGGCTCAGTGGGTTAAGCTGCTGCCTTCGGCTCAGGTCATGATCTCAGGGTCCTGGGATCGAGTCCCACATTGGGCTCTCTGCTCAGCAAGGGGCCTGATTCCCTTCCTCTCTATCTGCCTGCCTCTGTCTACTTGTGTTCTCTGTCTGTCAAATAAATAAATAAAATCTTTAAAAAAATAAAAAAGAATAATATTTTCCTAAGATGACTCTGGAAACCAGGTCCAGAAAAAACTTGCAAAAGCTGGAAGAGAAAGCAGGGGGAACCATCATGGTACAATATCATTTAGAAGCGAGTTCAGTAAGCAACACAAGAAAATAGGAATCAAAACAAGCTAAAACTTAAGACGGTAGCCATCAAACAGGAGATAAGGGTATAGGTTCAAGGGACATTTGGGCCATGGAACCCAGAGGGCTTGGAGGCTTCCTGGATGTAGGAAGAGAAGGAACAATGTCAACTGACTACCGTATTTCTGGCTGGTCGAAGTTGAGTGGTGGGTCTCTGTGGGTCAAGGATTAGAAGAGAGTTGGGACTAGCCATGAAGACCCCCAGGGGCCAGTCAGCTGTCTAGATGTATCACTTGGCAGAGAAGTGGGAGTTAGACACAGAGGCTAGAAAGTGCTGGGTGGGACCTGAAATGCTAAGCCTTGGTCTCAACCACTGAGAGTGCGGAAAATAATGCTGAATTCGCCGGACTGTGGAAAAGATCGAGGGAATTAATGTTTATAGTGTTCAGTTCAGCGCCTGGAGCTTAGTAAACATTAAATAATGAGAGCTGCCTTATAGTTCGTAAAAAGAAGGCAGGAATGGTCATCCACGTACAAAGAAAATATGTATGTGGAAAAATAAGCCCTCAAATGCATCAGATTCATCCTGCAGTGGGGAGAATCTAGGTGACGTTGCGAATAGCAGTTTCTGTAAGGAAACAGTTGTGGCTGGGGGAATTGAGGGTTGTGCCAAAAGCTGTACAGAAAGCAAGAGATGGATGAAGCTGAGTATCAAACCAGAAATGGAAAAAAAAAAAAAGTCTGGGTGTTTCTGATAGTGACCCGTCATTATCATCCGTGCTCTAATCTCTGCGACCTTGTGCATATGCTACTCTATGCAGCAAAAGGGATTTTTCAGCTAGGATTCAGTTAGGGAACTCCAAATGGGAAGGTTATCTCAGATCACAGAGGTGAGGACCACGCAGTGACAAGGGTCCCTAGAAGAGGGAGATGGAAGGATCCAAGTCAGAACAGATGTGCTCACAGAAGTGGAGCTCAGAATGATGCAGCCAGAAGCCAAGGCCTGGGAGCAGCCCTTCTGCGGAGTTCAGAGGGAAATAGCTTTGTGGGCATTTTGGAGTTGAGTCCCCTAAGACCCATTCCAGACATTTGACCTGCGTAACTGTAAGAAAATGTGTGGGTCGTAGTATGAGTTAGAGCGGCCAGAGGAAACGGATACAGTGTCCGAAGAGGGAGCTGGAGGGTGGTGGCGGGGTGGGGGGAGGGTGGTGACGAGAGGTCCAAGGTCCACAAGAAGGGATCAGGCTTGCCTTGGAGGGGGGGCACCTGAACTGCCAACGCAGGGTAAACCGTTGCCCTGATACTCACCACATAAGTGGCTGATCAGCATAGCTCTGACTGGAGTCTAGAGCCACGGTTGATGCACAGCATTGAATAAATGAATAATGCAGACCATTTTCAGTTTTTCTTATCGCATTCTGGTCCCGCTTCTGTCTTTCTGGCCTCCTCAGGTGCTCATACTAAAGCTCCCAATTTTATTTTTAAAATCCTATTTATTTTTCATTTAAAGATTTTGTTTATTTATTTGAGAGATAGAGAGAGCGCATGCACATGTCACCAGGGGAGGGGAAGAGGGAGAGGGAGAGAGAGAATCTACAAACAGACCCCTTGCTGAGTGTGGGGCCTGATGTGGGGCTTGACTTCATGACCCCGAGATCGTGACCAAGCCAAAATCAAGAGTCGGAGCCTTAACCCAACGAACCCCCCTGGGCACCCCCAAACCTCCAAACTTTGAAGGCTGTTTTATCTGCTTGGAAAATGTTTTCATGTCCCGTGTTTTGCTGAGCGTAACACAACAGTGGACACATGGCCCGAAGGTTGGCGTGCCAACCACAACTTGACGGATCTCCGCTCCTCCCTCTGGAAGGACTAATTCGAGCCAACCTTCTCTCATTTCTCTCTTCCTCGAGTGAAACGCTGATCTGAACAATTCAATCTCCATTGAGATGAATTAGGAATTAGAAGCCGCCTCTGCAGGTTGAAGCAGCTCTGGGATTTGTCGTGACGCTTTTACCAATTTCTTTAGAGGGAGCGAACGATAAAGATGAAAAGCAGTAACGCTGCAAAGTACATATTGTAGCCGGATTTGAAAGGGCACAACAAGCTCCTGCTCGCAAAGAAATTCCCTGCGGCTGAGGTTCTGGTCTTCTGTGCGTTCATTTCTTGTTCCCACTGACACGCTTTGAAAGCAGCAGCCGCGTTGTTTAATTCGGCATTCAAAGAAAGCCCCGTCCCCCTCGCCGTCCACAGTGAGAAAGCCAAAATGTGTGCGAGCTCTCCTCTCCGAGTGTTGCAAGTCCTTTTTGGAGCCTGAGGATTTGACTCTAGTCACGTGATCTGCTTCCTTTCCACTGGGGACCCGGACACCTGCCTCACCCACCGAAAGAGGGCTGTTTGAAGCCGCTTGATCTCCCACTGACTGTGGTTTCACATCATGTTTTCTCCCCCGAGCATTTAATCCTCTGTTTTAGAGGATCACATGTTTAAAGTACAATTCACAGCCGCCGTCTCCTTCCTCCCTCTCCTGATATTCTTTGTCTTCCTTTGTTTGTATCTACCTCCAGTCAATGAGAATAAGAATCAGACATTAATCCTGATGAGAAATGCAAGCCAATATTTGGAGGAGAGGGTAGGGAGTGTTCTGGGAAACACAGAAGAAAAGAGTAGAGAGGAAAGGAGGTATGTATGTGGATAGATAGATAGTGAAATGGAAATTTCTTTTAAATGTTATCAGATACCAAAAATTGCACCTGTGAGTGACTCCTTCCCTGGCCCATTTCCTCTACCATTTAGGATTGCACAGCAGATTCCCATGGCAACTCTCCTTAACGGCTATTACGCCAGTGTGGTAATTATCACATCCGCAAAGGAAGAGTGGTCATTTTCTCAGTAGGGAAGGGAAAGAACTATGGTTCACAGAGGATCCAAGAAAGATGAATCATTTATACTCTTCCCACCAGACTACATCCTGGAGCACTCCCTAGCACTTCTGCAAAAAGTGCAACTTGTCACGTTACTTTTGAAAGGAGAAGGAACCCTTTCAGGCAATCAAGGCACCCTGCAAAAATACTTCCTTTACCATGAGCCTATGTGAACAGGGCTTACAATGCCGGCTTTTACTGGGTTGTTTGCAAAGGGACAGAAGCAGTACGTAAGGGCAATTTATAGACTTATGGATGGAACTAAGGAGGGGTTTAAAGGTGCAGTGATGCATACACACACCTACACACAGACACACACACACACACACACACACACCCTCCTCCGACCTTACAAGACTCTTCGGTTATGATTATTTGGCTCAGAACTTCCTGGCATCTCACACAAATAATGTCTGTCACTAAACCTCAGTCCTTCTATGCTTGAGAACGCTGGTCAGTACAGCAAAGGACTCCATAAAACGAAACAGCCTAGTGCCTTCCCACCATATATTTTTCAAACGCTTCAGTGCATCAGGCTGGTCTGCAAACAAGCAGTAATTTGTGTGTAACAGTCTCTCCTCTGCCTTCATGTCAAGGTTGAAACAGAGAAATGCCTACTGGGTGTCAGTGAGATTTGCAGCTACTGGGCTCCAAAAGCCTCATCCCGTCTGTTCTAGGTGGAAGACTGGCTATCACTTGACAGATACCGATTTGGGGAGCCCCTACTATGCGCTGGGCCAGTCACCGTCCTCGCTCTAATGAAGACTGCAGAGGAGGGAGCATGAAACTCACATTCTGGCGGGAGGTGGGGGTGGATAATCAAACAATGAATAAATAAACCCTATGGCAGCTGATGATAGGTATTTTTTTTTAAAAAATGGACAAAGAGGATAGATAGTAATAGGAGCGAGGTTTATTTTATGCAGGGTGGTCAAAAGAAGGCCTCCCCGAGGACGTGACATTTGACATTTGGGGAGAGTCTTAAAAGAAAAGCCTTTTCGGTCTTGCTAAACGCTCTCAGATCCCCACACCGCTTTCAGTAAATCTGAAGATGAAACAAACATCTGCCAGACAGAAGAAGAAAGACAGTCAAGACAGGAAACTTGACTGATAAATCCACACCGGTCCAATCCAGGGACTAATTTATGTTTCCTAAGCATGTTCAGAAAAAAAAAAAAAAAGGTGAAAAAGAGATCCCCACAGTGGGATCATCACAGTGGGACCCTGTGATGAATCACCAGTAGCTAATTGTTGCCAAGCATCCCCCTCCGGAATGACATACCATTTGAAATCTGGGTGGATTTCAGAAGAGAAATGTTATTGCATTTAAACAATACCATTAGCCAATCTGATTTCACTTACTGGTATGCACTGTGTTCCAGCTATCTAGTCTAAAGATGAATTGCCCAATGGTTCTATTGTCAAAATGACAGCGTGAAAAGAGAAGCATGTGGGTTGTAATAATGATGTGGTACATGTGTAGAAGGTCAGAGAAGCAACAGATTAACATTCTAGTGAAAGATTTCCCCTGGGACATCTCTTGAAAGTATCAAAGGCCAAAGATCAGGACACTGATAATGTGTCTGGCATTGGTGGTGAAATTGTTGTATGTATTTAGCTCTGCGGAGGACAGAGCTGTGTTCTTTTCAATTAGTGGATGAAATCTCCCCTGAACAATGAAGAAGCCAACCACGGAGACTGGCTTCGATGCAGCCGAATGAATGGAAATGAGGTTGGGTGAAAATACGAGTTGCTTACTTCAGATTAATGAAATAAATTTGAACATGCTCCCCCGAGAAGACTGACTATCTAACTCCCCACCCTGGAGACGGAAGGCTACCATATACCGTACCACTCTTCTTCAATGCATTTGAAACCAAACTCTCAAGCCTGTAGTCTTTCTGCAAGATGATCCTGGGATTACTGGGTAGGGAGTGTCTGGGGTCCTGCCTAGCTGCTACCATGTGGAGCTACCCGGCAAGGGGGGCTGTCTAGACTCTACAGGCGGAGAGACCTGGGTTTGAAACTGGATTCCAGAATTTACAGCTGCATGAAAGCAACTTTGCTTTCTCCTTAGTTTCAGGATGAGCAAAACACACCACAGCCCCAATATTTGTAGGGCAGATTTAAAAAGACACTGTTGATGGAGTGTTTGGTAAAGTCATGATGAATGGGAACTATTGCTCAATTTCATGGTCTGTCTTTTTTTTTCTTTGATATCCCCCCCCCCCCCTGCCTCTGCCTCGCCTCCCCTCATAGATAAATCCTGGGTGATTCTGGACACATTAAGAGGGAACGGCAGCTTATGTTTCTGTTTCCAAATACCAGCACCCCTTAACTTCAGGGAGAGACTTTGTCCGAAATGACACTGAGGAGTTCACTACTAAAGATGAAGATGTAAAAAAAGAAAAAAAAATAATAAGGAGCTATTTATCAGGAAATTTCAGGAAATAAGTAAGATACATTAAGTGATTTGCTGAGTTCAAAAGAATTATCACAGTAATTCTCCCATTTGGGAGGAGTGTGCTTGATGGTTTCAGGGTAGTTACCCCACTCAGCGCATGGGTTTAAATCCTCACTCTGCCACCAGCTGAGTAGCCCCCAGCAAGGTCCTTAACCTCTCTGGGTCTTATCCCTTTATCTGTAAAAATGGATGAACAATAATACCCACATCATAGGTTCGGTGGAGGATTAACTACATTTGCAAAAAGCTTAAAATGGTGCGTGCTACTCTTTGCAATCCTCAATTACTGAAACTGTCTTAAGTATAATTCTATCTATGGAAGGGTTTTAAGGAAACTTAAAAAAAAATGTTTTTCCGATGGAAACTTTAATGGTGATTCGTATTTTTATTACTAACGTGGTTGGCTGTTGGTGTTATTATCTCTTTGCTGTAACATTTTCTGTCATTAGATACACATGAGTGCCCTAAATTGCAATAAAGTAAGCTCACGCTGAGCGGGCTTGACTTGGAGCCATTTCAAGAAAGCAGGCAGGGGTGTCGTCTTCACAGAAGATCCCTGGAGACAGTCAGAGTGGCCCCCGGAAGCAGACAGAGCCTCCGCCCACGCGGTTTAGGAGCCACAACTCACAAGGCCACTCTCAACGCAAACCCAGAAGTCCTGAGTAGACAGCCCTCTCGAAGCAGGTTACGACGTTAGAAATCCAAAAAGAAAAGGTTCCATGAAGATAAACTGCCTCAAGGTGGGAAGGGCAGATCTCCTCTTAAGAAACCTTTCTGGGCTCTTTTATGACTCAGCCAGCCCGTGTTTGGGTAATGTGTTCAAAACCAACAGACAGAGCTCCTCATCTTACTAAGGTTCCCGGACAATGGCCAACCTCTTCTCTTTCTCGGGCTCTTGACGATTATCGCTTGATGGCCTTTGAATCAACAATGAAATGAAAATGGAAGGGATCCTCTGACCTGAACCTTACGAGGATGCCGTCGAGGGCTGACGATAATTACCGGGGGAGACGTGCGTGGATGGGCACTAAAGCAAAGATTAACAGACTCAACAGCTGCCTGATGACTTCCTCTGACAGGAGAGGCCTAGAGGACCCTGCCAGAAAGCAACAGGAGAAAACACAAATGCCCCGTGAGAAAGAGCCAAATGGCCTTTTCCTGTTTCCTAAGAGACTGACTCTCTTGTGCTACAGAATGTTGCTGTTTCTTATAAAACCTTCTGGAAATGCACTTTCTTACCCAAATTCAAAGCAGGGCCACAAATCATTTATAGGAGACAAAAAACAATAAGTAGTGTCAGCACCAAGGAATATATTTTACTTTGCTCTGCCATGAGGAATTACAGTGGGCTGTGATGAGTGGAATATAAAGTAACATAAGTTGCCTGTTGACAACGGAGTTTGAAATTATAAAATGTAAAACCAATATATTTCCTACACACTATGAAACAGCTGGGGTATTTTTATGGCTTCTAGCAGGATAGCATGCCATCTCTCAAAACCCTATAATTCTGGAAGCACGTTAAGTGCAGCCTGTTATTTATTCTGTTTGTTTATCTGGCTTCAAGGATTTCACAGGCGGTTTTGCATAGAATCAGATGGAAAGAAAGTGTTCAACGCTGAGTCGTGCTCTCTTTAAGAATGTCCAGCCCTGGGCTGGATTATAGGGTGGCTTGGTCATGTTATTCATCATGCCAGTGTAGTCGGGGAGAATGCCATCTTTTACTTGTAGTAATGCAAAAAAAAAAAAAAAAAAAAAAAAAAAAAAAAGGCTCTGTCAAAAATGCCCCAGGAATGCTTCCTTCCATGGTCTGTCCAGAATCGAAGTACAAAAATGAAGTCTTTTATGAGGTTGACAGCAGTGGACTTGATAGAAGATCTCCTTAAGTGACAGATGGTGATAAGTGAGTCCACACTTCTGATGTGCCAGACGTTAGTAGTGTCGTCACGACTGACCCACATTAATGCAGCTCGCCGCACGAACAAAAGGCAGAACCACCCTGGGCTGAGCAGCCGACCCCCAACAATGACTCGTTTCTATCATCTTCCTTCTGGTTGCTGAGTCCAACCCATGCCCACCAATCGGTACCAAATGTTTCAGCTGGGACGTGTCGGGGCTTTTAGGTTTTAATCAAATATCACTTTTTCAGTTATTATTTAGAGGCTGAACCCCTGGGGTGTAGAACTGACTGGAAATTCACTTGGATGTGGGGGAGCACAAGCAGTTAGTGATCTCCAGCATCTACGTGGCCATGGGTGAGTGGAGGGCTCGGAGGGCTCCGAGGTGGGGACCAGAGAGAGCTGTGCTTGGAGCTGGACGGAACCACCCTCCCTTGCAGCAAATAACCAGCTGCAGGAAAGCAGCAGAGAACGGAGGCAAACATACTCTCTCTGTTCGAGACAGAGGCCTTTTCTTTGCCTCGCAGGCTCAGAAATTTGGCGAGGAGAAGCCTCCCCCTTCACACGGCAGCCTGTCAGCTGTCAGCAGCTCCTGACACGACAAAATCCCAAAGCTGGGGTACCGGGGCGGGGGGGGGCGCGTAATACAGAAGGACCCAGTTGTGTGAGTTGAAAAGAGAGGAAACATCAGATGTTGCTTTTCAAAGACCCAGTTTCACGCTTAACGCCACAAAGATAACTTGGTTTTCTGTTCTTAGGATTGAAAGAAAGAAAGAAAGAAAGGGAAAAGAAGAGAAGAGAAAGAAAGAAAAAAAAAAGAAAAGAAAACCTTTGTTCCTTTGAAGTAAGAGCAAGCTATGTGAAATGAATTTTAACCAGGTTCTGCCAATATCTATCAGCGCACAGCATTTTGTATCGCAGATAATAAGAGTCTGGAGAAAACGACAGGCAGGAGACAGAGAAATGCAAAGGCCAGGGCTGGAGCTGGCAAGAACCAGGGCAGACGAGGGTTTAGGAGTCCTTTGGGGATGAGCGTGATGGGAGCCTGAGGCAGGAATGGGTCTATTGCGGAGGTGTAGATTTTTTTAAATAAAAAGACAATTCAACCGGGGCGCCTGGGTGGCTCAGTGGGTTAAGCCGCTGCCTTTGGGTCAGGTCTTGATTTCAGGGTCCTGGGATCGAGTCCCGCATCGGGCTCTCTGCTCAGCAGGGAGCCTGCTTCTCTCTCTCTCTCTGCCTGCTCATGATCTCTGTCTACTTGTGATCTCTCTGTCAAATAAATAAAATAAAATCTTTTTTTTTTTTTTTTTAAAAGACAATTCAACCAACAAGATAGGGGGTTCATCTTCCTTTCTAAGATGCCCACCCGGAAGGAAAAGACAGTCTATGGACGCAGAGAGGACTAGCCATAAATGAGCGGAGGATGGAACTCGTCATTCATGGTAATAAATAAATACTATTTATTATTAAGTTTTATGAAGACCTTCTCCTGCAGGTAAGACCAAGGCATGAGGATTCCTTCTCATTTAAAGAAAGAAGTCAATATAAAAAAGATGACCTGTTCTCTGAAAGACGAACGTGATAAAAGACATGATAAGATTCAGTGTGTGTGACCGCCAGAGAAGCAAGGATGAACACTGGAAAACCAAGAGCTCTATAACCATGAGGGTTTGGTGAATGGGTTAGGCTTAGGCATCCTTCCTAAAATAATGTTTGTAGATTGCTTTAGAACTCTGGGGAGTTTTTTTGTTTTGTTTTGTATATATTTTTTTTAATGTGAAAGAAAAATGCCTTAACTACAAGCTGGTGGAAATAAATGAAAGAATGCATGAACAAATGAATGAAAGAACAAACAAACGAATGAATGAATGAATGAGAAAGCCTGAGATCCCATTATCAATGCTGGAAGCTGTTTCTTAGATACTGAAAAGAGAAGCCAGAAAGCCAAAAGCAAATTCAAGTGATATCTCTAATACGACGCTTTTCTGCACGTAAAGTCTCCCCTAAGGGAAACAGGGGTCAGCACCATATTGCACTGAGATTTCCAGCCGGCACACAAACCATGTCTGTATTTCCCTGTAGTTTCTATTTTTTTTTTTTTAATTCAGGACCACTTCCCCCACTTTGTGTGGGTATATGCACGTGTGTTTTGCTTTGTTTAGATGTGCCTGTGCAGAGATAAAAATAAGTAAATTTAGTTAAAAGGTAAGAAAGGCGGTGTGGTGACAAGGGCATGAAACAGATGTGGAAGATTGAAGGGCAAACCAAAGCACTAACACATGAAGGGAGCCCCACAGGGAGCTCCCCTGGGCCTCTTTTCCTCACCTAAACTGGGAGGATTTTGCATGAGGCTACCCTGGAACCCCTTCTAGGGTCTCCAATTTGAATGTTCTCCCCATTATTCCGAGGGCAAAATCATCCATGGTGCACGCATAACAGGGGGTGGGTTTCCAACAGCACACACACAGAGTGATGATAATTTTAATTGCACTCGGTTGCATTTCCCATTCATCTTGGAACGGAACTGCTCTGTGTGATGGCTACTGTGGAGGATAGAACAACGTTGAGAATAATTATTGGGCAAGAAAAATGGGATGTATTCTGAAATTCTGCCTGCATCGATCCACTTAGTAAAGGGTTACTATGTAGCGGCTCAGCATTTCTGAGTCTTGATTTTGCTCTCTGAGTCACCTGGGCCGAGCTTCCATTTTCCATTACTTCGAAGTGAAGGGAGGATTTGGGGTAAACGATTTCTTAGATGACTTCACAATTCCCTTTTCATGATGTCCGGAGAGAGAGCGCGGAGTAATGGAAAAATCTGGACTTTTCAATCAGCGAGACCTGGACCTGAATCCCAGCTCAACAACTCACTGTGCTGTGATGATAGACAGGTTGGCTCTCCGAATCCCTCTTGGCTTTGCGGATTATGTCAAGCACATGGCAGCATGTAAAGTGTGTGTGAGTGCGAGCGCATGTGTGCGTGCGTGTATGTGTGTGTGAGATATGTGACTGCAATCGAGGGAATGTTACTCATAGTTATGGAGCCTGCTTTGATTTCCCTTTGACTCTGGGCTTGCCCGACCCATGGTCATTTTCACAGTTGACAGACAATAATCTGTCCAAAAAGAATCACCTTAATGTTCATCACGCGGCGGAAAGCCCTCTGGTTTGTATGTTAACATGTAAGTTTAAGTCGAAACCCCTATCAAATCCTTCCAGGACCTCAGAGTCCTTGGAGACTGCCCCTGCAATCTTGTTCCCAGCAAAAAGCAAAGCCTGAGATACTGTAACTCGTGCAGAGTAAACCCAAAGGACACAGCTCCACCTTAGCAGGGAATCCATATAAGCCAAGACTGACTCCTGACTAAGCTCAGGGAAATGAAATGTGTCCAGTGAAAGGACTCGCAAGGTCTTGCCAGGAACCCCCCCAGGAGGGAAGTCAGATGAGCCCACATCCACTGGGCTGTCGAGAAGGTCCATTTTATTCAAAGTCTGCAAAACATCTACCCCAGAGGCAGAGCCTCTCCCACAGCAATTCTGCACTATTAACTAGAAAAAGAAAATGAGTTTCTAGAGGAAAAAAGATAATAGCGCAAATAATTACATCTCTTAAGAGTGAAGCGTGTTTGCACATGGAGTACACTTCCAGGGAGGAAACAAAGAAAATGCCGATTTATATTTCACAGAGATAAAAATCTGTATGAAATGGTTTGACTTGCATTCTCTATTTTCGGAAAGCGTGCTACCCTATGCATTCAAAGTTTAGAACTTCAAACATGGCCAACACATTGAGATCATTGAGTTGAATGCCAACGATCATTTGTAGAGGATGCAACTTTAGCAATACTTCCTGCACTTCAACTCCTTAAAGTTTCCCATGTCCCTTGACTTACATCCAACTTAATATTTTACATTGTACTTGGTCACTGGAGTCAGTGTTCCCCAAGTAGTTAAGTAATGGATGCCCTCATTGCAATATCCTGTCTAATGTCATTTCCAAGAGGCTGCACATTGGCCACACACTGTGAGTGGCTAAGAACCTTAAAGAAACACTGAGGGATGAAATTCAAAGGGTTCTAGATGGAAATTATGTTTTTCCAGACTCTGCTTGACTCTCAAGTCCTAGATTCTGAACTGCCCTGTGGGAGGAGCTCTGTATTTCATACAAAGCAACTTGTACCTAAATCTAGGGTCTTCCATATTTATTTTTTTCCTAGTGTCCAAGTCACCTCCTGGGATAGAAATGAGTCTCTCAAAAGAAGATTCTGCCTGATCAGCAGAAATCCCTTCCCACAGCACGTCAAGCAGCTGGTGCATTTACTTCCCTAACCCGGGACACAGTGAGACAAGGTGAGTCGTACAGCAGATTTCCTAGTGCCACGGACAAATATGGAAGCTGCTCCAACCAAATGGCATAGAATAAAATATGGAAATGCAGACAAATCCCATGGACGTCATGCATTCAGCCATTTTAGGAACCCCTCCGCTAAGTTAAGGTCCATAAATGAACGTCTTGATTTCTAGAGTTCTAAAAAAATGAATGGACTTCTGAGCACCCAGGACACACATGGGAGATCTGGGAAGACAGAATCCACACTCTGCTGGCTGATTCGACTCTAAACAGAGGAAATTCTCATGTTCTGCTGAGCCATCCGGATGCTGGTGGAATGACGTTTGGATGGAATCACGCCTTTCTTTCTGCATGGTACCATCTTCTACTCTTGCCTTTGCAGATTTCTGGGAGGAAGTCAGGTTAATCAAATGGTAAAATTAATTTTCTTTGGTATATTTATTTATTTATAAAGATTTTTCAATTTATTTGAGAGAGAGAAAGAGTGTGTGAGCAGGGGGCGTAGAAGAGGGAGAGTGAGACAAGCAGGCTCCCCGCTGAGCAGAGAGCCCAAGGCGGAGCTCTATCCCAGAACCCTGGGATCATGACCTGAGCCAAAATCTAGAGTCAAGTTGGAGGCTTAAGTGACTGAGCCCCCCAGGTGTCCCTTGGATATATTTATTAATAGAGTAAATGATGCATTCTTATCTTATTAACATCACTGAGCTTAATATGTTCACTTTTTTATCAACTCTAGATTTCCTCACAATTAAATACAATATGTAAAAAAGGTGAAAACCCGATTTGCTTAACTCCTTACAAACAAAACTTTTGATAAAGTATTGAGGCACAAGATTATACAAGATTTTCTTGAAATATATAGGAAACCCTAATCAGATCTGCAACCGGATATTCAAAATTCAGAGCTAGGATTGTTTTTCAAAATTTAGCTAGCTCTAAACTGTGTCCATGTATTAGAAAGCTTTACTTACTGAAGTGAAAAAGGAAGGTATTAGTATGTCCATAATGTTCTTCGCAGCTGTTTATAATGTTCACATAGGAAAAAAAAACCCAGATTACCTAAAAATGTGGTAAGCACACATCTTATTCTGCCCAAGAGGGTCTCACTTTTTGCCTGTTACCTGAGAATAATTAATATTAGTGTCTACTTTCATTTTCAAATATATCAATGAATTATGGCAATAAATTATATAGTCGATTTACCAAAAAAAAAAAAAAGATGGAATTCATTCTAAGGATACATGACAAGGAAAGAAAACACAAGCAGCCAGATCAGCCAGCAAATGGCCAGGCAAGACAGAAAGCTGAAAGTTTGACGGGAATACTACCGCCCACCAGAGACTCGAAGGTGACTCCCTAGAGTCCGAGAGCAAACGTTAGCAGGGGCAGAAATAACAGTCATGAAATTGTCAGTGACAGTTATAACAACAGCAAGGAAACTGCTAGCAGAGGCTGGAAAAATGGGGAGAAAATATTTATTGAAAGTTGGGAAAATGGTGCCCCATATTACTCAGTAGTGAAATCACTGGAAAACTGATTCTGGTGAAAAGGTGGCAGGAGCAAAGTAAATGGAATCTACTTCGGGGCCATGGAAAGATGATTTTCAGGGAGACCACGGGAAGAGTCCGGTGGCTTATTTTAGCTGAAAAGGTGTGAGAGAGACTAGATATCGGAAGAGAATTTAAAGGGACCGTACAGGGATGAGGAAATGCTGGGTTGGAAAATCTAACTATTTCTCATTTCTAGTCCCTCTAATCTGAAAGGATTCTCAAAGTGAAACAGTGCCTAGGGCAGGGATCAAATCAAGTGTGTGGCTTTAAGAGTTTGTTAACATTCCTAACAGATTTAAGGCAGTGTCAAAAAGACACCCCCTCAGGTATGTATGTACACACACACACAGATTTAATCCCATCAGTTGGTCATTTTATTTACTAGACGTTTCATGTCTCTGTTGGGAACTTGTCTTGACACTATAATATGATTTCCATAGGAGGACATACATCCCGTAGGGTCTCTCAAACATTGACCATGGAAAGCATCCTTCTTAACACAGAGCACTTAGCTTGAGAACTAGTGTTTTGGTGAGCAGGGTTTGGAAAACATGACCCTCCATCATAAATAAGTAAGTTCTTCTTTGACCTTTTCCAGACTGCAAAAACTATGTCAGCTATTACATTAGCTGCATTTGGTTTAATACTCAATAGAAATAAGTTGCAAGAAATTCTATTATTGATTAGTGAGGAGACACACAGTAAAGCATGTGGGTGAAGACATAAGAAGATGCGTTATCTAGCCCATGGCAAGGAAAATGATGGATCTGGTGATGGTCCACAGTGACTGATCTGGTCTTTTTGTGTTCTTGTTTAAATAGAGAGCTACCTTTTTTCTCAGTAATGACCACATCCACGCTTTAGGCTCACATACTCCCAACAGGCATTTCAATTTGTCTTTATCATTGGTGAATCAGGCGTGGGAAGTTAGTACTGAGATGGGAAACATTTGGGCTAGGTTACAATCAGGAAATGAAAAGAGTGGTAATAAGTAATATGCATGACAATTGTGTCAAACAGATTTATAGAGTACATGATTCTATTAACTAGCTAACAGGGGGTTCACTTTTTAATTCTTGTAAATATACCTTTAGGAATAGGTTTACTGATTTTTTACTTCCTTCATAGGGTCACTGCTTTAAATCCAAAATTCTCTAAATAACAGATAAAAGTGTTGAATCATACATCACACACCTGAAGCTAACAGAACACTGCATATTTTTTCAAGATTTTATTTATTTATTTGAGAGAGCGAGAGCACAAGCAGGAAGGAAGGGCAGAGGGAGAAGGAGAAGCAGGCTCCCACTGAGCAGGAAGCTTGATGTGGGACTCAGTCCCAGGACCCTGGGATCCTGACCTGAGCCAAAGGCAGAGGCTTAACCCACTGAGCCACCCAGGAGCCCAGAACATTGTGTGTAGACTAAACTGGAATTTAAAAAACAGAAATTCCTTCTGGCGCAGACAGAATAAACAAGCTTCATGTGGGCAGGAGTTTTTGTCTATTTTATTGTCCCAAGTGCCTAATGTGTGGCACAAATGTTTATTCAAATAAACAAAAATTTTCGTTTGAATAAAAATTTGTGGAAATTCCGAAAAACAAAACTACCCATGAACTAAACTGGAGAAACTCAATTCTTGGAAATTACTTCAGGCTTACTCTTAATGAAGGACTACACTTCACACATGCCCAGCTGTGTCTGTTGACCTCGTTTCCTTCACATTTTTAACGTGTTAGAAGATAAAAGATGTAATCATTTTAACAATAAAAATTAAGTATGTAAAGGACTTAGCTCCTCCAGGATGGTTCTTTTACTAGTCATTTAATATCCTGACAAAATAGAATACATTGATATATTGTAGCCAATGTCCAAATCTAAGATGAGGAACACATCATAGGTATTAAGCGCAGTTAGTTTACCTTAATTTAAACATGAGATGTGGGATGTGATTTCTAAAGCAAAGTTCCTAATGATATTAAATTGATTTATCTTAGCAAAGAAAGCTTTATTATTTGGAACAAATGTTTAATCTTTTTCTACCAAAGTGCCTGTTGTGCTTTCTCAACTAGGCATTTTAATTTCCACATTGACAACCAGTCAGAATGAATCTATTATAAATGATCAAAGCATATGCTTGATAGGCTGGTTTCTTAAAATGACAAGTAGGACAGTTTTGTGATAGAAAAAAATTGATGAGTGCTTTAATCTCCATATTCTGATGCGTGGCACACCACGGTGGCTTCACTGAGATGCGTTTTGTTCTTAAAGCTTTCACTAAGTGTTTCCTCTTTAAACACTTTGTCAGGTAGAGAGATGCTCTGGACGGAATCTGTGACTAATGGCGTAATAACTGCTTTTACTACCTAATGTGCAGAAAACTGGTTTGCCTTTCTAATATCTGACCCTAAAGTCTACTTCATAAATTGAGAGAGAAATGAGAACAGAAAAAAAGGACAGAATTTTAAAAAAGCAATATTTTCTTTTTGACTATTTTAATAGTCAGGGGCTCCTTATAACAAAGGAAGCTAATAATAATAATAATAATAATAATAATAATAGCAATAAAAACTAATAGCATGTGTAGTTGTCCAGAAATGGAAAGGCCTGGCCTGGAGATACCAGAGCATCAAATACTAGATGGCTAGGCGAACTTAGGAGTCTGAATCATGGAGGAATTTTCCACTGTCATTTTAGGTACATAAAATGGAACATCTCTTCCTATTTCAAAAATATACCATGTCTGTCTGCAAGCTACAATGGCCAAGGTTCGCACAAAAGTTAATATTTTCTTGCTTCCATATTCTTCTTAGTGGAACACCAGGACGTCTAGGGCTTGTGAGGGTCAAGAAATTTGTGGAGAGGCCTCTGGTGGCAGTTCTTGTTGGTTGCTAATGAGTTCCTCGTTGCTTAGGTTTATGTGATCCTCATAAGAGCAAGTGACTGGGGTGTCATGTCAGGCTCAGCCACAAGGACTGGGTCCCAGTTTCTAGGCCATGACTTGTGTTGGTCAGAGAGATGTGAATGAGGTCACAAATCCCGCCCTCCCCCCACATTAGACAGCAGCAAATCTACACACCGCTGGGACCAGTCATGTGTCCAGACCACTCAGCCCACAGAAATGCAATTCACTCTGCCTTTGGAGTCATAATGCCCCTTTCCTCTGACTCCCACGGTCCAGCCATTTTACTCTCAGGAAAGCCATCCTGATGCTCCCAGTCTTCCCATCACCTTCAGAATAAAACTTGCCCTCAGGTATTCTCTAAGTACCTGGCAATGCAAATTTTTGTACCCTTGAAACAAAAAGAGGTCATTCCTTCCTGACACAAGGAAGCAAAGAACCTATGAGCCACACCCCTGTCTACATCTGCTGGATGAGCAGATCATCTTGTAATTCTTTAAAAACTTGGAGAAAAAGAAAAGGCATTAACTGATCCTTTTACCACTAACTCCATTTCATTTGATATCAAGGCACTTTACAGAGTAAAAAGTTGAGGAAGAAGAAGAAGAAAACCTAGTAGAAATCAGTGGATACCCAAACAGAGGAGAAAAGATTAAGAATTCAAATGTGAGATCAGAGGGCACATACATGAGAAAGTCCTAAGTACTTTCCTCCTACAAGTGGGATCAGAGTCACTGAGAGGTTAGATCTTGCTTAAATCCTGTTCCTCTTCTGAGATCCCCTCCCCCCAAACAAAGAGAAGTTGACCTTTGCCCAGGTTTCTTTGCTGGGAGAACAAGAGCAACAGGTGCATTTAACTGGGAATTTTCTGTGCACCTAGGCACTAGAGAAAGCTAAGAGCTTTACATGTATTATTTCTTTTAATCCCTACAGAAAAACTCCATGAGGTAGGTCTGTTGTTTCTGCCCTAATTACTGAGCTTTCTGCTGAAAGTCAAACTGACTGTGTAATGAGCTTAAGTCAATAGAGAGGAAAGGTTTCTGGTTGATCAGCATCTCAAGAGCATCATCAAAGAGCTGTCAGTTTGTCTCCAACCTCCCTGGCCATGTTGACTTCATCCTAAAGCTCATCACCGTCATGGTCATGAGATATCGGCCACCAGCAATGGAGCATAATTCTTGGTCCACATCCAACAGAACCAGCCACACTGCTGTATCTTGTTGACCCCAAGCAGCACATGTGGCTTGTCCATCCATGAAACAATCAGTGGCAAGGAGCCAGCATGGCAACAAGTATCTTAGATGAATCATCAAAAGTGGAATGATGTTGGGGGGTCAACCACAATGACCACTGGGTGCTGCATTTTACACACGAGGGGAACAAAGAGCCAGGAAGTTAAATGATTTGCCTAAGATCACATAGCTGTCAAAGGCAGGCATAGGTCTGCTTAGCTGCAAAGTGCATGCTCTTAACTTTGGTTTTAGAACACTTGAGCACATTCTGAGAACCCAACTTTAGATGCTTGTTTTTAAGACAAATAAGAGAGAACTCCCAAAAATCACCTTGTTTTTTCAAATACAAGAAACCAAACAGATAAAACTACTTAAGTGAGGGAACACTGTGATACTGTATTTGTGGGACTTGGGACCCTTTTCAGTTTTTGTATTTGCTCATTTCAATGAGAAGCAAGAAAGCATAGGAAGATGAGGGAATATTATGATCAAAGCAGAATACAGCAGTTGGTTACCCAGCTTTATTTCAAGCCAAGAAGACTGTTTGCTAAAGACTCACTTGTTTCTTTTCCATGACTGTGTTTTAACTACTTCTCGACTCATTCTTGTCACGTGAATTACACTCTGAGTTTAAAAAAAAAAAAAAGAACAAATTATTCATTTTAGAAAAATGCTTTCCTTCCCGACATCAAAAAAATTCAAAGTGGCCAAATAAAATTCATCAAATATAAATCATTTTTAACAGGTCATATAAATGACTGATTCTATTAACTACAGAATCAATAAAGTAGAATCTCCTTCATTGCCCTGGGAATTATATGATGGATCTTTCCTTTTCATCAATAACTCTGAATGGTTCTGTGTTAATAAATACTTCATATTTCTCATCACAGATTATTTGTCAAGTAGTAGATTATTTCTGAGTAGCAAGATGAGAGGAACTTCCCAATCCCTGATTCACATCACTGTATAGTTGAACTTAGGGATAAAAACTAAGAGGTCCTGCCCTTAAATGATGAGAATGGAACTCATGAGGAGGAACAGAATTATTCTGAATAAATGAAAATCAAAGTCTTCCATTTGTTTCTTATCTTTTTTCATTCCATCTTTATCTTCACTATGAAAACACTATATTCTTAAGGATTTTTAATTTTTTCTGATTTTCTTCTTTGAAGCTATAGCAGAATTAATGTCATTTTTCCTCTCTTCCCCATTTTATTTAGCCATTCCTCTTCTTTGTATGTTGTGGGCTGATTATCAGTTAAAGTTCATGGATTTTTTTCTTTTCACAAATAGATCATACGGACAGAGTTTTCTAAATGACTCCTAGTGACATTGTTATTCTGTGATGTTTTAAAATTCAGCTTTCATATTTGACAAAGTATATGTATTTGAATCTCCAGATAAAATGAGAGCATTCTGTTGTTGTTGAGATGGTTTCCTTTTGTGTGTGTGCATGATCTCAACAGTTAAAACTCATGACAAAATACCTTCTAGGAATTTTCAACTGGGTCTGTTTATCAGTGATAAGAAACCCTGAGGTTGATGAAGGGAGAATTCTAAAATATCTGCCTGAGTGCAGAGATGAGCGATTTATTTTTTAATGAACCTAAAGATAAAAACAAAAAGATTTAATTTCCTTTTAATGACCAACATTTAGAGATGTCAATCTCTCTTTTCATTTCAGTCATTCTTGTGACTATGAATGGTATCTCATTGTGTGTGTGTATGTTTTGAAGATCTAATTGGCTTTATTAAATGATTCATGAGTTGGACAGCATTCCATCTACCAAAAAGAGAATTCCAAAGTACTATACAAAATGGAAGGATGGAAGGTTTTTACAAGGACAGTAGAACAAAAAAGTTGTTAGCAGAAGAAAAGGATTGTTTCAGGCCAGGTCAATTTCCCTAGGGGGTGGGATATGGGGGGAGAGGGTTCTTAGAACGCAGATTACCTCATCTTCCTCTGGGAGTAGAAGAGGGCCCAAGTGGCAGACTCATTGGCACCCACCATAAAATTCCTGACTGACCATTAAAACTCAATTTCTAGGGAATGTTAAAAGGACAGCCAGATGAGGTATTAAAACCCACCTTACTGACTTGGGACCTTAACCTAAGTGGCCTGTGGTTGCTGACCCCTTTGGATCAGACTCTCAGGGTAACTGAGAGATGTGATCAAAATTGTAGGTATCAGAGCCGCTCTCACTTACTGCTCTATAGTTCTAGAAGCCTTTGTTGCTCCTTTGCGTGGTATCTCATTGCGATTTTAATGGCATAGCCCTGATGACTGATGACAGTGAGTGAATTGTTCATGAGCTTTGTGACAATTCACATATTCTTCCGTCAAGTCCTTCAGCTTTTCTCTCACTTTTTTGGGAGCAGAGGTATTTGTCTTTCTATTATTGATCTGCAGGTGCTTGTCAGGGTAT
Source organism: Mustela lutreola (assembly GCF_030435805.1). NCBI lineage: Eukaryota > Metazoa > Chordata > Mammalia > Carnivora > Mustelidae > Mustela > Mustela lutreola. Next base: position 138,551,347 of record NC_081294.1, on the reverse strand, counting down.
CATTTTAAATTCAGATAATTTTGCTGCAATAATTTTTTCCTAGTTTGTGGCTTGCCTATGCATTTTTAATGGTGTCTTTTGGTGAGCAAATATTCTTAATTTTGAGGAGGCCCAATCTATTAATTTTTGTCTTCATGCTTAGTACTTTATCTCAGGGCAATGAAGATATTCTCTTACTGTCTTCTTCAAGGAATTTTATGATTCGGAGATTCATATATGCACCTATGACCAACTCCAATTAATGCTTATAAATGGAATTAGAATTGGATTACAGTTCATTTCCAACTGTCCAAGCAACATCTCTTCAAAATATCTTGTCCATTGTTTAGGATTGACTTGATACCTTGATCAAAACTCATTTACTATGCATGTATTTGTCTGTTTCTGGAATTCCAGGTCTTCTCCATTAAACATTTTCTAACATTGTGTCAAAGTACACAGTCTTGATTGTCATAGCTTTATGACATCATAAAATCAGGTAGGGTAAGTTTCTGGAATTTTCTTTTCAGTGTTGTTTTGCTTATCTTGGGTCTTTTGCATCCCACATGAATTTTAGAATCAGTTTATTTTTTATAAAAAAATTGATCTGCTGGAATTCTGACACTGTTTTCAATCTATATATCAACTTTGGAAAATGAACAATGTTGTTTCCACCCATCCAAAAACATTTTGCATTTTTCCATTTACGTAAGTCTTCTTTAGTTTCATTCAGCCATGTCTCTAATTTCAGTTAAAAGGCCTTTTCCATATTTTGTAGATTTCTACATATTTGATGTTTTTTGATGTTACTATTGTCATTGTTACTTCCATCTCATTACCAATTTCATAGAATCAACATATATCAATTTATATCAATTTTATATAAATAAATACTGATTTTTATCCTGAAAAGTTACATCTTCTTGAAAAATTAATCCTTCTGCCAATACAGAAGGTCTTTGTCTCTAGTAATTTTCTTTGTCTTGATATTAATATAGCTATTACCTTTTTTATATTTAATAGTTACATAGTTTTATATATTTTCATTCTCTTTTAATTTTAACCTATATTTTCTGTAGACACTTTATAGCCAGGTCTTGCTTTTTAACCTAGTCTATAAATCTTTGCTTTTTAAGTGAAGCTTTTGGTCAATTTATATTTAATATTATTATTTATGTTGTCCTTTAATTTCCCCATTTAGTGTTCACTTTTTTCCTTTTTATTTTTTAAAGATTTTATTTATTTGTGTGTGTGTGAGAGAGAGAGAGAGAACAACTGAGCACAAGCAGGGGAAGGGGCAGAGGAGAAGCTGTCTCTTCACAGAGCAGGGTGTCCAAGGTGGGGCTCCATCCCAGAACCCTGGGATCATGACTTGAGCAAAGGCAGAAGCTCAATCTACCAAGGCTCCTGGGCACTCCTGATACTCAGTTTCTATTTACTCCATTTGTACTTTGCATCTCTGCAACTCTTTTCCTGTCATTTTGGGGAAGAAGTAGATTTACTGAGAATTCTATTTTGTTTTGTGTACTAATTGTTAAGTTACACATTTTATGTAAAATTTTAATAGTGTATCTGAATATATTGTGCATCTCTATTTCTTTTTTTTAATTGTGCATCTCTATTTCTTTCAAATAGTAGTATACTAATTTATAAGCAGTAAAAATTATATAATAGTATTCTATTCTACCCCTCCCCACCATCACTTTTTCTTTTTTACTTCTTCTGTATGTTTCTTCTACTTTACTTTGATATATGTTAAAAACCTTATAATACATCACTACTGTTTTTGCATTAAACACTTGGTCTCTTAAAGAAACAAAACATATAACCATAACATAAAAAGATTAAAAAAAAAAAAAAAAGCTGGTTCTTGAGATCCGTTTGGTATTATCTGCTTCAGCCTGAGGAATTTCTTCTCCATTTCCATGGTGAAGGTCTCCTGGAAATAAACCATTTCAACTTTCTTCCATTTGAAAATATAATAATGTTGTTTTCCTTTTTTGAAGATATTTTTGCTAGCTATAAAATGTTAGGTTGACGGAACTGTTTTGTTCTTTCAGGATTTTCAAGATGTCCTTCCTTTGTTTACTGGCCTCCGCTATTTCTAAGTGAAAACATAACTGTTTTCTCTCCTCCTGTTCATTTTAGACACATGTGTCTTTTTTTTCCAGCTACTTTTAAGCATTGCCTTTTATTTTTGGTTTTTAGTAACTGACTGCAATGTGGTTTTCTCTGTATTTATCCTCCTTAGATTTGCTAAGTGTTTGGATCTTTCCTCCGTTCTACAAAGTTCTTTATTATTTTATCAAATATTACTTCTGCCCCATTGTCCTTCTTCTCTCCTTCTTGAATTACTTGCTATTTTCCCACAGATCTCAGACGGTCTTTGCTTTTCTTTTTACTCTTTTTTTTCCCAGTTAGGTATTTTCTATCGGCTATTCCAAATTTATTGAAATTTTCCTCTACTGTGTGCAATCTTCTCTCAAGTTTATCTAATGAATTCTTCCTGATGTTACATTTTTTGTTTCTAGTATCCTATTTAGTTGGATTTTAAAAATGGTTTTTGTGCTTCTGCCAACATTTCTCAATTCTCCATGAATGTTGTGCACCGTTTCTATTATATCTTTCACCTTCTCTAGCATACATATTTTAAAGCCACTCTGATGATTCCAACATTTGGCCCATCTCTGAACCTATTTCTATTGCCTACTTCCTCTCTTGACCATGGATGCCATTTTCTGGCTTTGTTGTGTGTCTAGTGATCTTGAAGTATACACCAGACATTTAAAAAAAAAATTTATTTATTTAACACAGAGAGAAATCACAAGTAGGCAGAGAGGCAGGCAGAGAGACAGGGGGAAGCAGGCTCCCCACTGAGCAGAGAGCCCAATGCAGGGCTCAATCTCAGGAACCTGAGATCATGACCTGAGCTGAAGGCAGAGGCTCAACCCACTGAGCCACCCAGGCACCCCTATGCCAGACATTTTATAGAAAAGAAAAGAAGAATCTAAAATTGTACTTACTTTTTGAAGGTGCAGGCTCCTTTCGTGTCAAGCTACTGGAGGTGGGCTGAGTGTGTTTATTGGATCTGGACTTGGCCGCTGTTTTAGTTCGACTCAGTTCACCACTGGCTTGAACTATTTTGAGGATGGAATGGCAGCTTTCTTATCAGCAGGAACTGAAATCTGAGCACTGACAATATTCCAGAAATATGTCCATGCTTCACATCCAAGCCAACAGCTTTCAGAACCGTGATGTGTGTCACCATGTTGTATTGCCCATTACAAGATTTGGGGGACTACTCTGCAGAGTCTCTTTCCTTTCTAGTCTCACCAGCAACTATTTTGTGCACCTCAGGAGACATTTTTCCATCTTTCCTCCACATTTTCTATTCTTTAGAAAGCAGATAGACTTAAACTTAAGAAGGGCCTCAGTGTCTTAGGACAGTTCTCTTGGCTCTTCGACCCGCTGTCAATTTTGGATGATCAAAGCCTGGAGGTCCTGGGCAGAGTGAGTGTTCTCTGAGCTCTCCTGCAAGCCCCACTACCTTCCTAATGTTAAAGTCTAGATTGCCCCCAAGAGGTTTATCTTAGCTGTTTAAGTAAATATTTATCCTAAGAGGATGTGTCTCAGAGTCATTATTTAGAGGTGGTATCACATTACTACTTCAGAAGACATGTGTTTTTAAAAATCATGTGGTCCACACAAAGATGGTTTGAGAGGACACAGGCTAGTTGACAATAGTTCTATCAGGTAGGGAATGTATTAAAACATCATTATTTAAAACCCTCTAACTATACTGCTTAGAAAGCTTTTGGGCCTAGTGGAACTCTGTCACAAGGTGATTCTTGATTATATTCTTTGGTTCTTCATTGCCTACTAATGAATCTTAGAAGCACTGTGTGACTTCATTGCTTCAATTTTCTCAGTCTGTTCATTATCCACTCCAGGGACAAATGTGAGAATTAATAAGTCTCTAAAGTACCTTGAAAACTTTTAAATAGGAACTACGTAAATCAAAGCCATCATTGCTGGAGATACCTTCTATTTTAAACATTACTTTTATAATTAAACAAATCATAATAGTCTTTTCAGTGGAATAGCCTTCATCACCAAGCAGATGAGAACACGCTAATGATTCATGGGTCTACCTTCTAACTTTCTAAACAAAATACTGACAAAATACAAAATCGGTTCACTTTCATTTTAAACTATAATGGTATCCATACATGGGAACTCTCACAGAGCTTTTAAAATCTTGGAAAGAAAGAGAGTTTACAGAATTTTGGCTAGATATAAGAGTCCACGTAAGGGGCACCTGGGTGGCTCAATGGGTTAAGCCTCTGCCTTCAGCTCGGGACATGATCTCAGGGTCCTGAGATCGAGCCCCACACCCAGCTACTCTGCCTGCCTCTCTACCTACGAGTGATCTCCATCTGCCAAATAAATAAATAAAATCTATAAAAAGAAAAAAAAAGAGTCCACATGAGTCACTGGTGGTCCATGGAATTCCTTTTGTGATTACGCCCCCATAATAACTCATGGGAAAATAGCAACCTGTCATGTCATCCGGGCAAACAAAGTGTGCCTGGTGATCTCGGTCAGGGTTCTGTTCCCTTGGAGGACAAAATTATTAAAGTTTTTGTCACCCTGCACAGCAGAACCATTGAGAAGACACCTTTTGATAGTGTTCCAAGGAGAAAACTGAGGTTCCAAACGGCCATGTCAATTATTGAAGCAGATAAAAATGCTACTTGAGAATTAGGACATTTAAAACATGGCAGACGTAAAATTAAATTCCAAGGCCTATATTCTGCAATAAGGCCCATATTCTGCAGTAGATATCTGGACATACTATGATATGCCAAGCAAACAGGAACTCAACCTACAAATTGGTGCCTGTGCCTGTGCTACATGGCCGTTTGCCAGAGCGTCTGTCTATATCCTTGGGGGCATTTGTAAGGAAACTTCTGAATTTTGCTGTGTAGTGGTTAAAGGAGAGAAAAAAAAAAAAATATATATATATATATATATACATGTTTATATATATATATATATATTTTAAAGATTTTATTTATTTATTTGTCAGAGAGAGTGAGCACAGGCAGACAGAGTGGCAGGCAGAGGCAGAGGGAGAAGCAGGCTCTCTGCTAAGCAAAGAGCTTGATGCAGGACTCGATCCCAGGACGCTGGGATCATGACCTGAGCCAAAGGCAGCTGCTTAACCAACTGAGCCACCCAGGCGTCCCGAAATAAGTATATTTTTAAAATCCCCCCAAATCTTCTATTCTCAGAGCTACATTTGAATGTTAGAGGGACCTTAGTGTTTTGTCATTTCATGAAAAAACCCCAAACTATTCCTATTCTCCAATAAAAAATGCACTAGATCAGAGGTCTCTAAACTGTTATGGCATACTCTTATTTGTAAAATGATGTTGAGCAAAAATCCCCCAATATATGCATATTTATTTATTTATAAGTTATATGCATGTAGTATTATTATTAACTGGTATCTAAGGGCATATACACTTGAGATTAGAACCATTTCTAATACTGCTATGCATAAAACGATAGTTCCAACAGGCTTCTTAGCAATTTCAATTTTGTTGGCTAAGTACTTGTCAGATCTTTTTACAGCCTGTTTGTTTGTTTTTTTCTTAAATGAATATTGGCTGATGTTGAGCTGACTTGAAAAGTAATAGTGACAACTCTGCCAATGTCTAGTTGTTTGCCCATGCTTGCATTATGAGTGCAACCTTTGCTCCATGGTTTTTCTGCCATAACCTTTTAAAGTCACTGGCACTTTTAAATGAAGAATGGTCTTCCATTAAAATGGTTGTCACAAAGCACAGACTTTCTAAGCCTGGCACACATGAACAGCAGTCTACCCCGTGACACTCAGCGTCTGTGGAGCCTGTGTGATATAGGATAATATGACCTATGAACTCAGTAAGAAGGTCTGGATCATTCCAAAGGCTAAGTATTAGGAAAAGTTCATTCAGATAGAAAAGAGGGAAACTTTAATACTTCCTTTCTGTATTTTGTCTTGCTCATCCACGGGGCCCTGTGCCTCCACTCTGGAACTCGTTGGTTTCAATGACTCACATTTGAAAATGGAAAAAAACAGATGAAAGGAAGGAAAAGTGCTATTATTAATCCTCAAATACCTCATGCTTTAAGGAAAAACCAAACTGAAAATCAAGAAAGGATGACAACACAGGTAAGAATCAAACACCATTCATTTCTGGTGATACTTATGCAAAGAGACAGGATGATTCCTTTCCCTGAAGAGAAGAACCAGAGTAACATAGGAGAGGGAGAGGCCACTCCAAGGAGGGGGAAGTGGGATGGGGGGAAGGGGGGTATGTGGGACACTGATGTGACCCGCTGGACAAGCATATAAAAATGAAGAGGAAGAATAAGACAGCTGATGAGAAGCAATTTTGGTAAAAATGAGAGTTAGAAATTCTGGGGCAGCCGAGCAGCTCAGATGGTTAAGGGTCTTGCTCAGGTCATGATCTCAGGGTCCTGGGATCAAGTCCCACATGGGGTTCCCTGCTCAGTGAAAAGTCTGCATCTCACTCTGCCTTTTCCTCTGCCCACCCTCTTTCAAAGAAATAAACATACTCTTAAGAAAAAATCACTGAAAATTAAACCAGGGAAGAAGAAATATACTTTAATTATGGATGGGCCTAAGAATATGCTTTTGTCATCATGACACAGTCGTAATAAAAAAGAAGGGAGTTCCTATCCTCCTCAGATACTGCCGTTAGCATTTATATCATTGCCAAGAACGAGCCACCATCTGCAGGCACATTCAGTTATGTTCACTCGGGGACATGACTTTCTCCCTTCTATTCTTGTCTCTATCTCAAGAACCAAGTCCTTGCCTCTAAAGCTCACAGCCCTTTGGGCGCCATGCTGCTCCTCTCTTCCCAGTCCCGCCAAGACCCTAATTCTCAATTTCTGCCCGCCCACCCGCTCAGGCACCTTCAAACCCTCCGCACAGCCGTCTCCCTACGCCATCAAACAAGTACAGTTCTCTCCCCTTCTACAAAATATTCTCTTGACCCAGCTGCCCTTTCCAGCTACTGCTATAATTTTTTTTTCCCTTTTGCTGCTGAACTTCTCAGATAAGCAGACTACTGCCTCCATTTTCCTCGGACATATGCTGGAAGCGGACTTCTGTCCTTACTACTCTGCAGAGAAGAATTCCCCGTTGTTCTCATGCAATCTTTACTCTGGCCTGTGTGTGTTTCATAACTGTCTCCTATCATTGCTCTGCTTCTCTCTCCTTTACACCCCCCAGCCTGGCTTTTTCATTTCCTGCCCCAAATCCAAACTCCCTCCTTCCTCTCTAAGTTCTTCGCTGCTCTTTTAGGATACCTCTCTGTTCAGAGCATTAACATTCCCGGCATGAAGACACAGAATGTTGAATTCCTCATCCTTACTTTTAAGTAGTTCCTGATTTTCGCATCCCCACTTGGCACATCATGGTAACTACTCTCGCAACCCATTTTCATTCTATCATTAAAGCACCGTGAACCACAACAAAGGTTGCAAGCATACACACCAGACAAGAGTTGCGAAAAAATAGGGTGGAGCACGAGGTAAAAGTCATAAAACAGAAGCAATGGCGGATGATCTTGACTCTCTTCTCTTTACACCTTTGATAAATTTCAGCCAGGTTTGTCCTTGGGTTCCCTGAAGCCTGGCATGTGCTGAAGCCTTTCAATTAACTCACTAATATATTGAAGCTTTTCTCTGAGAGCGACACTCCCTACTTTCTCTCTGAGAGTACTTGTCAATCGATACCAGCAGAGATGAACTCCAAGTCATGAATATGGTGATTGTGTGGCTTTTGTGCTTGCCTGACTAAGCTGCTGCCCTCCCAGGAAAACCTGACAAGCCTGAAGTTCCTACGTCCCTTGCCATACGATATCCCGGAGTCTTGATGTGGTTGATTTAATACAGAATGAAAATCATATACACCCTTCTCCTCCTCCCCACCAGCTTATTCTTGGAGTACGTAGATTAGCAGAACATGAAATCTGTGAACAAGCCCTCCTTTCTGGTTAGAGGCCTCCATCAGCCAGTTTGGAAGCTAACGTCACAGATTCCTTTGATGAAAAACTGGAATTCCCTAAAACAACCGAGTGAATAAATGTAATACATGACAGAGCCTTATAAAGACAATGATAAAATGTGCTACGCCATTCAATTTTAAAATCCTTTTCTGTTCTAAGGAACCCTGTATCATGATTTCTACCATTACTGTTGTGTCTTCTGCCTCGGAACCCTTGCAGAAATTAATATTTTGTCCTGAACAGTATAGTGCCCATGCCATTGCTGTGTTTGGTGTGGCCAACCACCTGTCCCTCTTTCTGGTTGGGTCCCTATCTTTTCCTTTCAATCCCCACCATATTGCACATTGTAAACATAGAGTCTTGAGTTAGCACTAGCCTTCTCCTATCTCCTGAATGACTCATGTCGGCCAGGACAGAACGTCTAAGTCAGGAATTTCCAAATTGCTAGTAACACGGGTCCAGCCCAAGCTTGTTCTGATTCCTTCTTTCATTCAACTAATATTTTTTCAGCACCTACCACATGCAGACGTGAATGGTGCTTAGAACATATCAGTGCACGAAATGCAGCCAGAGTCCTTCCTCTTCCTGGGGAGCTTGTATAGAAGTAAAGTGAGAAAGACATTACACGACAGAATAAATGATGAGAAAATACAATAGAAGATTATGGAGGAAAAAAGACAAAAGAACAGATCAGGGGTGCTGGAGAGTTGGTGGCAGAGGAGGTGGTAGGTCGGGATAGCCTCGTTGTGAAGGTAAGTTGGATAAAGACCTGAAATAGATGAGAGTGAACCTTGCTGGCATGAGGGTATTCTAGGCCAAGACGGCAACATGTGCAAAGGCCCTGGAGTGTACTCATGCCTGACATGTCAAGGTCAAGACCAGGGTGGCTAGAGCAGAGTGAGCAAAGGGGAGAGCAGTAGAGGAAGAGACCAGAGAATTGATAAGGGGTGGGGTGTGTGTGTGTGTGTGTGTGTGTACGCATGCACACACACAGGAACACAGGTGGGTGGAATATTACCATGTGGGTTTTCTAGGTAATTAAAGAAATGAAATTTTATGGAAAGAAATGAAGTTTTAGTCACGTGAAGTGGAAAGCCAATGCTAATGCAGGGTTCTGACCACAAGAATGACATAATGTGACTTTCATTTTAAAAGACTCCCTCTGCCGGGACACCTGGGTGCTCTGTGGGTTAAGCATTCAACTCTTGGTTTCAGCTCAAGTCATGATCTGAGAGTGGTGAGATCAAGACCCGCCATGAGCTCTGCACTCAACCTGGAGTCTGCTTGGGATTCTCTCTTTCTCTCTCTCTCTCTTTGCCCTTCCCTGCTTGCACTCTGCCTCTCTTCCCCCACCACCTCTCAAATAAATAAATACATCTTTAAAGTAAGTAAATAAAAGATTCATTCAGCTTTATGTGAGACAAAAATCAAAGCAGGGAGACCAATGAACACACTATGGTAAAAACAAAGGTGAGATTTGGGGGTGGCTTGAAGCCCAGAGATGGTACTGAGCTTGTGAGTTTATAATTTAGATTCTAGCTACACTGGGAAGTAGAATCAAGAAAATGTTCTGATAGATGAGAGCTGGGGTTGGAGAAAAGGAAGGAGACAAGGACAACTTCAGGGGTTTTGGTTTGAGCAGGTGAAGGTGGTAGGGGATATTTCATTAAGACGGAAAACACTGCAGGTAGAACCAAGAGTGGAGGAAAGGTTAGGCGTTCCATTGGGGGCATTTCAATCAAAAATGTCTATTAGTTATCTAAACAGACATCGATTAAGCAATGAGATATGCAAGTCTGAAGTCTGGATATGAGATGCGAGCCAGAGCATAAATACGTCTTTAAACCAAAGTGGCCAACAGCAATCGACTCTGTGACTGCCAAGTAGGTAGATGGTCTATGACAGCTCGGGTGTCTGCACTAATTTGCCTGAAATCATCCAGGTGCTGATAATAAGGGGAGACAGCTCATAGACCTGCTTTCACCACCTTCTACATGTGTTCTGAATATCTGTTAAATAGAAAAGCTCCTTCTTACACTGACCCCCACTCCCAATTTCTGTTTTTTCTCCAAAGCAATGAGTACTATAAAATGAAGCATCATGGAAAGGTACTTCTCTGAGAAGTTAAGTGGTAGGTCCCCTGAGATGAATTTGGATGAAAAACAGCCATCCATCGCTCCTGGATTTTCCTGTGAGCACATATATATACATATGTATGTGTGTGTGTTTATGTGTGTTATTAAACATAGGTAACAAATGTATGTTTTGGAGACATTAACTTATATGCTAATTTATTACCACCATATCAGTTTCACTGATTTAAAAGTAAAATGATGGATACAAAGTATCGACTCTCACTCACAGTTACGGGGAATAAAAATTAGGGATGCATTTTTTCCAAGACTGATTTTCTAAAATGTCCATGTTCACTTCGCCAGCTCAAACACGGGTACTGTTAAATTTAAGCCAGTGCAAATCTGTGTTAATTTTAAGTACCTGGAGTCTCACAGTGTTATCCAAAACAACACGTTCACATTGTCAACAGTTCTCATTCTATCTCTGCAGCACAGGAAGCTTGGAGCCAAATTTATTTTGAAATAATGACGAGCTAAGAAAATGTTCCTAAACAACACACAATAGAGCAACCAATCTTTACCGTCCTGGGATGGCAGAATAAAAAATAGGAAAGTACCAAAGCAGGTTCAGAAAACCAACATGAGGAGTCATATGCAACATTTGGTGATAGGTGATAGGCAAAAGTTGTTTCCTATGAAACTGACCTTGCATTTTAAGAGGAGTGCCCCCAAAATCTTCTCCTATGCAGGTTCGGCCTAACACCCATGAAATTTCTTTGAATTTTAATTTCCCCCTCTGGAAAATAAAAATAACAACAGCATTTTCCCTGAAAAGTGGGAGTGAAAAGAGAAATCATGTGAAAGACACTGATAAAATATACTTCCCTAAAATGCCATGCAATGCCAAGAAAAGAATACTTTCATTAATTATAATAATCTCATTTTCCAATATCAGTTTCATGCTGAACAGAAATAATATTCAAATGAATTCCTGTATCAAGAAATCCTGATAAATGTCCCATCAATAAATCTCTTAAATGTATATAACACTCGTCTCTGCCAAACTTGATATGCACATATACCTCTAAAGTCTTTCCTTTCAGCAACATAAAAGTTGTTTTATGACCAACTCATTGGCCTTCAAGCACCTCATTTTCCAGAGCATGGATCTTAAGAGGACGAGGTATAAGAATTTCAAAATATATACGCTTACTGAGCTAACATGGGCGCTGACAGGAAAACCTTAGACTATAATTATTCTAACAATAGCATCAGGTTACAAACTCCCTCACCACGTGGGGTCAAAAGCTTCCCTTAGAAAGGCAAAGGTTTCTCAGTGAACACTTGACAACATGGCTCATAAAAAATTCATTATACTGCCCTTCTCTTCCTGTGGTAAAACAGATGTAAAATCAGGAATTTCCCCAGTAGATCCTTCTCAGAGCAATGAGAAATGAACTTGGAAACACACACACACACACAAACGCACACACACTGACAGTGTGTTGGGTAGGGGGAGGGAGTTGTAGGTAAGACACGTCACACGCCTCAGATCAAAGGTGCCATGTGTTCAATGGCAGCCTCCCGACGCCAAGGCCTGCCGTATGCACCGCTAGGAACCGCCACTGCAGACAGAGTTATAGGAAAGGAGGGTGGAATGTCGAACATGTAGAGAATAGGCCTATAATTATTCACAAAACTTCAGGAAATAAACATTCACTTTCAAAAAATTGTTTTCAGCTGCTTTAAAGCCAAGTGACAGCTAAATTACAGTTCGGGGAAAGAAAAGTTTCCATTTTCTAATTTGATGCATTTTTGTTGCATCGTCCTACATTACCCAGAGTCAGGCCTGCCACATCCTGTCAGTCTTCAAACCACAGGCTGAAAGCCCCAGGCCGTTGAAAGAGCTGTTTGTCCAGCCGCACAGTGTGCTAAGTGTTCTGGGAGAAAAGCGTTTGGGGACTCGGGGCAATTCTTTTGGTTAACATTCCTAGGATTTCCACAAGTGCTTTTGGCTGTACACGGTGTAGCTGCTCCTTCAGCATCTTCTTGGTGCCAAGCGGTGCTGTGTTTATGGAAACTCTGCTGGCCCTTCCAGGGAACAACCCCAGACTCACATTCTCCCATGGCTTGGCCAGAACAGGAGGATGGGGACGGGGAGGGAAGAAATGGTGGGAATCAGAACAGCGGGTCTCGGGTGCTCACAAGCTGACCGGTAGCTGTCAGGAAAACAAATAACGGGCTGATATCTGACAGTCTAAGAAGGAAGAAAGGAAATTAAGTTTTTATTAAAAGAGATAACAGAAATACTATCAGCCAGGCAGTTTCCTATGGCCTGCTGAGTTGAGTGATGAGGATCCTGTCCTGTACGTGACGGACTGTCGGAAAAGGTCTCTGGACGCTCAATACCGGAGTCCTAGAAGCTCTGTCCTGCTGTAGATCCTATTCTCACTAAACATGGAGGGTACTCAAAAAACAAATTTTTAAGATGACACATTAACTTCAAATGTTAAAAAAAAAAAAAAGGAAGACCTCATCCCTCCCTTTAGATCAATGCAGTTGCCTGTCAAAGTCATCGACACAATCAACTGTTGATGTAGCCATTTTTTAAATCTCTAAATGATACCCATGCTTTGAAAACCATTTATCTTAGTTTTCAAAAAAAATTTTTAAAGATTTTATTTATTTATTTTACAGAGAGAGAGAGATCACAAGTAGGCAGAGAGGCCGGCAGAGAGAGAGGAAGAAGTAGGCTCCCTGCTGAACAGGCAGCCAATGTGGGGCTCAATCCCAGGACCCTGAGACCATGACCTGAGCCGAAGACAGAGGCTTAACCCACTGGGCCACCCAGATGCTCCACCATTTATCTTTTTAAAAATGTGAACAGCCCAAATGATTTAGGTTAGGGGGGCAAAAAAGATGAAGCAGAGGACTTGTTCCAAATGAGGTAGACGTCTTTATCAGCACAAATTAAATGTGTTCCTATGTACCTGCATCTTTCAGGTCACTGAAATGGAAATAGCCAAGAGGTCACAAATAGCACCTCTACATACTCCCCAATTTTGCATGAAAAATTCCTGGGATGCAGTGAAAATCTTTTTTCTGAATACATTTTTAAGCCCAAATATTATGAGCCATATTGGGCTGGTTACATCATTCCTGGTGGTGAATCCTTTAGTACTGGCGAATCAGAAGATTGGCAGACTTCAGGATAGTCAAGTTACAAGTACAGACACTCCAACAACCAATTTAATGGGTTATTTTTGGCATGGAAAAGGCTAAAGCTTCAGTGACAAATGAGAAAATAATTGTCTGGGGACATGAGAGCTATGTAGTGTGGCTTTGGATTTTAAATAAAGTTATTTTTAGAGAACCAAAACAACTATACTACATTTTCTGCCAAAAAGCATTGCTAATATCTGAATTTATTTTCAAGAAACATTTAATTCATTTATTTATTTGAGAGAGAAAGAGAGAGAGCAGTGGGAGGAAGAGAGGAAGAGGGACAAGCAGACTCTGTGCTGAGGGTGGAGTGTGATGTAGGGCTTGATCCCAAGACCCTGAGACCACGACCTGAACCAAAATCAAAAGTTGGACACTTAATCGACTGAGCCAACTAGTTGACCCCTGAATCTATTTTAAAAATTCTAAGAAAGAAATGCAACATAAGTCATACTTATATTACACTTAAAATCTTTGGGGGAACAAAGCATGATAAAAATAAATAAACTCAGTTACTACATGTATACTCTTTATTGAAATAAAGGAGTTAAAATCAAGCTTGTCCCAGAATATGCATAGCTCAGTTTATACATTCAAGAGGAATCCTGAGAACATGAATTATTAAAATCTCTGAAGAAAGAGATGAATTATGGAAACATAAGACATTTAAATAAGTTTTAATAAGATGTTTCATTAAGACGGCTCTGTAAATTCACACTTAAACACAACCCCTTTTGCAAAAATAAGGCAATGGCAGATAAAATCAATTAGAAATAGCTCAGCTCAAAGAACAATAGAAATACATCCATGTACTACAAGTACAGAAATGCAAAGGAATAGTAGAGCTGAAACTGAGTGCTTCTGGGTTCTGGGACAGGTTGGCCAGAACTGTGGCTCCAGAATTGTGGCAAGGTGAATAGGGTCTAGAAATACTACATGTGAGATAGCAGGTGGAAGCCAATCTTAGTATCTAAGCCAGAAACTGAAGCAAGGACTCTCTCTAAACCCAACATGAATAAAGGCCAAAGAAAATCAATGTTGACAACCCAGAAAATCAACAACTAAAACACTGATTTATTACAAATAAAATATAAATATTTTTTATAAATTATATATAAATTATATATTTATATAATATGTATATATTATATATAATTTATGTAAATTTTATATAAATTATAAATATAAATTTAAAATAAAAATAAAATTTGGGAAAGCTCAATTGGAAGTCTTTAAAATGAGGATATTTATGAGATGCTCAGTTCATCTTTTTCAAGATAGAAAAGAAATTACAAAGAAAATGTGGAGAAATAAAGAATGAAAAAGTGGCTACATAGAAAGCTTATTAGAAACCTTAGGAATTAAAAAAATATGATCATAATGGTCTCAATAAATTGTATAAATGCTGAAATATTCACAAAGCCAGAACTAAGGTTTCTCTCTTTTTTTTTTTTTTTTAAGATTTTATTTATTTGAGAGAAAGACATGGGGTGGGGTTAACGGCAAAGGGAGAGAGAAATAATCTTTTAGCTGAGCACAGAGCCCAACACAGGGCTCTATCCCAGGACCCTGAAATCATGACCAGAGCTGAAGTTGGATGCTTAACCAACTGAGCCACCCAGCTGTCCCAGAACTAGAGAATTTTAAGAACTGATGAGTTCACTTAAAATGCATCACAAAGAGATAAATAAAATGAATAGCAGTTAAAAGACAGAGGTTAATCTGAGAGGCTCATGGAAGTTCAAATTGATTTCTAAATGAAAGCAAGGGACAGAATTACAGATGAACAGTACCTGACGATAAATAACAGAGACATTCAAGAAGAAACTCACAAATCTTCAGACCAGAAATGTATTCTGAATACTAAAGAAGACACATAAAAATACATTCCACATCTAGAAATACACTGCAAAATTGCAGATCATTAGGGGAAAAAATAAAAAACTCTTAGGCTACTAGAAAGACCGTGAATCTACTAGGAATAATCCTTACAATGGGAAAATCTTCATATAGCAATAGCTGAGGCTAGAAAACAATCTAATAATATTCAATACTATCTTCCAGGAGCTGAGAGAAAATAACTAGTAACCTAAAATTTTATACCCAGCTAACCTATCACTTAAGAAACATAAAAGCAATAATAGTAATGACAACAACAAGAATAACTAACTTAAGAGAGTATAAAGAATGTATTTCAGAAAGAAGAAAAATAAAGTGAAAGATTACCGGGTGAAAAAGAACATGTTAAGCAGAAGTTGATAAAAATCCATCAGTAAATTTGTTATGGATAGTTAAAATGGGACCTACTTTTAAAATGTAAAACTAAGCTCTAGCATGTAAAATGAATCCCTCCCCAATAATAAGAAATAAATTACAAGAATATATACTTATGTATTATCCAAAGAGAATATAAACATCTCCAGTAAAAATTCCTAAATATTTCTTGTTTCTGGTTGTGATATCGCAAGCACTCCACTCCCATACTCAAGAACTTTACACTTGTTCTTCTCCTTGTTTGGAAATGTGTCCCCACAAATTTCCTTCTAGCTTTGGTTTCTCACTTTCATTCAAGTCTCTGCTCAAATATTGCCTTTACAGAAGTTAGAAGCCAGAGAGAAGGTAGCAAGTCTATCTGAAATAGCCCCTCTTTTATTTGTCACCACATGACAGTTTATCCTCTTTAAGCCTCATAAAGAGATTTAGCAAATTCTTGTGGAGTAAGTGAATGGAAGAATAAACAAAAGAAAAATGACTAAAGTAATGGTAGTAGTGACCTTTGCAACCAAGTATTTTCTGAAGTGTTTATTCAAATAGTACTGTGTATTTGCATGGCCGTTGGAAATACTATTTTAAGTACTGTGATACTGCCAACTATCTGGAAAAGCACCGGACCGTGTTTGCATAGCCAAACGAAGCTGCATTCCACACGTTATCTCATTTAGTCCTCATAAAGGTGAAGCCAATGGGAAAAATGAAACTTAAAAAGATAATGCCAGTTGTTCAAAGCTATTGAGGTAGTAAGCAGTAAAATCAATATTTTACAAAGACCTATTCCAGTGCCTTTTCTACTACACTCATCTTCCCACTCAAATGCCTCCTAAGTATTTATATTGTGGGAGGTAAAGTGCCTAATTATTAGCCATGCTTAATTCAGCATCATCTTTACTCTTTGTAAGTTCTCTGCATCACAGAGGAGGAAATACATTTCCCAGAATCCCCTTCCTTCCATGATTCCAAGTTACCATTTGCCAGTGAGTGGCTTTCACATGAACTGGGAGAGTAGAAGAGGCAAAGTTGGCATTGTTTCCTGAGACACTCACAACCGGACATAGGGACAGTGATGAGATTCACAGCAGTTTACCAGGGAGCTGTTTAGAACTGACTGCCATAACTTCAGACTGAGATCAGAGGTGGCTCTTCTAATCTCTTCGTCCCCAGTTCTTCCAATGTAACCCTGCAACTGTTGTATTAAAGCCGTTTATACTTGGGGCACATAGAGTGGGGTCTGAGCTCCTGACCAAATCTTGAATACATGTATTGTGCATGTGATATTTTGTGACAACCTCTCTTAATCCTATATCAGATTTTTTTAAAATGGAGGCACAAAAAATTGTGGCTCTAGATCACACTAAATGACCAAGAGTTGATCCCTCAAGCCTATGCTGATTCTGCTTAAACTGAGGGAGCATCTGGAGGAAAATGCTGAAACAGCTGGGCTCAGTGAGAAACAAGGTCATAATCTCCTAGCAATATCATTAACCATGCAAGGGTACAGAAGCAGGAGGTGGCAGCAAATGTACTTATCAGTCATATACCAAAATTTCAAGGAAATAATAAAATGACAACTCTGGTTTAGCCCTCGCTGACCCAGATTGGTCCTCTAGAAAGTCACTTTCATTGGACAACTGTTTAGCCCTTTCCACAAACCATGATCAAAAATGTCATCTCTCGTGTTAGACACTGGAAATTAGCTATATCATTATGTTTTACTTTCATATTTTTAAAGGTCTCCCAATCTTTTTTATGGCCCATTCAATTATAATAAACCCTTCGTAGGTAAATAACCTTTCTTCTAAAAGGTATGTATAGCAATGTCTTCATTTCTGGGCTTGCTCACACAAAACAGAGGCTTTGATGACAAGTCCTTGGTCACTCTCAGTCCAATGTGTCTTTCATCCCACAGTGCTAAGGAACCTTGCAGAAAAGCCTGCCTCATACCTAAGATCAATAATAACTATAATGTACTCTGTATAGGCGAAATTGGGTACTTCCTTCATGAAAGACTAAAAGACTGTAAAAAGAATAGCATTGCTATTTTCCCAGCACTTTGACTCTTGTTTTACAAGCAATATGTAATTTAATTTGGATTTAACCTCCCCATTCAGTCACCTGTAGTTCTTTCAGCCCAAAGGAAATGGCAGATCAGAAGAGTCTGGTCATTGTGCATTTTGAAATATAAGGCAGACATTCTGAGATCTACCAGGTATCCCATCTTTGTTCTTGGTTCATCAGGCCACGATTCATGTCAAATCATTTATCTTATTTTCATTTCAAGACTACAATTGATACATGATGCAGCTTAGCTGTTAGAGAAAATGATTAATAGACCTCCTTAGCTTCTGATGAATGGGTGGGAATATAAAAATGGAACAAAACCAACAACCATCACAGAATACACAACTCGCAATTCTTTTTTTTTTTTTTTTTTTCTGTGAGCAAGTCACTTTTATTAAGAAGTCAAAACTGAGGGCACCTGGGTGGCTCAGTGGGTTAAGCCTCTGCCTTTGGCTCAGGTCATGGTCTCAGGGTCCTGGGATCAAGCCCCGCATCGGGCTCTCTGCTCAGCGGGGAGCCTGCTTCCCCCCCCCCCTCTGCCTGCTGCTCTGCCTACTTGTGATCTCTGTCTGTCAAATAAATGAATAAAATCTTAAAAAAAAAAAAAAAAAAAAGAAGTCAAAACTGAGATTCAAATAAACCAACTAGCCTTCTAAAGATCACAGAGTTAATGTATGGTGGAAGCAAGACCCAAACATAGGTCTTCTGACTTAAATACAGTGTTCTTTATAGTTCTCGCAATTCTTAAGGAGAAGTGCGGTCATTCGCCTGTTTCTGGGAAAGACGGCCACCATTTGATGAGAACCCATATTTCCCTGCTTGGGGCTTCTGATTCACAAGTCAATTTATATTCTTAATTTACCTTCTGGTAATGCAGTTGATCAGTACTATATTTTAACCAGATTGTGTCACAGAGGTTTTTTAAAACCGCATTCTCTATGTGTCTAATTTGAGGTTAATGGGTGCTTTGGTTCGGCGAGGGTGTCTAATGTCTCCTGTTCCCATTTCCCAAGCAGAACGTTTGGCCCACAATTTGTCAGGTGATTATAATCTGCTTATATCCATTCAGGTGGCCACTGAATTACCCGCAATCTGCACCATTAATCAACTTGCCTACTCGGTTGTTAAGGGAACTGAAAACATCAGCTCAGCTATATTTTCCAATCTGGTGTTTTTCATGTTTCCCCCGCTTTATCATTTTAGTTACTTAATTTCTCTGTTTTGCATTCACTTTTCCACTCACAGCGGAAAAATATACCGGTGTTTCAGTGTTACTGTGATTTTTTTTTCAGCCTGCATAGAAACCTGGCAATGCCTTTTAACCTGACCTCGATGAGCAAACTACTAAAATTTTCACAGTGAGAGATGTAAGAGGACTCCAGAAACACAAAACAAAACAAAACAATACAACAATAAAAAACAAGGTTAGTTCAGCGGTATGGGAAATAATGAAAGTAGAACCAGTTTCCCATTTACCAACCAAAATTATGCCCATGTATTTCCACTATCACTGTCTATGTCATACTCAGTGGAAAGACTTCAGCAAATACTAATAATCACTACCATACTTCTGAGGATTTCTGCTCTGGCTTCACAGGTAAGACTAAGGAAAAAGCTGGTAAATTATCAAATGGGTTTCATTCACAAAGACAAGCATGTATAAAAATATGGTCAAAACAGGTGCCTGGGTGGCTCAGTGGGTTAGGCCTCTGCCTTGAGCTCAGGTCATGATCTCGGGGTCCTGGGATCGAGTCCCACATCGGGCTCTCTGCTCTGTGGGAAGCCTGCTTCCTCCTCTTTCTCTCTCTCTCTCTCTGCCTGCCTCTCTGCCTACTTGTGATCTCTGTCAAATAAATAAACAAATAAATAAATAAATAAATAAAGATTAAAAAAAATATGGTCAAACCATACGGCCTTGTCCTCAATTAAAAAATAATTCTTTTTTTAAACCTTTTCAACCTGTTTTTTTTTATATATATATATATACTAATTCAACAGTAATGTATTACATGATTTTAGATATTCAAAGGATAAAAACACCCTTAAGAAGTTCTGGAAATGGAGATTCACACAGTGAGTTCAATCCCTTAACCCTTCCTCATCCCCTATCCACTCACCAAACTGCACCACTGAAAGGGTGAGACCTCTATGAAAAACAGAGGAAGCTACATAAATTATGAAATACACTCATAATGTCTTCAGCTTAGTGTAAAACTGTGTACATTTTGCAAGAGAGAAAAAACAGATTCAAAGTTTATACAGGAGTGCCTGGGTGGCTCTATTGATTAAGCTCTATTGATTAAGCTCAGGTCATGATTGTGGGGTCCTGGGATCAAGCCCCAAGTTGGGTACCCTGTTCAGGCGTAGTCTGCTTCTCTCTCTTCTTTTGACTTTCCTCTCATTGTGCTCCAGCTCTCTCTCTCAAAAGAAAAAATAAAAGTTCTTAAAAAAAAATAAGTTTATAACCTTTAGGAGAGAAGGGTCACTATACCATCTAGGTGGTATAGACTGGCATTCTAAGCTATTCCTCCCTGTATATTGCAGGAAAGACAGAGAAGCTGAATAGCCTTGATCAAGACAAGGACAGAGTGTCATTGGCATGTACAAAAGCACCAGCTAAACAAGTCATCCAAGACTCCTTGCTTCAGTTGGAAAGAATGTCCTCTGTAGCAATGTGCAGTTTCCGATTTTTCCTGCTCAAGAGAATGGATCTCGAGGAGACAGTGGCAAGAAATAAGCTGCAGGCATTCATTTACTAAATGTTTGCTCATTGTCTATTATTCATTGGACATATGTTTAATAAATATTTCCTGAGTATCTCTCATGTGCTAGGCATATGGCATTTACCAAGACTCCCTTATGTACCAGGTACTGCCTTAGCATCAGTGACACTTCTTTGTTCTTGAGAAGGAAACTGAAAATTCTAGAAAGAACTTCAAATCCATCCTTTTCTCCCCACCCACCGGCAACTCAAATTCTTCTAATTTCTGTTTAGGAAAGCCACACCCATCTTCTTGGGGTAAGTTTCCCAAATATTTTGTAGGGAAAAATCCCCATCCTATTATACATTAAATATAAAAATTATACATTAAATAACTTCAACAAGTTCTTTCTAGCTTGTAAGCCATTGTGAAAGAGATAAGGAACACCCCAAGCTTAGGGAAAATCCTAGATGACACCTAAAAATAGAAATACTTCTGTCAGATGATATTGAGAAGACACCATGGAAAAGAAATTCTTCGATCACCTTTATTTCTAAAGTCCTGGAAACTTTTAGAAGCAAAGATTTCCCTTAAAAAAAAAAAAAAAAAAAAAAGGTAAACTGTGAGCTGTTTCACTTAAATGAAATGCACTGTTACCTGAAAGGACTCTTTTTCTTCCTTCAGGAGTTTAATTGCAGAGACTGTTAACCTCTGAAATGTCAGATATATAAATCATATTAAAACCACCTTGAAATTTGTGGAGAGTGATGAAATAGATCCCAAGACCAGGAAAAGAGTTCAGCTAAGTGACTAATCAAAAATGGATGGCAGGTAAGAAAGAAGAAGATCCAGGCTTAATTAAAAACAAAAAATAAAGAGGCAACCCATGGAATAGGAGAAGATATTCACAAATGACACTACAGACAAAGGGCTGATATCCAAGATCTATAAAGAACTCAAACTCAACACACACAAAACAGACAATCACGTCAAAAAATGGGCAGAAGACATGAACAGACACTTCTCCAAAGAAGACATACAAATCACTAACAGACAACAGATGAAAAAGTGTTCATCATCATTAGCCATCATGGAAATTCAAATCAAAACCACATTGAGATACCACCTTACACCAGTTAGAATGGCCAAAATTAACATCTGTTGGAGAGGATGTGGGGAAAGGGGACTGCTCTTCCACTGTAGGTGGGAATGCATGTTGGTGCAGCCACTTTGGAAAACAGTGTGGAGATTCCTTAAGAAATTAAAAATAGAGCTACTCTATGACCCTGCAATTGCACTACTGGGTATTTACCCCAAAAATGCAGATGTAGTGAAAAAAAGGGCCATCTGTACCCCAAAGTACATAGCAGCAATGGACACAGTCGCCCAACTGTGGAAAGAAGCAAGATGCCCTTCAACGGACAAATGGATAAAGAAGATGTGGTCCATATATACAATGGAGTATTATGCCTCCATCAGAAAGGACGAATACCCAACTTTTGTATCAACATGGACGGGACTGGAAGAGATTATGCTGAGTGAAATAAGTCAAGGAGAAAAAGTCAGTTATCATATGGTTTCACTTACTTGTGGAGCATAAGAATAACAAGGAGGACATTGGGAGAAGGAGAGGAGAAGTGAGTTGGGGGAAATTGGAGGGGGAGACAAACCATGAGAGACTGTGGACTCTGAGAAACAAACTGGGGGGGGGGGGGAGAGGGGTATTGTGTGAGCCTGGTGGTGGGTATTAAGGAGGAGGGCACAGACTGCATGGAGCACTGGGTGTGGTGCATGAACAATGAATGCTGGAACACTGAAAAGAAATAAAATAAAACCAAATTGGAAAAAAAAAAAAAAACTAAACAAAAAACAAACACCTAGTTTCGTTTTCCAACTTTTCTCTATTTGTCTCTTCACTCAGTTAGAGTTTCAAAGTAACTTTCTGAATCTTTCCACTGAAATTTCTTTCCTTTTTTTCTTTCTTCCTCTTTTCCAACAGGTTGTTGCAAGTTTAGAATCTACTGAAAAGAGCTTAGCTTCATTAAAAAATCAACCAACTCCCTGCTTCTCAAATATTTGATAAGAAATCCTGCCTGTGTTAAGTCCTCAACATATTATTGTTTTGGAGGCTTATATTATACCAATGATATTGTTCCACAATAAAACTTTAAAATGCTCTGGGGCCACTACATTCACATTTCATAGAAAAGGAAAGAAGTTTACGACTCAGAAATTTAACAGGTGCCTTGAACAACACATTAAGAAAGAATCATTCCTTGTGATTCAAGATCATATCCTGTTTTTTTTTTAATGGAATTCATTTAAAGTTCTATAGAGAGCACATATTTCATGTTATATAAAACAATGTGATATTGCATAAACTTTCTATCATCTGCCTATATTGTATTTTTGCTATTTATCACTATTAGTTATCACTATTAACGACATCTTTGCTAATAGAGTAAAACAATTTTTAGACATGTTCACTGAAGTGACACAGCCACTAGATGCCTGCTTTCCCTAATCTTGCTGTCCCACATTCTCACCAATCTCTGAAATACATTTCAGCCAGTACTAATGTTTGTTGTGAACTGGAAGAATGTCATGGTGGGCTGGGAGGGAGACACTGAATTGCCTAAATTATCAACATTTCAATAGTCAAAGGGTGCTTCCTCAATTCACTTCTCCCAGAGCAGACCCTACTTCAGGACAGCCTGCACCGACCCAAGAAGTTCTCAGAGAGGCCGTTCACACTACTGTGTCTCAAGATAGTCTATCTGTGGGAAAGGAAGACAGAGAATAAATCTGATAGCTCCTTTTCATTCAGTCAATCTCTCTGATCCAGGTCTGCCCTTCGGGTTGTGAATATCCTTCCACTGATCTGATCGTCACTGGGCTACTCTGGGTAGCAACCATGCGAGGTAGAGGCCCCAGGTCTGGAGTATGGCCAAAGTGCATGGGCCACGAGCCACACTACATGTGGTGTTTCTAAACCTACACCCACATGTGCACACAGTTCAGGCCGTCAGTAGGGTTTCCCCAGCAAGCCAAGCCAATGTGTGCATCTCAAGAGCATAGAAACTGACCCTGTACAATGAGTAAGTCTAAATCGAGCCAGCTGATCACTCCAGGAAGGATTAGTTAACTTCCTCCTTTGTGTTTCCATAGCACCTGATAGAAGCCAGTGTTTTTATTTTAGCCCACTGAATCATAATTAGGTACTTACGTCCCTACATAACTATTGACGGTGAACTTCTGAAGTAAGGTGACCTTACTTCCAGATTTGACTGAGTATGGGTTTCACTCCAGTTCAGACCAGTTAACATTAGGTAATTATTTTAGTTCTCTCTTTCACTGCCAAAGGGTCCTGATTTGGATGATGAATTACAGGACTACCATAGTCATAGGACACAGGCCGTGTCTGGGCCGACAGTGAAAGTACGTTAGTACCTAGTGTAATGTCTGGATCATCACATGTGTTCAAATAAGGATATGATAATTTTTTTTTTTTAAAGGAAACAGTGGCAAGACTGAACACCTTGAGTAATTTGGAATGTTCAAATGAAAACGCAAAGATCTCAACAATATTTGCTACATTAAGAAATATAATTGACTTCACAGAATTTCACAGATAGGAGGCAACAATGTTAAAATTTACACACCTCTCTCTATGTAGACTTCCAATTTTTGGTTACTAAGAGAATTGCAAGAAGGAAATAATATTAATGAATAGGAGTAAGAGTTTGCATTTATTCTGTGGTGATTCTGTGGCAAACACTGAGCATGTCACATACTGACAAACATTTCTTGTGTCCATCCAATACTTATTCTCTGATTTTGTTTGTAGTGGAACTGTGACCAACATGGCTTACCTTCCATTGCAGCAAGGGCTTGCTGAGAGACTGGAGTTATAGTCTCGGAGACACAGTAGGAACCAACCCAGAAGATTTTTGAAAAAGAAGAGGCTACCCCCTTCTCATTCAGCTCTCAGAAGGAACAGCAACCTCACAACCATAAACACTTTGGTAGATGCCCCAGTCCTGAGCTGCCAGATTCCACGGTTATCATGTTATGAGAAATGCACCCCTCACTGATCAAGCCGCCATGACTTCAATTTCTGTTGCCTACCCAATTTCCAACCGAAGTATTACTGAATTCCTCCAATACCCCATGGAGGTTAAATCATGGGAAATTTTGACCTATACAAATTGCAAGTGCATTCTTTCATTCATTTTCCAAAATTCATTCACCAAACATTTATTGAATGCCTCCTACATGCCAAAGACTAACACATGAAAGTCAGCTAGTAAAACAGTATTCCTGGAGATACTGGGTGGCTCAGTCTGGTAGGCATTTGCTTTCAGCTCAGGTCATGATCCCAGGTTCCTGGGATCACATCCCATGTTGGGTTTCCTGCTCAGTGAGGAGCCTGCCTCTCCCTTTCCCTCTGCTACTCCTGTTTGTGCTCTCTCTCTCCCTCTCTCCCTGTGTCAAATAAGTAAGTAAAATCTTTTAAGAAAGAAAAACATTCCCTTATTTTCAAATGTATTACCAAAATATTACTACTTAGCCCCCCCCATTTTATAAAAATTACTAAACTAGTGAACTACATGCAAAGGATAATTACTTGAGCATGAGTCAGACATGATAAGATGAAAATCGTATAGATTTTCATATGATTATCTTTTTCATATAAAGAAATTAATTTAAATGAAAAAGATAATTTCCTTTTAACATTGATATGGGAGTACCTTGAAATTCAGTATCCTATACAGTGGCTGTTACAAATTTCAGAAAATTGGAAATTTATAAAAATAGGGAAAAGAGACAAGGGCAATTCTTTGAACAGCCTGCAGTTTCCAAAAGGAAATGCTATGATTAAGGGATGACTAGTGAGGGGCTTCAGTTCCTCTACAATATATCTTTAAGATGCAGGCCATGGACTTGGGACACCAGCTTCAATCTGAATTCACATCCAAGTGATTTTTGTTTGTTTTATTGCCAAGAACAACTAGACTGGACAGAAAGCTCCGACACACAAGTGTTAATTCCCAAACAGTACCTAACATGTCTCCAAAGAACTGTGGTCAGGCATTCTAAAACGGTTCTTATGGGGAAAAATAACAATCTTGGACTTGAAATCTCAAAAACAACATATCAACAAAAAAAGAGTGACTTTAGTCATCTTTTAGACACCTTTATAAAATTGGAATTTCTATTGTTTAATTTTTAAAAATTTCCTTAATACTCTTTCTTCTACAAATTCTTGATTTGGGAAACCAAGTGTATTTTCCACAGACCTACACAGAAGAATATTCTAATGGCTCAAGAGATGAAGTAATAATTTTGAGATTTAAGGACCGTAACATTGAACTTGAAAAACAGAGAAAATTCAGTTTTGCTTTGTAAAATTTGAGAGAGATTATGAGGATTACCAAATAAGAACACATGTCATTTTGTCTTTGCAACTAGAGGGACTTAAAAAAAAATAAAAAACAAAAAACAAAACAACTTAGTGAGAAGACTGAGGTTTTCACCAAAATAAAAATGTCACATTATGTATTTATGGCTCACATGTATTAGTTAGCTAATCCCAAGCACTAGCAGATAAAACTCTATTGTAGACAGCGTAGATGTTGAAATATGTCTATCCCAAGGACACAATGTTTGTGTGGGTAGCTTTCGGCTTTGTTGAGGTTGTTAGCTTATCAGAAAAGTGCTGGGGCATCTGGGTGGCTCAGATGGTTAAGTATCCAAGTCTTGGTTTCAGCTCAGATCATGATCTTGGGGTTGTGGGATCGAGCCCTGCACCAGATTCTACACTCAGCCTGGAGTCTGCTTAAGATTCTTTCCCTTTCCCTCTTCTTCCCCCTCTGCCTCTCTCCCTGCTTTCTCTTTCTCTCCCACCTTCCCCCTCTCTCTCCCAAATAAATAAATAAATAAATAAAATCTTTAAAATAAACAACAAATAAAGTACTGATCTTTTTTGAGAGGAGCTAAATAAAGGTGACTTAGGGTTCTGGTCTGCCTGACACTATCATCTCCAAATCAAAACTTATGTCTCACATGCAGGGACCTGAGGAACCCATGACCCTGTCCGTGTCAGGCAGCATTACTATTTTAGGGATAAAAGCCCCAAAAGAATATGTGATAACAGCAACCACAAATAATCACATATTAAAGAAAGCAATTTCTTTTAAAAATTATTTGATTCTTAAAATTCTTTAAAACAAAAAATGTTAACCACAGATGAAGGCTTCTAGAGCTGAGGATGGACAAGCTCCAGTTCAGAGAACCACATTCCAGCCATCAACCAAACATTTCACTTAAAAGGGAGTACTGGGATTTTATCACAAACTAAAAACATATATAATAAAATAAAAACTTCTAAAAACAAATAAAAATCTTGGCCCGTTTTGATAATGAAAGTAAAGAAAATTTATAATGAAATGATCTTACTTGTGAATTCTCAAAATCATGAGTTTAAAGATAATGTATTTATTTCTAACTAACAGAGAAATTTATGTGGACTGTGGATAAGTTGGAACACATTGAAACATATGAAGAAAGCAGAGAGTGCCTATAAACCAGTAATCAACAATGTCTGTTGTTAAGAGCTTCTACTATGTATCTATGTATATTTTATTTTTCTTGTATTTTTTAATATACTTAGTAAAACTCATGCATTTACTTAACATAAAAGTTCCTACTACTTTGTTTTTCAACCTAATGTCATACTTGGAGCAATTTCCCAATTTCCAAATCCATGTTTTCGAAAGCATCACTTTAATGTCGCAGAGTGTCGTGGACAGCCTCGAAGGGTAACCCGCATTATCCTCGTCTCTCGGTGCTCACACTGCTTGAGCCCTCTGAGTTTGTGCGGGACCCGTGACCTGTTTCTCTAATCAACAAAATACAGTGAAACTGACAGCGTGTCTGAGGTTACTCGTATAGTAAGCTATCAATCTAGGTTGGTAGCTCCCATGATTCCTGGGTCTCTTGCCCACGTTAGTTTTGAGGGAGTTCCTGGCCATGTTGGGGATCCCATGTGGCAAGGGATGGCAGGTGGACACTGGGTGCTGAGGACAGATGAGAGCCAGCAAGAACCTGAGGCTCTCGGTGTTACAACTGGAATCCTGCCAGCGGCCTGAGGGAGCCTGGAAGTGGATTGTTGCCCAGTCAAGCCTCAGATGACAATGCAGACTCTGGTGACGCCCTGACTGCAGCCTTGTGCTATACCAAGCAAAAACCCAGCCAAGACTCATGACTCACACACATTGTGAGATAAGAAATGGTGTTGTTTTAAGTAGTGAAGTGTGTGGTGATATGGCTACAGAGTAGCAAGAGAAATACACAAAGTATTTCGCCTTATGAATACACTGTAATTTACGTGGCCCCACCTTTTGCACAAGTAGCTTGTTTTGTAAGTTTAAAATTTTTACAAATAAATGGAATGACTTGCTTGATCACACAGATTTTTGATTAAAAAATGATCAGTTGAAGGTGCATTTATGTTACCTTTTTAAGGTGTATACTGCCTTCTGATATGATCACTTGGGCACATATTTCCTGGGGGCTGATAGGTACCCTTCAGGACTCACAAACTGATAAAAAATAATAATAATAATAACCAAGACACAATGTACTGAGTAGAGCCAATAGGACTGCATAAGGATTATAAACGTGGGTAACGGCTTCTGGGCCAGATGAAAGTTTGCTGAATGAACTGGGAATATGTGTGAGTACGAAATTCTTTATGCTCAGCAGGCTCTCTGGCAACTTATTATCCAAAGCAAACAGATGTATTTTGCTAAGCATTCCCCTTGAAACACACTTGAGATTCAGTTTCACGAGGAAGAGGGATTTTTTTTTTTTCCTGGAGACCCATAGGAGAGAGTTGACCCACCCGATTTTCATGTTTTGCAAGCTTCTAATTTTCTCTTTATAGATCTGAAAATGGTGTAGAACTTTTTGCATACCCCATCCTACAAAACTGCTTTCTAATTGTCAGGCACAGATGTGTAAAATATGGTTCTGAACACCATGCATTTGGGGATATTAGTGATGCAAATCACTAATAGTAAGTCATATTTTTTAAACTTTTGCACAGAGAATTGTTAAGTATTGGCTGTAACTAGGGACCTAAATGAAGATCGCAATCAGCACTATCTTATTAGGAAAGGCTAGACTATTTAAAAGACCAGGATTGACCTTGTGGGAACTTCTACCCAAGTCTCTTGCAGCATTCAAAATCAAAACTTGGGTTTGTCCAAAGCTTGCAGGAAACCGATGCGGAATTAATGAATGACTGAGAAGGCCAGGGCCAGGGCTCGGGCTCGGGCTTGAGAGGGTCACCAGCAGAATCCGGCCTTTATATGTTGTAGCACCTGGGACTCAGCAAGCAGGCGACCCACGGAGAGTGATGAAAGACCTTTGGATTTTTCAAGACGAAGCTGGGAAATTTCCTATTTTAAATGTGTTACAAACCAGATCAAACCTATCCACTGGATTCAGCCCACCGGCTGCCCTTTGTCGTCTATAGTCTCAGTATTTACTTCTTAAATATGACAGTTGCACACTTATTTAGCCCCTGGGGAAAAGAATGTAAATTAAGCACAACTGTGAAAGAATAGGAACTAATTTGCAAAAAGGGATTACTGCTCAGGCATAAAAATCAATAAATCAATACATGGACTTTTCCTAGAATTCATGCCCTTTCCATGGGGGAACAGAACATCCCCACAGGAGTTTGTCCTGAAACTCACTTAAAATTTTAGGGTATGTGCTCGTGAAGACTTTCATCAAAACCTTTTTTGGTGAAATAAAGGTTATAGGTAAATATGCAGAGGATTAATTATTCAAAAAGAAGAAGCGAAAGCAACAAATCACATGGAAAAAAAGGTTCTGCTCCTGCTCTGTCTAGTTGTCATGAATGTAGGCAAACAATTAGCAGACTTTCAGTTCTGCTTTCCAAATACGCAGTGTTTGATCACTGAACTAGACGGTGCTCTATTTGGCAAAGCTCGCTCTGCATCTTGAATTTCAAAAGCACTGAGGTAACCTTATGAGCCAGGTTTCTTGAAAGAGTTCCCCTATGGTGGACATGAAAAATGCAAAGTGGTCCATGAAAATATGCTCTCAGAGCTATCCGATACTACATCCAGCTAAAAAACGTTTCTGATAGAAGCAGGTCAGGTTGGACTGTTCTTTTAATTTCAGCAGACCTTGTTTTTGCTAACTCGCTATGTCTACCTCCTTGTAAATTCACATTAATTTTAACCAGCCCAGGAAATCAGACATTTGCTTATGCAGTTACAAATATAGGACAGCACATTCAGAGGAGATTTTTTTTTTGTCCTCCTCCAAGTTAAGTTGCATCTCCAGAGGTCAAACACGGTGGAGTCAGGAGAGACTCTCTCAGGAGAGAGTCACTCTGCTTACAGAAAAGTGGAGTGTTTTCGCCAAGGATCCTCAGACTCACACCGAAGAGGAAAAAGAAGACACATACAAGGACTTGACACATACAAGGATTCTGCTTTCCAAAGACGAGTAGACAAGGGGGGGAAGTGTGGAAGAATGTGCAAGGGGGTCTGACCCATGGGTCAGAAGCTGAATGCCAGG
Organism: Mustela lutreola; assembly: GCF_030435805.1. NCBI lineage: Eukaryota > Metazoa > Chordata > Mammalia > Carnivora > Mustelidae > Mustela > Mustela lutreola. The sequence continues at coordinate 138,521,326 of NC_081294.1, read as the reverse complement.
GAGAGGCAGACAGCTGGCTAGGAAACCAAAGAGGTTAAAAGAAGCCCCAGGAAGAGACAGCAGACAAGTGGACAGGAGCCTTCTGAAGAGCAGACGTGAAAAGTTTACAGAACGGATCCTACAACGTCCTGCCTTCTTGCCAGCGTCTTATATGTCAAAGAGTAGGAGGTAAATGGAAGGTTCTGTCTACAAAGTCATCTTTGAATTTAGATTTTAGAAGAAACTAAGTTCCAAAACACATTCTGTTTGTGTGGTGGGGTTTCTTTCTTTTTTCTTTTTTCTCATAAGCTTCTAAGTCAGAACGCTAGTGACAAATACGAACAATTTTAAATTGCCCATATCCCACAATCTGGTTATAGAATTATGTTTTTGCACACGCCTTTTAAAGACATAAGAGCTCTCTGACATCAGTGCATTCCCTATTTCTGAAAACTTTATTCCAGAGAAAACTACAGGCAGTTAAGGAATTTGAATACGACTTGCAAGATTTACATTTAATTGATCAGGAGAGTGTTTTTTAAAGGGAGGGAGCCAAAACCCTGCACTATGCCTGGAATCCAATGGATCAAATTACTCATCAAGTCAAAATACTGAGATACAGGTGATGGTACATTTTGTGTATCCAGGTAAAATAAACCCACCAGCACCTCCTTTTCTGGCAGGGAATGCTTGCTTAGGGACAAAAGGTCTTAATCCACCCATCTGTATCTGAGGGAAGAGAAAAAGAAATGAGGCAGAGTGAGTATAGTCAGGGGGTATGGGTCACCTGTATAACCCAGTTACCTTGGGTTGTCCAAATTACTCAGAAAATTCTTAACAGAGAATCACACTTTTCTAAAATCAGGCCTCAAAAATTAAGATTCCAGCAAACTAAAGGCAAGCTAACATCAGAGGCTTAAAGACACTTAAGTTATTTTTGACTAATTCAACTTTGACAAAGAATCCCTAGAAGAAAACAAAAATCTTAGTAAAAGATGCTCGAGATAGTGGCTTTTTTTTTTTTTTTTTTTAAATCAGAGTAAAAACTCTCTGATTTCCTAAGGAAGGGAACTTAACTCAAGTCTGTAAATCAATTTACAGACTATTTAAGAGCAGGTCATTTAGAAAATACTATTTGAAAATAGGCAGGAGGCAGACCTTTTCGAAATGATTCTTTTCCCATGAGAGAAAATGTATTTTGCTATATTTCTAGGTTTTCTCCAACAGACAAATAAATATTTTTTTTCTAACAAAAAAATTAAGATTAAGATAGAAAGATATTTTTTCAAAAATACTCCTAAGGGGTTAAGAAAGTTGCCTGCCAAAAGTCAGCACTTTCCTCCTCCTCCTTCTGTTCAAACACTGGTGCATTTTGTTTGTCTCCCATTGACATTTTGGAGATTCTGGCTCTCTGTCGCCCATCCTTTGACAATAATCCCATTGTGTTCTTAAGTTACGGATTTGTTTCCTTCCAATGCCTTATATTATCATTTGTGGACTTCAAATGAGAATCACTAGACAAGACAGACCCGTGGATTTCCAAAGACAAGGGTTGGATACATTTGCAGACATCAGCAGACTCAGCTGAGTCCCCGTCTAAGTGCCCCAAACAGTCTGAGTTGCTGTCTTGTTTCCTGAGTTTTGAATGCCACCATCTTTACCATTCCCTGTCAAGATGGGAGTAAACCTCTGATTTCCCGTAAATTAAAAAAAAATTTTTTTTTAACTTGGCAAGATTTGTACTAACTGCTTGTTTCCTTTGTAGTCACAAATCTCTCAGTTTATAAATTTTCAAAGTTCCAAATATTTGTTTCATTTTGATAGCTTTTGATTAAATCCAACAAGTTCCTTTCCCATTTTTTTTCCTATCAAACTCAACTCTATCTAATGACTCTATCTTTTTGATAGTCCATGGGACCCTTCACTCCCATTTAAATAAAAATAAATAGTTCTTCTTTCCTTATCATTTCTATCATTTCAGGCTTCCTTCTTCTTTTTGGTCCCCTTTCCTATCTTTTGACCCATTTATTCTTTTCTTGTCTCTTTCCCAGAAGCCTTTAGGAGCTCTGATGTGTTGCTCAGTACCACATCATTCTCTTCTCTACAAAGGAATGCTTAAAAAAAAAAAAAAATCATCCACGATAGGACAAAAATGCCATGCAGGTATGTACATGTGTGCTTTCCTTTATACAGAACTGCAGTGACTCCCCTGATCAAAGACTTTTCCCAACAAATATTCTACACTTTCTCTTCCATTTACACTTCACTAACCCTGTCAGAGAAGTGGCTTCTATTCACCATGCAGAGATAGTGGCCACATCTGACCTGTGTCTTAATGGAAAGCCAGGGTTGGAACAATCAGAGAGTGGGGGAAAACACACTTGTGACCTCAAATGAAAACAAGGCAGTTTAAAAGCAGGGGCAGGTAACTAGAAAGGCATGGGGGAAACCATCCCTGAAGTCTTGTAAACTTCAAGATAAATCGTTTTCTACTGATGATTGAGAAGATCTACAGAGAAAGCCCTTGCGAGTGTAGGGCTCTCGGCTTTTGCATGTTTTCTGGGGTCATTACCCTCAGTTGAGCATAATAAAGAACAAGTTCCAATGTTAGGTGCACATTTATCTGTGCCTGAAGACTTGACGTGGGTTCCCTCTACAAAGAGCAGTAGGGAATAGGGCCAAAATCTATGTGAGTCAGAGAGGCACTTTCAAGTCTTCCTGGGTACAGAAGAATTGTGTCAAGGGCTAGTTCACCGGCACCATTCTGTTCAATGTCACTATTACAAGACTGCTGATCATTACAGAAACGACCAAAACACAGTTAAATTCAGGCTCATCTATCTCCCTAAAATGTTATCTCCTTAAAGACAGTGCCACGTTGAGCAAGTATCTAATAGGTATCTCCTGACTGACACAACCAGGCTGTGGCTCTGAAAGCAATTTAACAGGAAAGCTTCTTGATGCTCCAAGACTGAAGTCTACAAGGAATGATGGATCTCCAAATGCAAGATGTCCAACTGGGCTTTTTCTATTGTATTGGGAATGGTGCTCAAAGGTACAGAAGATGTTTCTTATCTCGCAATCTCAGCTGGAGGGACACCACGGAGCCTGCAGCAGTTAGGACTCATCATACACCTATGGAGAGGGGCTGGTACGTGCCCACTCCCAGTGTGATGGCCTTCAACCCCAGCTCAGTTTATATAAGCCAGGCAGGCACGTGGCTGGATTTTGAGTGGCATGTCTGTGAACAAGGTACTTTTAGCTGTGAAATCAGGTGTGTGTTGGAGATGGGGGTGGGAAGGGCCATCCCCAAGAGTTCCTCATAGAGAGGGGAAGGATGCTGAAAGGAGGGGGACACTGGCACCTCAAGCCCTAGGTGAGTGCTTGCTGAGCTGCAGAACCCATACCATGGGGGGGCCGGCAGAGGGGAGCGTGAAGACAACCATCTTGGGAAAGATACTTAGAAGCCTCATTTCTAAGTATCCGCTGTCATTTGAAGTATCTGCCATGCCCTTCATCCCAGGGGAAAGAAGAAGAGAGCCATGAAATTACACCATAACATTTTGGGGAATTATTGGACACAAAACCGGGCCCAGGAATGTCTACTAGTGTGACACCTGCTGGAGTAGCTCACTCCCTCAGGGTTTGAAAGGAATACAGTATCAGGTGGCTGATTAAAAGACGGCATCTTTCCAGTTTTCACTGGGCTCAGAAGAACACAGATAGGAACCCAAATACCTCCACAGCACCCTTATGTTGGAGAGTTTAGGGTGACAAAGAGCAGGAACTGTGTAGCATCTAGATGGTCACTGGATTCAGCAAAGGGACACCCAACCCAGGAAATGGACGATGTAATATAGTAACTGGCTTTGGCAGAGGCCAGAGGGGCAGAGAGTTTGCCCCTCGGAGAGGAGGAAGGTTCTTCAGCAACAGAGCAGCCTAGAGAAAAGGATATTGTTCCTGAAACAAGACTACAGCTCAACCCTGGCCACCAGGACCAAAGAGACCAGACTGAACTCGAACAAGCCAGAGACTCTTCCCATGGGGGATAGGCCATGGCTTCATAATCAGAGTCTTCTATTACTCACTGAAGGGAGACAAGGAGGTGGCACCAGGAAGAGTGAGTTTCAAGCAAGGTGGGAAGCAAGGTCTACCAGAGAAAGAGCAGGGGAACTGCGTAAGGAAGAGATCATGCCTCTCCTTGTATCCTAATTCCAGCCACTGTATCCACAGCCAAGGCTAGCTCTGGTGGGATGTGAGAGAGGGTAGGGGAAGTGGGGGAGAAGGCAAGCTTGGGATTGAGTTTGAGAGCTGTCTTAGAAAATGGATGAGACTGAATCTTCAACAGCAGTGGAGAGGGTCTTAAACCAAAAACATCTGGAAGGTTAAAAAATCTGACCAAGATTTCATTACAAAAAAGCAGAAGCATCACTACAGCAAATTGGGATGATGCCATGAAAACATTCAATCAACGGACTTATAAGGCATTTGAATGGGGTGGAAAAAACGCTTCCATCCCTCGCTCCACAGCTAAAGAAGAATGGGATGACCTTGAAGGATATACCTAATTGTCTCCTTTCCCCATCAGGCCACAACTATGTTGAGTTGTTTAAAAATAAGTTATCAGCCAAGGTCTACTCTTGGGTATAGCACGAGAGGTTAAAAAGATGAGCTTTGGAGTCACGGGGTCATGGGCTGGAATTCTGTCACAAGCCAGGTCACTTTCATCTAGTGGAGCCTCAGACTCCCCATCCGAAGCTATGAGGACAGTTCTATGAACTTCAGACAGCTGATATAAATAGGTTGGAATAATTTACAAAAAACACTTAGTCCTTAGGAAGCACACCATAAATACTGTCATTGTTGGTATAAATAAAACATTTCTCTGCCTTTCCACCTGGACGGCAGCTGTGATCATGGTAAAATTCACTTTTTGCCAATACACCAACCTCTCTACCTTGTTCCAATGAAAGGTGCGAAGGCCAAGTTGGCCAGAGTTCACAATGGCGCCCTGTAACAGTATTGATGGACAAAGAGTCCTACTGAGATATTTAGAAAAAAATAAAATAATGGAAGTGCTTGGTAGCAGACTAACATTTTGAGACTGCAATTTAAACTAATCCTTGTTTACTAAGGATTCAAGATGTACACGAGACATTAAGTATGATTCTTCACAGCTCTTTCCTTGAACACTTTTGCTTTCTTTTCCTCTCATCTGATTTATTCTCGATTTTAATTTAGTTGCAGGTCTAAGGAACTCTGCCAAGTTTGGGAAGACTGAAATGTGATCTAGTTGTGAAAATTTTTTTTCATAAAACTCCCGTGTTTTTCCAAGTCAGGATTTCAGTGCATCTGAGGGCTCCCTACATCTGAGGGCTGACGCCAGCAGCAGGAAAACAAGGGTAATCCTCGACCACCTAACCAGGATGTTGGCACAACAGAGAAAAACATTTCACTATGCAAATGCCCTCAAGTCTCATAAACTGGGGAAAGAAATGAAAAAAAAAAAAAAAAAAAAGAATGACTTGAAAAAATACTCAAATACTCTGGCAAAGAATTTCTGTTGCCATCCTAAGACTCTTCCGAGGAATGAATCATCTTTCGCCACACCTCATCTTTTCCCCTGTCTTCTAAAGATGACTTCCTCCTTTCTTTCCTTTAGCTGTGGTTGTTAAAAATGGACACCCCTTTCAGTTCCCATTAACAGTGACACTTACCTCTGGGTCTCGGTCAAAGGTAGGGTCTAAGGTTTTGCTGGGTTCCTGCCATGCCAACAGATGATTTTCAGGAATATTCTTCTTCTTCTTTTTTTTTTTCTTTTTAAGATTTATTTATTTATTTGACAGACAGAAATCACAAGTAGGCAGAGAGGCAGGCAGAGAGAGAGGGGGAAGCAGGCTCCCCGCTGAGCAGAGAGCCCTATGTGGGGCTCGATCCCAGGACCCTGGGATCATGATGTGAGCAGAAGGCAGAGGCTTTAACCCACTGAGCCACCAGGCGCCCCTTTAGGAATATTCTTAGCTACAATCTTTTCCCACTCCAAAATATTCAAAATAATATTGTCACAAGAATAATTTTTTTTAATTTTCAGAATCTCAAACACTAGCAGGTCTAATACACCCCCCCCACCATCATCAAACACACACCAACACACACCCCTCATTTCTCTTTGAAGCAAAATTGAGACGAGGTCACAGGCACAGGTGCCAGTAACAAGCCCAAAAATGTGACTAGAAGACAAATGCTAAAAAAGAAGTTGCAGGGAAGAAGGGAGAAACTTTGGGCACCGAACTAAAAGAAGGAAAGACAGAGCTGAGAGTGGGCGTTGTGTTGAAGTCTACCCCAGGAGCCAATCTGTTCCATTAATTGCTTTTAATTCTTCTGCTCAAGATAAGCTGATTACTGAACCTTTCAGAATTCCCATTATGGTTCATTTTTTCCTTGCTCTGAACTCTCTTCATTTCAATCTCAACTAAAAATTATCCTCTACTGTCACTTCAATTTGCCAAAATTTCACTTCCAATCAGTTCTATTCATTCTCTTTAGGACAGGTTGATTACACACAAATGATATACCAAGACGATGTTGGCCATCTTTAGATAAAACTATCTAAGACAAATCCCCTAATAGCTCATCATTTTAAAAATGCATCTAAGATATTTTTTCCCTAAAATCCATTCCTGTCCTAACACAGTGTGCCCCAATGCCTGAGAATATTTAGTAAGCAACTTATATAGACCAATCACAGCTGATTTGACCAGAAAGAGTCTGAACTTCCAAGGCTAGACCTCTCAGAAAGACATTCAGTGAGGAATGAGGGGAAAGATGTGGGAGAATCAGGGTTGAGAGGTACAGTTCAGATCTCTTCCAAGCTTGTACTATTAGAAGCAGGTCAACAAGAGCAACAACCCTTCCTTAATTCCTACTATGCTCCTTGGGCTTTACAAGCACCCAGAAAATTCTGATAACCACCCTGTGAGTTCAGCACAAAAATCGTCATGCAGGGGACACTTGCTTTCACCTCCCTAGCATCACTACTCCCGCTTTGTGGACAAACAGGAGCGAAAATTTCACTGGTATCCTTCCATTGCCTATGCTCAGTCCATCTGTTCGGATAAGACTCCATGCTCACTCAGCTCCAGGAAATGGTGTAACCAACCCCTGCCCTGCTAAACACCTCATGCCACAGGACACAGATAGGGACTGGGGAGAGAAGAAATGTGCCCTTTAAATGACTTTTAACCTGATGGATTTAACCTGATGGAAGCTTCCAGTAAAGGACCACCACCGGCCCAGGAGAACCATATGAGAAGGAAATTATAACAGAGCAAAGGGAGCTGATATCTGAGAGAGATGAACAGGATCCTAACTGAGTCACCAGGACACATCACATTTGGGCTGGACCAAAAAGAATTCCCAAATCATGCCAACTCAAATGTGCTGTGTCCTGAACCAACCCATTCTCTCTTTCTTAAGTGTGAGTGGACTGGGTTTTCTGCAACTTGCAATAGAAAGAATCTTAACTGAAATGCATGATTTTGTAAGTAAAAAGACAAAGGCTCAAGGTAATGGTACACTTAGACATACAGTAAGTGCCAAACATACAAGGACATACAGTACATGGCAGACCCTGGAATTTGAATCCAAGTCTCTCTAACCCGAAATACTATATTCTTCTAATACAACATGAAGCATAAAGGCTATAGTTTTTGGTTTTGGTTTTGTTTTTTACAAAGTCTGACAGTAACTTCTCTGTGTCACTTTGGCAAGGCTAGGCTAGGCTTTGTGACTACTATAGAACTTGTCTAAATGCTGCTGCAAAGGTATTTTGTAGATATGATTAACATTTACAGTCAGGAGACTTGAAGTAAATGACCCTGCATAATGTGTATGATGGGCCTCATCTAAGCGGTTGAAGGCCTTAAACTAAAAACTGGGTTTCCCAGAGAAGAAGGAACTCTGTGTCAAGACTGTAATGCAGAAATCCTGCCTGAATTTTGAACCAGCTGGTCTCCTCTATGGATTTTGGAGTTGCCTGTCCCTATAACCAGATGAGCCAATTACTTTAAATCAGTCTTTCTGTGTGTGAGAGAGGAAGAAACATAGGCATATAGTCTGCATATATATTAATAGTCCATGTATCTCTGTGTGTATATATATATATATATATATATACACAAATATATATATATTTTCTCCATATCTACATAGACATTCAGTGTATCTATCTATATATACTCTGCCTAGGTACTGCTTCTCTGGAGAACCCTCACTGATACAAAAGTAACTCAAGGCCACCCAGAGAACCCAGGAAAGTACCACCACAGTCAATTTCTCTCTTCCCTTCAACAGATCATTTCCTAGGTGACTTTCCAGAATAAGGCAAGAAGGACAAAGCTCCATGATTAAGGTCCATAAAGATACTTTTTCTGTCAGATGCCTCATGAGAAATTTTGTTGGCTTCCTTTTTTCCCCCAAAGCAAAAAGGGCATGTAGATATTTACAAGTTATTTGTGTCCAACTGTCCCTGCAATAGACTTTTTTTTTTTTAAGATTTTATTTATTTATTTATTTGACAGAGATCACAAGTAGGCAGAGAGACAGGCAGAGAGAGAGGGGGAAGCAGGCTCCCCGCCGAGCAGAGAGCCCGATGCGGGACTCAGTCCCAGGACCCTGAGATCATGACCTGAGCTGAAGGCAGACCCTTAACCGACTGAGCCACCCAGGCGCCCCTCGGTCAGGTTTTTTTTTTTAAACTACTCTAAACCTTAGTTTCCTTATTTGTAAAAGGGGTATCATAATACCCATCTTACAGTTTTGTGGTAAGGATTAAACAACAATTTACCGAAAACAGTTTAGTGCCCTCTAAAGCAGAGGCTTTAACCCACTGAGCCACCCAGGCGCCCCTGCAATAGGATTTTTAAATACAGACCGACTTTGGCAAAGAAAAGGCCATGAAGAAGCATGGTTTGCATAGGTATGAGAGGATTTTCACGTTCTTTCCAAGAGCTCCATGGCCGCTAAGTGGAAGGATGGAGTCTCCGAGGAAAACAGCCTGGTTCCACCTTGATTCACACTTGATTTCTCCTATCACTCCTTCCCGTATTCAGAGCATCCACTCAAAAGATGCAGCATTGTTCACTATAACATAGAAGGGAACTGAACGATTAGCTGGATCGTTCCACGGCCAGTGTGCTGATGTTCGCTAAAATGCTCAGCCCCCTTGGGATAAATAATTCAGTTTCCCCGAAGCATGGGAGGGAAGGGCTTTCGTGCGCTGATAGAGAAGAATGCTGCTATCCTTGTCCGCTTTCAAAGGAGGCGAAGGATTGTCAACTGTAGCCTACTCCTCAAATAAACCATGAAATCCACAACCCCAAATTGAGATTCTCCTTTTCAGCCAGAGCCGGTCTTAATTTCTGTTCCGCCAGCACGAGAGGCAGAGAGAGACGAGTCAGTTGATTTGCGGCTCAGACGATAAAAGAAGTTTCAGAGAAACAATAGGAAAAAAAAAAAAAAAAAGAAGAAGAAGGTTTGGTGCGTTTAGAAAATTCCTTTTCTTTTAATACACTATAAAATGTGAAGCAGAAGCACAATGGCTTAATGAGTTTCTGTCTCTGTACTGTGACAAATCTACAATTTGGCCATTGTAAAAGTAATGATATGTTTCATTGATTTCATATGTTCTTTTAATCGACTATTTGGAGGGAAGGCATTTTGGCTTTAGAAATTAGAGCAAAGAAAAGCTGATAAAAGCTTCAAGTTGGTGTTCGCTACTTCCTGGGATACATTAATAACGTTCAACTGCCTTTTCAAACACAAAGACAAATCTCAAAGCATTGCTTTGTCTTTCCCGTCATGATGCTAATAGTGGAAGACTAGAAATCCTTACCTAGTCTCCCCCCAGGAAGCCTCCGCCCTTGCGTGCACATGAACACACACACACACACACACGCACACTATGCTTTTTATTAGCCTGGTTGGATTTGGAAATGAACATTCTATGGTCCTCACCTATGGGTTTGGACCCACCTTCTTGCCTTATTCTGGAAAGTCGCCTAGGAAATGATCTGTTGAAGGGAAGAGAGAATTTGGTTGAGTTTGCCCTATCCTCTGGGCCATGTTCAAATCTCCTAAGAGGATCACTCGACACAAGCCAGGCACCTAGTTCCCATGGTCCCACCTCGCCCTTTCACTGATTTCCTCATGCCGGGTCTTCCTAGTTTGGGAAGCTCCAGAAGCTGACCACAGACAAGGGTTTGAGTACCGGAACTCCATTTGTGAGGGGATCCCTGAAGTGGGGTGGGGAAATGAGCCAGGGAAGGAAGAGAAGCCATTCGAGGACATACAACAGAGCAAGTTACTAACATGGGCAGGGGAGATGCACTCCTACTGGGGTCTGTCGGCAGCATGTGCAAAACATACCTCAGTGTTCCACACTTGGGGCGCTTACCCTCCGACTCCCATGAGCCAGAGGCCAAAGGCTGCTCCCCTGGGATTTCATTCATTGTCCTGTTTGTGGATCAAGGGAGGGAAGCTGTCGGGAAGACAGACAGGAGAGCTTACGGTAGAACCCCATTAGCAGGCGCAGGATGTGAGATCTGGCAGAATGGGGAAGAGCACATGGGGCTCTTAGTGGTGTCAGAGGACACTCAACAAGCTCCTTTTACCTCAACCGTCTAAAAGCTATCTACCAGCCATCTTCAGATTTGTCACTGAATCTCCTTTATCTTCTGCATTTCCTCTTGGCCTTCAGACCTTTGACCATGATGGGTTTTACTTGACTTGGTCTTTATTAATTAATTAATTTTTAAGATTTTATTTATTTGACACACACACAGAGAGAGAGGATTAGCAGGGGGAATGGCAGGCAGAGGGAGAGGGAGAAGCAGGCGACCTGCTGAGCAGGGAGCCCTATGGTGTGACGCGATCCCAGGACCCTGGGATTATGACCTGAACTGAAGGCAGATGCTTAACCAAGTGAGCCACCCAGGCGCCCCTTGACTTGGTCTTTAGAAAGCATCTTGGGCATTTTCCGTAGCTAATAAAGAAAGCTAGACTCTACAAAACCACTGTGAAATGTCCAAGGGATCGATGCGTTTATCCCCTAGGAATGTTACTTCCCTTAGTGAGATTTCTAACCCAATCCCATCAACAGAAAAATAAAGCAGAGTGGGGGGAGTGGGTGGAATACAGGGAATCCTATATCCTGAGAAAGTTCGTGTCTGGAAAACATTAGCAGGAATAGGGTAAATCTTGAAGTTGATTGTAGTTCTCAGAAGGACGGAAGGTAGACTTTTCTGGTTGGCTGCCGTTCTTCTTAGAAATATCCTTGACCCAGGCATAGAGAGCTAAGGGCTGTCCCGGCAGCCCCTGGGGAGTGGACTTCCTGGTCATGGATTCCGTTGGCATCCATGACAATTTATTTATTTGTTTGACAGAGGGAGAGAGCACAAGCAAAGGCAGTGGCAGGCAGAGGGAGAAGCAGGCTCCCTGCTGAGCAGGGCGCTGATCCCAGGACCCAGGATCCTGACCTGAGCAGAAGGCAGATGCTTAACCAACTGGGCCACGCAGGCACCCTGCAGGGACATTTCCAATTGGGCCTGCTCTTGGCCACAGAGACCGATTATAAGAGACTCACGCACTGCCAGGCCTCTGTTTATTTACTTTTATAAAATCATAAGCCCTGCCCAGAGAAAGCACTAATTAATACTGTATTGTTAATTACTTCCTATTTCTCATTATCTTATCACCTGAATGTATCCTGAGAGCAGGGATGGACCGGAGGAAGGGGAGGGAGAGAGACTAACTTAAGACACAGGGGACCCCGTGTACGTGCATGTGCCTTGTGCATAAGCACACACACATTTGTGTGAGCTGAAGGGGAGCATAATAACTCCCCAGCACGCCACAAATAAGAGAACAGCTGCTTGTTTCAGATATTAAAAGAACGTAAATTGGGTTGAGTTTGCTTTTGGCACAAGAACAAGGAATGTGTAAGTTTCCCACTTGCACTTAATTTATTTTTAGGTTTATTCACCACCATTTGTCAGGTTTCTTGAGCTTGACCTGAAACTAACCTCTAGATAAACGTGAAGGCAAACAGAGCCCTGAAACTCTATCTGTATGTTCTTTTGTCTTGGGAACTGTAAATCGGGGCATTAGGTGAATAACACAGCTTGGCTTTGTGTCATGAAAAGTAATTCGGGGCTGCAGTCGGGCAGGATTTATGAAGCTGTCTGGCCAAGCTTGGGCAAAATGCCAGCTTACACCTGCTCGGCAGACACGGATGCGTGTGTACTTGGACGCAGGGCTGAAGAGGCCAAATTTCCTCCTCCTGGTTGGAGGCCTTGCAAAGCCAACAGCAGGTAAGGGTGGAGCCTGGGCTGGGGAGGGCTGAGGGAAGCGGGGAGCCGATCAGTCTTTAGGAAACCAATCGGTGACAAGCTTCCCTTTTCTCATTCCCCAGCAAAATTCCCTAAAAAAAAAAAGCCAACAACAACAACAAAAAAGTAAAGCAGTTTGTCAAGTTTTCGAGCTTTTTAAAAAATAAAGGGCTGTATTGCAAGTCAGGTTGACTTATCACCCCAATAAAGGGCTATAATTAATTAGGCAGAGACAACACCAGTAAACTGGGACAGTCAAGGGCAAATGGGACAAGCAGTGACCCTGGTCATGCACGTCTACACAGCCAGACAATGAACCTGCTAAATGACTGTTGTGTTACAAGGATGCTTTTCTAAGAAGTTGACAGAAATGATATTGTCTCTTTGATGGAGCTGGGCTACCTCCACCAAGCAGATGGCCCAACTGTCATAGTGCCAAAGCACACTGCAGACTATCCACAGTCAAATCGCCGTGCTCCCTTGTATTGGATCTCTTCCCCTTTTCAGCAAAGTGCAAACAGCTCACTGAGTCTCTGCTTTTCCTGGCAGGGAATGGCCAGCAGGTAACCGACAAGGCTTGTCAGCATCTGACTCTTGAGGCTGAAAGGCGTGGGGGGGGGGGCGGGACACGAACCCAGGGAATAGCACCGTTCTTTGGGATCTCAGTGCTAATGAAATCTGACATGAACCACTGCTTCTCTAGTGAAGCCACCTCTGAACATTTTCGACCTTCTTCCCTCTTTCCCATACTTACAGGTTCATTAGGTCACCTGCTTCCTTAGATGCCGTAACCAATTACCAAAAACCTGGGGTCTTCAAAAGCTAGCCATTTATAGTCCCTGAGTACTAGAGGCCACAAGTCTGGAGCCCAGGTGTAGGTAGGGCTGTGCTTCCTCGGGGAGCTGTGGGAGGGAATCCTCCATCGTCTCTTCCAACTCCTGGTGGCTCTTGGCGATCCTTCGCTTGTGGCGGCATCTCTCCATTCTCTATCTTCATGTGACCCTCTCCCTGGGTCTCTGCATCTTGTCTCTTATAAGGACACCACCAGTCATTGGATTTAGTGCCCAACGATATCCAGGATGATTCCTTCTTGAGAATCTTCATTACATCTACCAAGACCTCATTTCCAAATAAAGTCACATTCTGAGGTTCCAAAGGTAGCATGAGTTGGGGAGAAATCACCATTCGACATACCATAATTAGTAAACATGTCTACTCTTAAAGAGAAGTCCTTGAACTCCTGCTGTCTCCTCCACCCTGCACATCTAGGAGACCCACTACAGCACCACCAACCCCTTTATTTCCCGCAACACTGACGGTTACCTGCCTCTCATGTCTTTGCTTCCAGATCATTTGTATAGGCCCTGAGAATGTCCTCTTCATCCAGTGATGGCTTACTCTTTCCATGCATCCTCAACTAACTGACTCACTAGACTGCAGAGAATGGTCCCAATGCTAATATTCCAAGATTCTAGGTGGTAGATTTCAGAACTTATACACATGCAAAATACCCGAGCCACGGAGCACAGCATGGACACCTCAGGAGCTACCACAAAGTGAAAGACAAGCAGAGGGCATGAACCTGAACTCAGCCTTACAGGGAACTTAACAGACATTTGGATGAGGTGGTTGAAGGACAAGGACATGTGAGGCAAAAGCTTTAAGTCTCCCTTTTAATCTGTAGCTACAGTGGGGACCAGAATGTTCTCCTTTGGTTAAGAAACTGGTGAGAGCCAGGAAACTAACTCAAGCAGGTTAAGTACAAACGGACCTACCTATCCATTCCAGTAATGGGAAAATCCAAGTTGAAGCCCAGGAAGGGCTTCAAGGTTTCTCTAAGAATGCTTCCAGAAACAGACCTTTCTCCTCTTGGCTTGGGCTTCCTCTCCTCTGACTTGATTCTCCGAGAAATGGCCCCCAGAGAGTCTAGGACATCAGTAGAATGTGCACATCTCTTTCAGAGGAGTCACAGTAGAAATGTGTGTGGAGTGATGCAAAATGGCTGGGACTGTTACACAGCCACTCCCGAACTGTCATTCTGGAAGGAGGCTACTGTGCTCCTGCCTTGGTCTGAGTCACCTGCCCAACTCAGTGACATAGAGTGGGGTCAGCCACATGCACAGGACATTGTGGGGAGTAAGACAGAGGGAGGACCTATTCCTCCGGGAAGCCATGGTAATGGCCCTGACAATGTTCACAGACAACTCAGACACTCTCAGGAGCGTTTCCAGATGGGTGCAAAAGCTGTGTCTGCTCCCAGATAATTCGCAACAACACAAGACGGCCATTTTGGCGGCTCATTTTGGCCAGTGTGGCACGCTCTATGATTGGATTCCTTCAATACATCTGTGTTGACCCATAGTGCCCGACCCTTTATTTTCAGGCAATTTGATAGAGTATCTTCATCTGATCAGTCAAGACAAAATACAACAGACTAGGTCACATCAGTGACAGAAAGATATGTTCTCACTGTTCAGGAGGCTAGAAGGGCAAGATCCAAATGTTGGCTGCAATGGGTTCTCCTGAGGCTTCTCCCGTCGGCTGGCACATGGCTGCCTCCTCCCTCTGTCCCCACACGGACTGCTCTCTGTGTGTATGTCCCCAGCAACTCTTTCCTTCAGAGGAGGATGCCAGTTTTACTTGAATAGGGCCCTACCCTCATGACCTCATTTAACCATAATTACCTCCTTAAAAGCCCTATCTCTAAATAGTATCATACTGGCAGTTTCGGTTTCAGCAATGCTGGGGTCGGGGGTAGGGGTGGTGTTGGGGGACACAACTCCATCTGTAACAACAGACCAGAGTGATTTTCATTCCTTTACATTTTACCTCTAAGAGTAAGATGTGGAGTAATCCGTTTTGATGCTGATTAACCGTGGCATGTTGGGCCGCTTCAAGTATTTTTTTTCCAGTGCAAGAAAATCAAATGTTTTCTAGTTTCCAATTCCTGATGTCTCGGAGGTCACCTTGTGACCCCAAGCACAGCCAGAATCCTATTAGTCTTCCCCTATCAATTAACCCTACAATTTTTCCCATTTAATTGCCAGATGTTTTTCCTTAGGTCAGCAGGCCACAGCTAGACCACTGCATGAAAAGAACACTTTCAGACATGAACAGCACACACACGCACACACGGTGCACACAAATATTTCATGGCACGCTCTATGATTATATCTCAAGCATACACTGATGTGATGGCAAAGCAGGATTTACGCCTGCCATCTCAAAGAACTGTGCTTTCTTATTTGGCATTCCTCTCCCCCCTAAGCAATGTCCGCATACGGAAAAGACCAGCAAAAACATGTATACCTGTTAAGTGCAACATGAAACACGACACTGAAAAGCAAATTGGTAACTAATTCCTGGGGCTGTTTGTTCACTCCCATTGAAACCAAGTCACCTGCTCGAAGGAAACATTTAGAAAGAAAAATCCAGAAAACAAAGGCAAAATTGGACTCGAACTCCATGTCGCCTTCATAAGATCCATTCTGACTCATCTCTTCAGCTCCCGATGGTGCTAAATCCTCCCAGCACTTGTAACACAATCCTCAGTCAAGCTGACGAGAAGCTCATCACCCCTGACGGCAAAGGCACCAAGTCACTGCATCCCCGTGTTTGCCAGATTGACTTCCAAGTCATATGCTCACATTCATAGGCCAAATATTGAACTATCCCTTGGTTCCTGGTGTGCAATTAGAAAAGAATTTACAAGTGAAAAAGGAATAGTATTGGAGTCACCTCTAAAATGTTTCCATTTAGAAAAAAAAAAATAGTATCCAGGTAACTTATGAGATAACTTTTGAGAACCTTCGCTTTGGATGGCTTGAGTAGAGTTGGGTATGCTGTTCTTGGCATGACTTTCTCACTGGAACGGTGACAACATCAACACCTCCAGCTTGGTAAAGACCAACAAGGGAGTCACTGCAAATCTTGGATTAAATGTATCTCATTGTTTGTGGCCACAAGGTACCCCCGTCTCCCAGGCTCCTTTTGAGAAAAGGCACCTAAAGCAGGGTGGGGGTTCACAGAAGTGCGATCTCTGAAGACTGTGTACATACACGTAGACAGAATAGAGGAGTCCACACTGACATGGTGGTCCAATTTACGTACAAGACGTAATTGTACGTCTTGTCTTCAAGACGTACAATTAAAAGCTGTTTTGTACTGACAAGACCTTGTTTTTAAGAAGCTTGGGTATCTGTCTTCTGTGCTGCAGGATACAACCTCAGTGGGGACTAAGCATCCACTTGGGGGGTAGGGCTTTGGTGTTATGGACATTAGCGGGGTTAACAAAAAGGAAAATAACACTGGCGGGTAATTAGCATATCCTACCTTCACGAGGACTATATTGAAAAAAAAAATGTTTTTCTCAACTGAAAATGAAGAGGAGGACACTGACAGATCCTATTATGGATTCTGTCACCTTTTTGTGTATTTGCTAACTGGGCATCCTCTAGAAAAGGGCAAGGAATTAATCAGTGTGCTGAAAGAGCTGGGTTACCCAGCACGCAGAGAGCACTTCAGCTACATTATTTGCACAATTTCTGTAGGGAGTTGGGCAATCGAGGCCTTAAATTTAATATGTCTGGTCCCCTTCCACCTGGACTCCGTTCAAACCCACCGCCTGCAGCTCGCTGAATCTGGAGTGGGAAATCAGTCATTACATTACGGACGGATGGCACATGATTCCAATTCACATTTTTCAGCTGGTATGTTTTTTAACCTGGAGCAACACCAAATTGGAAAATTCTGCTCTTCTGTAAGCTGGGTATTAGATCTGTATTGCCGCCTAAATGCCTTTCTCGTTTCAGGAAGGTGACAGGATGATTTGTCTTCCGAATTTCTCTAGTGGCTGTGCCACCAACAGAAATCTCAAGGTCTGCCACCACCTTCCCTTCCTGTTGGTCCTTTGGTGTCTCCTTGAGGAGTGGGAGGAGGGTGTCAGGGCAGTTCAACTGCACTAATCTACAGACACATTGACCTGACTTCATGCTTATGGACACGTTATGGAGACTGAAAGTCCATATTCAACAAAGACCAAAGTCTCGGAGATTGTGTTTGCGTAAAAAGGCCAATAAAGCTGTATTAAAAAAAAAAACAAAAAACAAAAAAAAAAAAACAAAGGCACAGGACGTGAAGAAACAACTGATACAAAAAGAAATATGGGCTGACTCTTCACCACATGAGAAGGTGGTCATTTTAGCAGCAAGGAAATTCAAAATATAAACAAGAGCCCTTTTTTTTTTTTTTTAAACTCATAACATTAAAAACTAACAACCAGTGCTGGTGAGGACATGGGGCCACATCCTCTGTTGGCAGGACAATACATTGCTATAACTTTCTTAAAGGTAATCCATAAATGGAAATGGAAATGAAACATTCTAATGACTTGCACTTGGACTTCGCTACCCTAATAGCCTTCATCTGACAGGTTAAAGAGCCAAGGCGGGATTCTGCCTACTGCTAAGTATGTTTTTTCCAATTATGTGTTCCAAAACTGAGAAAATAAATACAAGATGGACCCCCTGGACCCACTGTGAGACAGACCTAAGCCAAAACTCCACTGAGCACCTGACTTCCATAAACCTTTTGTCTGACTGGTAGACCACACTGACATTTTTGACCTCGTGGAATTAGTATCCATTCAGAGCCACTGTCTACTAATATCTCAAAGGCCCTTTCCCCCAGTACACAATCACTCGTAAAAGGCTGTAGATCCCTTTGGGAAGGCTGGGATCGAGATTTCTGCCAGTGCACTAAGAGCCTTCCTCAAAGGGATATGGCCTGACCTTCGTTCAAGGGGTTCTGGGGGTCCGAGAACTGGCTCTCGTCTGTAGACTGGTTGAGGAGCCCTGACTCTTTTTGTGATTCAAGTTAGACTTTTGCTCCCTTGACCTAGAACTGTTCCACTGATACAGATGAAGTAACAACTAAGTAGGCTTGTTATCTGTCTCATTTCTAGGAATACCACAAGCCACTAACCAATGCCATAGGTCTTTGCTGGTCAGACTGTTCTAACTGCTGCTTTGATTCTGCTGTCCGGTATAGAGACTATGCCCGCCTTGCCCCCGGCTATCAAACATTGCCACTTGGACCTGCCAATCTAGGATTCAATTATACTTGCTGCATTTAGGTTTCCCAAACCAAATGCAGAAGCTCCCACTGTAATCTCTTACTAAAGGAAAAAAAGAGTAATCACAGAGCACTTCAAATACATTGAGCACCCCTCACAGATTTATTTCTCACAGCCATAGTGAAAGGTACGTCCTCTGGACCCTCCCATGGTGACGGAGCAAGTATAAAATGATAGAACCATGTACACCTGGGAGGCTCAGTCGGTTAAGCATCTGCCTTTGACTCAGGTCATACTCCTAGGGTCTCAGGACAGAGTCCTGCATTAGGCTCCTTGCTCAGTGGGGAGCCTGCTTCTCCTCCTGCCTGCTCTGCCTGCCACTCCCCCTCCTTGTGTTCTCTCTCTCTCTCTCTGACAAATACACAAATAAAATCTTTAAAAATAATAAAATAAAGTAAATAAAATAATAAACCTACTCTAACATTTAATCTTTGTAAGCCTTTGGATCCCTTCCTCTACGCAATAACAAGGCAGGTCAGTGTTTCAACTCCACTTACAACAGGCCACTTTTGGGTGCATATTTTAGCCAACCAAACAACTAACCAACCAACAAACCAATTTGAGGTCTAATGTTGCATTCCTAAGCAACATTAACTCACAATCTCTGCCTCATGCTCCCAGAGCAACCAGGTCAGCCTGATCCACCTCATGTTTCTTCCACCATTATTCCACCCCATCATATCCATTTCCACATATACTCCCCAGACTTCTGTCTGCATAAATTGGAAACACATGGAGTTCTTGTACAGTATATTATACCCCATCATGGGCTACTCCTTGTACCTCACCCTTTGGGACCTCTTGAGACCTGAATCAAATTTTAAGTCAAAAAGTAGGGGGGAGGGAGTGTCAGTGGGGATGGGTCCTGAGGAGATCAGCAGTAACCTAGAACTCTGCCTTTTGTGAGTGTTTGGTTGGAAGAGGCTAATGGTGGTATTTAGTGTATCTCTACTTCCATATTACGTCATGGACCATCAGTGTCCTGTTAACCTCTTTACTTGTCCTCTTTACCTCTTTGCCAGAAAGAGTCATTATTGTCTTCATATCTAATCAAATTAGAGAACCAATTCCAGAAACTGCAGAACCATTACAGAAAACTCATCTCTACCATTCTGTTCTTCTAGAACCACTCTTAGTATCAAGATCTTTTTAAGTCAATGTTTCCAGAGAAATAGAACCAATAAGATAGATAGGTAGACAGGTAGGGAGGTGTTAAGTAAATCTACAAAATATCCTCACAGAAATACCTAGATTAGTGTTTGATTATGTAACTAGCTGTTACAGCCTAGCCAGGCTGACACATAAAAAGTAATCATCACAACAGGTGACAACCCATAGTAGCCTTTCTGAGAACATTATGCTTCAGTCTGGCCAGGGGTGAACCTTCCTTAAGTTTTCCTGATTATTCATTTTTTTAAAGATTTTATCCATTTATTTGACACAGAGAGAGAGAGAAAGAGAGCAAGCACAAATGGGGAAGTGGAAGAGGGAGAAGCACGGCCCCCTGCTGAGCAGGAAGCCTGATGTGGGACTCTATCCCAGGACACTGGGATCACAAGCCAAGCAGAACACAGATGCCCAACTGACTGAGCTACCCAGGTGCCCCACATCCTGATTATTCTAAAAACAGTTCATCTTAATCTAATGCAGACACTTCAAGGGAGAGATCTAAACTGAAATATATATAAAAATCTTTAAAAGCAAGTCATGGTACGGAAATTGTTGCCTTTGCTAATTGAAAGTGTTTGACCTACTGGCTGCAAAGCTTCTACTCTGAATTTTGCTCCCAGGATTATGCAGCCTACATTCTTTTCCTACCTTTTTGTAGGAAGTTAAGAAACAAATTTACAAATTACCTGAAGAGTTGAGACAAGGCATCTTTTGCTTTTCTCTAATGCCCTGAATATTCTGCTGGAAACATTAGAGCTCTTCTATAAATACTTCTGGAAGCCTTGATTAAAAACAAAAACAAAAACAAAAAACTTTATATCCAAATAGAATGTAGCAGAATATCTTCAAATATAACACCTTCACCTCCTACAGTAAATAAGAGGTTATAACAAAACAAAACAAGGACATCAGAGTTGGTGGTGAATGAAGATCTGAAATGACTTTCTAGCTGCCTAACACTGGAAAGTTCACTTAGACCTTCTGAGTCTCTACTGACTTATATAAATGGTAATACTAATGTCTACCACTAATTACTGTGGAGATCATCAATAACCTACCAGTGAACATGAGAGAGATTTATAAACTTCACAATGCTGGGAACTTTCATTGTTCTCTGACAATGTTACACTCTTGTAAAGTCAGAACCAGTTGTAAAAGAAGCAGATGCTATTTCAAAGTACCAACCATGATCATCTCTGCATAAAATGAAATCAGGATTTCTCAGACAGAGCAACATCAGTCCACAAGTGCTCATCTCTACAATAAGGGAAATGGGGAAAGGTTATCAGTCTTTTGTGCAAAGAACGTATGGTTATAAGTTCAGAACTGCACCGAACCATGAGTTTCACTTATCTGTTCCTACTGGGCAGAGAGAGAGAGAGAAGCCAGGGAATAAAAGACAGAGTGCTTGAGAACACAGAACTAAACTTTCTGGAGAAAGCCTGGGGACAGGCTCTTCTGGGGAAAGTCTACAGATGGGTGCCATGTAGACCACTCTACCAGGCGGACTGTCAGTAAATGTCATGACTTGCAACAGAAACCTCTCAGTACAGAGAGCATCTGTTTCTCCAGCTGGTTCTCAGCCTGAAATTATAAGAAAAACAATGTGGAGGCAGGAAAGGATCAGTTTGGGAAAGATTAGATTCCACTGTGAGAGCCACAGAATCAACAGGAAGTTCTTCGAGTGATCTGTGTTCAAAACCAGAAGGGGAATCCAGTAGAGAATATTCGTTCTGAAGTAACTTTGGTTTGGATCCACCTGCCCCACTCCTTAAGGGATCTGAGTACTCCTAATAATAATTTTTCGTAACTGCTCTCCTGAACTTCCTAGAAACAAAAGAACTTAGACATTCTCCATGCTGCCTGTCAAATAGTTCTCACATGTGTCCACCTCTCTTCATTCCCATCTTTCCTTTCTAGCCTTCCACAAGACAACTCCCTCTTGATTGCAGGGTTGCCGCCACTCACCTGGCATCTAGAAACATCTTGTTAAAACCTCAATATGCATTCCTGCTTCACAAAGTCAATGGCTTCCCACTGTACTTAAAACCCATGCTTCTTCCCGCGGCGGCAAGATCTTGTATCTCAAATTCTTCCTCTTTCTCCAGCCTCTTTTCCAGTCACTCACCCAATATGGACTTTGTTCTGTAAATTCTGGCCATCCTTTAATGTTCTTTACTATATCAAAACCTTCTCCATACACCCTCATCCCTTTAAGTGGAATGCTGTTTCCACCTTGCCCCCCTTGCCCTGTCCTCCACTGGCTCCTTTCTATTTGGTCTTCAGCTCACTGGAGAACTGGTGACTCCCAGACATATTGATGGACCCCCCTGGTATTCTCTGTCACTGCCCTCAGGTCTTCTACCTCTAGGCAGCTTCCCATAGCATGTTACATTACAAATTTGGCTCTGTTTTCACATAGTAGCCTCCTCCTCCAAGAGAGGTGCCATGAAGGCAATGACCATGTCAACTGTGTTCATCATTTAATACCCAATGCCTAGCACAGGACCAGAAATAGCTGTTGAATGAGAAAATGACTTGTGTTAAGTATAGGTTTATAATACTTATTTATTCATTGGAAACAGTAAAAGCATCTTAAATCTTGGTTGTTATTGCTGGAAACCTGCCCCCCCCCAAAAAGCTAAAACCAAATACCTTCTTCAAATTATAAGAATGACCCTGAAGGATGTTTAATTTGTATGTAATTCTCTTTCCTTAACAACAAGCAACTTCAGACTGCATTTTGTTCTTCTGTAGACATGTAACACATGATAGCAAATAAAGTTTATATAATGTTTTTTACCTTTACACTCAAATTGGTGAGATGGGGAAATTTAAAAATATGGATCACATCTTAATTTTTCAAAATCCATGTTCAAAAATCCTCTCTAATCCACTTGTCACATTTTGCAAAGTGTAGCCCAAACAGGAACAAAACAATCATACCACTGAGCAACCCCCATGTCCTTATAAAGGACATCAGGCCAAACAAGATCCCAAACATAACACTGATTTCCACATGTTTTCACGTGTGATGATGCATCCACCTTATTTAACAAAGGCGAGAGAGTGGAGTTAGGAAGAAGGACTATGAATCCAGACTATCTGTGGAGAATCCAAGCTTGGGCACCGATAACATCGGAACCATGACCAAGTTCCTTAACTCTCTTTGCATTTCAACATTCTCCTCTATAAAATGAGGCTGCTAATGATCTTGACTTCACAAGACTGTTACGTAAGAGAAAAGGTAGCAACAAGATGAGTGGGGGGGGATAGGTAGGATAGGTAGGAAATCCAAAGTCAAAAAAGGATGGAAATGTTTCAAAAATAAACTAGAAAAAAAAATTCAAACAAACATAAAAATAAAGAGCCTAGAATGCATGAGGGGGTATGGTAGGAAATAAATTAGGATGGTCAAAAGCCCTGAGCATCACACACAGACTCTAGATTTTATGCAAGAGGTAAAAAGGATCATTCAGGTGATCAAAGAATGGCTTGGAGGGATTAGAACTACGGGATGGGTAAAATGAGTCATTGTGGCTTTTGCTGTCACGAGGCCATCTGCTGATACAATACAATAAGCTTTCCTTTATATAAATTGATACATCTGCTGATACAATACAATAAGTTTTCCTTTATATAAATTGATACATCTGCTGATACAATACAGTAAGTTTTCCTTTATATAAATTGATACATCTGCTGATACAATACAATAAGTTTTCCTTTATACAAATTTTCCTTACCCCTATCCTAGGCTTTATGCTTCAGGTAGAATTCAGGAGCAACTACAACAACAATGTGACACCCAAAGGATGACTCTCCCAGCCACCAAGACTGGTTCAGAATGGGGATGTGGTCCCATCAGCCAATGAGAATCAATGGAACTTTCGCTGATACTGTTGAGAGGAAGGTAAACCATGTTTCTTATTAGATCCAGATCTAGGAGGATGTGCACCTAGATTAGCTGACAGCTATTTCTGCCACCATGGGAAGCCTGAGAATGAAGCCAGCATGGAGTATATAGTATACCGTTGACAAAGACAGAGAGCCTGGGTCCTGGCGACGTCAAGCAAGTTGCCCTTGAACCACCCTGCCCTTGGACTTCACGTGTGTACCTATCAGGAAATGCTTTTCTTAAGCTGAATTTCCTGGCCCTTGCAACACAAAGAATCTTGCTTGATTGTGAACTCATGAAGATATGCACGTGGCCAAAGATGTCAAGACGGTAATAACGAAAGGATGAAATAAGTTACATATATAAGGGAGGGGAACGTAAATGAGGATGACAAGTTTTCATTTTACTATAAAATTCTATCTTTAGTTCTCTTTCCCTCCCAAATTATTATCAGAGAGAATTCTATTTCGGGGACAGGCTACCTCAGTTGTTCCACATATTTTAAAAATTTTTCTTAAAACATTACAACACTTTCTTGAGACCAGGCACGGTTATCGTGACTGAAGGGAGACTCACCATGAGTTCTAAAGACTCTATTTTATTTGCAGGAAACGTATGCCGTTGGTACACAGTAAATCCTCGTCGATGAATAATAACAGGGAACACCAAACACGATGCTCAAAGAGCCATACATATGTTAACCAGTTTAATTTCAACTGTAACTTTTTCAGGAATGTACTTCTGATTTCTATTTACAGTTGGAAACTGCAACACAGATAGGATAAATACTTGCCTTGGCTCCAAATGGTGCCAGGACGCGAAGCTGCAGAGTTTAGCTGTAGAGCCATACGTTCCGGCGGCACACTTGGAGGAAGTGAAGAAACGAGTGAAGGAAGAGGGAGCCTCCTTCTTGAGGGGGGCTGAAACTGGGCAAGTGGATGAGTCCTTCTGACAACCTGGTTCGGTCGCCCTTCAACAGATCCACATGCTTGCAATGTCCCGGTTCCTACCTGATTATCAACAAGATATTTCGAGGAAGCTCTCTTCAGTATTTCCAATCTCCCAGGTACAATGCCATCCATCGAAAAAGCAACTGGCGCAGATGAAAACCTCTCTGAATGCCGGCAGGGTAAACAGGGGAACTATGAGCTGTTTCCCTGTGTTGTCTACTAGCAGCAAGGGATTCACTGAGTCACTGGGAGAATGTGGCTTATTCCCCCGTCTGATACCTGGTACCCCCAGCATTTCCTGCACATGACGGAAGGGATGCCGTGTACCACCTGCATGTTTCAGATGCGAGTCCTGCCCAGGAGCCCATGACAATTCGCTCCCCCCATGTTTATAATCTGTAGTATTAGGTAGGATGGGTGGCACTGTAATCACTAATCTGACGTGAATCAACACTTACCATAATGGCGCAGCATTTTCCACTTGAATTTGTACCTGAGCTTGGTGCCTCTCAGCTTGTAAAGAAGTGCTAATCATATCTCATACAGACAGCAATTTAAAAATCAGTCTCTGTGTTCATGGAAATACATTTACTTTGGGAATGATGTCACTATCCTGGGAGGGGGAAGGTCTGCCTCTGTTTAAAAATCAGGTAGGGGGCACCTGGGTGGCTCAGTGGATTAAGCCTCTGCCTCCAGCTCAGGTCATGATCCGGGGGTCCTGGGATCGAGCCCCGCATGGTGCTCTCTGCTTGGCAGGGAGCCTGCTTCCCTTCCTCTCTCTCTGCCTGCCTCTCTGCCTACTAGTGATCTCTCTCTGTCAAATAAATAAATCAAATTTTTAAAAAAAATCAGGTAGTTCACTCATTAAATTGTGGATGATCTCATGGTCACAGAATGCCTACTCTCCTTCTGGATGATGTACCTCTGTGAATTCACGATGACTCTTCCTGGAGCCTTTGGTATTGGCAACCAACAGCTTCTTCGCCTTAAGACATGCAATATTAAAGGCTTTCCTTCAAAGCTTCAGAAGAGATGTTGGCTTTGTTGATTTCTTTAGATGAAAGTAATTCTAACCTGGTGAATGAACTAAGAGTTCATTCCATCCACCCTAAGTTCGTATTTCTGTTCTTCCTCATCTTCTGGCACCACCAGCAATGTCGGACCTTATGGTGAGGCTGTATGAGGCAGCAAAGCACTTCTTCGGCATTTTTCTTGCCCCTTACTCAAGCTTTAAAGACATTTTGATTGTCTCCTATGGATGTGATTTCCAGAGGTTCAAATCACTATCTGTTGCCTCCTTTGCCAGAGAATACAGAGCTACCCTAAATGTCTCCTCCCACAGTATAGTTTATACCTAATGACCTTTTGAAATAAGATTTTCCTGGGTGGCTCAGTCAGTTAAAGCATCTGCCTTTGGCTCAGGTCATGATCTCAGGGTCTTGGCATCGGGTTCCCTGCTCAGCAGGAAGCCTGTTTCTCTCTCTGTCTCGGGCTCCCCCTGCTTGTGCTCTCTCTCTGTCTCCCTCTGTCAAATAAATAAAATCTTTAAAAAAATAAAATAAGATTTTCCCTTTTTTTTTCATTTTCTCTCTTACTTTCTGTCTTTCTTTCTTTCTTTTTCTTTTTCTTTTTTTCATCTGTCAGGTGCAGATCTGCGTCAAAGTTAAAATTTACCAAGCACAGAACTATTTGTGGTGGAGTTGTACGAACTTTAATTCCCAGCAATCATGTATTTATATTCGGAAAAGTAACAAGCTCCTAATATTTAGGATTTTTTTCTCTCAACTCTCTGGTAATGTTCTCGCTTGTCTGCGTATTAAGAACTTAAACGTCTATTTATACATACATGGGGTCATTTACTTCTGACATTCTCACTTTAGTTGATTCGGTCAAGAGATGCTTGAATTTTCTTCACACTGAATCCATTTAGCAAATCTCACTCTATGTCCCAGTAGCTCAGACAATTTTGCTCAGGGCTTGTTTTTTAAAAGAAGACTGATGGAAATGGATCCCTATACTCTGACACATACTTTCCTGGAAGGTTTGTAGAGTGGATGTTCCCCATCTGTAGTTCTGGTCTATTACCTTGATGAATTCCTCAATCAAGATTTTCATATATGTAGTCATTTAGACAAAGTTCCTTTGTATTTTTTTCCCTGCACCATTTATTCTGTCAACTCCTGACTAATTTATTCACTCTCTCCTTATGGTCCTGAACTAGAGTTCAAGTTTCTTGAATAATTTGGCCTAACCCATTCTTTTTTTCCTCAATACCTCCTGCAAAGTGCTTCCTCATTTATCTTCTGGCAATACCAACCACCTTTATTATTTAGAACTTTTCTCTGTAGCCTTTGTATTTAATGTTTATTATTACTTTTCTTAGCAAGCTGAGCCCAGGAATTCCCAAGGGCTTGGACAACCTCAACTAGGACTCTTTTTAAAGTGGGAAAATCAAAAGCTGATTGTTGTTTCAGGGTGAGAAGAGGCACGGCAGAGAAAAATACGGAGTCTGGAGCATAGGCTGGGGAATTAAATCTAAATGACAGGCAAGGCTCAGCCAGTCTTCTCCCTCTTTCTGCAGAATCCCATTCAGCGGGCCATCAAAGACTCATCTCCCTCTGACTCTTCCCCCAGTGATAACCCCCTTTCCTTTTAAACTGACCAACTTGAATCCCAGCACTACTGTCCAACCCACCTTCCTGAATCAATGATGATGTCAAGGCCTATCACTTTCTCCCACTCCGCTAGCTCATGATGTGTATACAGGTTTATATTCTATTCATTTCAGCTGTGCATTGACTGAATTCTTTAGGCTTGGCCCAAATGAATAGTTCATGTGTCTACTGAAACTACAGAGGAAAGGGGTGGGGGGAGTAACCAACACTAGAGTTTCAATAGTTCAGGTTGATGTTTACAATGAGGAGCTGAGCCAGGTTCTGGGCAAAGGGAAACAGCATCTGTCTGCTCTACTTACCGTCTACATTAAAGCGTAAGATAAATAGGACAGCGAGAAGTTAGAGATGCCTATTTTATGCTATGAGATTTTGAGGGCATGGAGAGTAACTGTTCAAAATATGTTGCATAGCTTTCAGAATGATAATTAGAAACATGTTTCCCTTAATAGCACCGAATTGAATCAAACACAGAGGTCTTACTATAGCAGTGATCTCTAAACCTTTTCAATTGTGCATCATTATTAGTAAAATATTTTTGAACATATAGTCCCAGGAAACACATGTTAATATAGATTCTGCCCATGTGTTGCTTTTCTCTATCATACACATAATCAAGCACCAAAGGCAAACTCAAGAAGGAACGATGTTAAAACAATTTTCAATGAAATTATTTGCCCCGTAACCTGCTGCACTTGGACCAACAAAGAAGGCAGTGGTCTTGGGCTCCCCATGTTGCCAAATAGCTGATATGAACAATGACTAAATCCTATCCATTTGCTCTCTAAATTTACCTCCATTACCATTCCTTCTCCATCCCCACCATAGCTTTCAGTTAGAATCTCATAAACTTTCATGTGGACTCCCCTGTTAGTCTCCTGGCGCTCATTAGCTTTTTCTTTCCAAGGACAGCTTTCCTCGGTGGCTGCGGTGCTCCCTCCAGAACTCAGGACTGATCACATCACTCCTGTGCTCAAGTCCTTCAGCGGCTACAGGACAGAGTTGACAGTCCTAAGCAAAACACAGCTCTGCCCTCGCTCATCTTTCTTTCTTTCCTTTCTTTCCTTCCCCACCTGACTCTAGCCATGTCAAACCTGTAACCTTCTCCTATTTTCACCTTTGTAGGTGATATTTATCAGAAATAGCCTTTTCTTCTTGTCTACCTGGCAAACCTCAAACTGCAGTTTAAATATCACTTCCCTTAGAAGGTTCTCTTGACTTCCCTTTGCAGAATTAAGGACCTGCCTTTCTGGGCTCCCTAACCATTGTGTATTGAATTTATTCAATTTATTGGCATTTATCATATTATGCAAATAAATCCTTCCATGTCTCTGAGTTGCTCAATGTAGAAACTATGTTGCTTTTTTTTTTTTTTATAATCATGGTCTATCATAGGTTGGGCATGGAATAAACACTTTATCTTTCTTAATAAACAGAGCAGATGGATAAATATTAATTGAACAAATGTTGTATTTTGGTGACAGTCAAGAAAACCTGCAAGTGGGAAGTCTGCAATAAACAATGAAACAAAAACATCTCCATAATGTGTATTTTTAAAATGCCACCTACCTAGAGTTTTCAATATTTTCTTACGGCTGAACAGCTTTAAGGTCATTGGGAAAATCATGCCTCTTTTATTGCCCCATCAACGTAATTAACAATGACAGTAATAAATAACATTTATAAGTGACTATTATGCATGCGATGCAGCGGTGGGCAACTCATTGCAATGTCTGATTTAACGATCACACTAATCTGTGAACTAAGAACTAGCCCGGCCTCCCTCTACCTTGCATGTGTGAGAGGCGATGAGGTTCTAAAAGGTGCAGAAAGACGGTTTGCTGTAAGTGAAACAGCAACTGCAGTCTCTTAACCCAAATGCTTTGCTGGCTTCAGGTCAAAGATCTCCAAATCTTTCTTAGAATGTCCACCCTGACATTCAGTTCCTTCAACTGCCAAAGCATTTCCAGTGTTCTCACATGAGCTAGCAAGTATGTGTCACACATATGATGGTTTTACAAACTCTATGTCCCATAAACCTCCCAAGATCCAGCAACTCTTTGGAAGTCTCCAGACCAGACTGTTTATTTGTAAATCAAATGATTTGTTTCACCAAGTGGTTTGGCTCCATTACATTTTACCTCTTCCAGCACCCTCTCTGGAGGGGCATTACCAACTGCCATGGTTGAAATGCATGTTGTTGCACCTGAACTTTTTTATTTGTTAATATTTGCTTCGCTTAATTCTTCCTACATCAACCACCTCAGCTGAAATTTATACTAAATCCTTTACTGCCTGAACATTCGTTACAGATACTATATTAGATTAGCCTTGCAAATAAGTAGGTGGGCAGGGAGACAGCTTAAAAATAATGTGTGCTTTGTATTATGTTGAAATGTTGTATGCTGATTTCTTCATGACAAAATTACAATCCATAGGATGTTTATTAAAAATACTCAGTGAAGATGAGGCGGGGCAGTACAACAAGGAGAAATGAATGGCATTTAATACATTTAAAATGGGAGAAAAACCTATCAGTTTGCTTAACATCGTTAAAAAGACACAGGTGTTACAATACTTTTTATTGTACTGATTTGGAGTAAGTCATTGCTCGATAAAGTACACAAGTGACTGTTTTAGTAAGTAACCTAAAAACAATTCTGTTCCTCCAAATGTGAGAATAAAAGACTTATTTTACAAAATCTTAATAAAAACTATCAACAACTCAACATAAGACCGTATTGGAAACAAACTGGATTTTATATTTGATAAAGGCAATATTTTGAAGGTTCTTTTGAAAAATGTAAGCTATTTATGTAGATTCCTTTATCATGGTCTTTTAAATGATATTTATTACACTTGCTCACACAAGACTGTACCAGTCTCCACGAAGGAAAGTAAACAGGTGTCTGCCAGCTAGGATCACACACGAACTGCAACAGAAAAGATGCCCAGAGTGGTACATAAATACCCACCTGGAGCATCTTAAGACCTGGTATGTGGATAATTACTGAGTATCATGTATCTAGACCTTACTGTCTTGGTATTTCATGGATGACTAGTGGCCACATTGTCATCAAGATTGCGATGGGAGTTACCACTTTGCTCCCATTTAATCTGGGCTAAGCTTTAGGGACAGAAGGAATTTTCAAGAGGATCCTGAGTATAAATGGAGGAAGCTAGACATGGGGTGAGGAAAAAATACACAGAGTTAGTAAAGAGAAGTCTTAAAAAGAATCTCATCTCCTATGCTCCTGATTTGTATACATACCTGTTTACTTGGCCTCTCCACTTGGACGACTAAGAGTGCTTTCAAATGTGCATAATTTGGAATAAAAGTCTTGATCCACACCCCTCCAGCCCCAAATCTGTTACTCCCCCTCATCTTCCCCTCAGCAAATGGTACTGCCTTCCAACCAAACAGAAGCCCTCTGAATGTGACTCCAAAACATGTCCAGATCCATTCACTCTCTGTCCTGCTATGCTCCCACCACTTGCTGTCCAAACCACATCATCCTGTGCCCAGACTACTTCAACAGTCTGTCATCAGCCTGCAGTGTCTTGCTAGTCACTACCTTTTCCAAATTAATTCAGATCATAGCACATCTCTACTTAAAATGCTCCAATGGCTTTTCATTTCCACTGAAGTAGAACTCAAAACTCCTGAACAAGACTTCAAGGACCGACATCATCTGGTTCCTGACTATTTCTTCCACCTCATTTTCTATTACTCTCCACTTAAAATCCTGCCTCAAAAGCCATCTGTCTTTTTTTTTTTTTCTCCAGTTTTTCTTGATTTAGACTCTGTGCAGACATTTCCTACACCTAGACACTCTCTTTTGATCTTCACTTGGTTTCCTTCTTCTCGTCATTCAGGTGTCATTTTTTCGAAGAGAAATATCACTATCTTAGCATAATGTGACCTTCTAATCCAAAGGAGCCACTCCCCATCCCTGCAAGTCCTTTTCTGAGACATCAGCCTATTTTATTTCTTCCCTGGCACTTAACAGTATTGGAAATCACTGTATCCGTTTCTACCTTTATTAGATCACCGTATGCCCTATGTTGTGAGCCACCTCAGGGGAGGGTGCTCGTTCACTTCTGGACCATGTATACAGAAAATAGTTCCTGGTCCCTGATAGAGCATCCACAAATGGCTAACACATAAATGTGCGAGTCACAGAGTCAATGATTTTCCAAGTGTTAGGAGAGAAAAAGAAGTCTGGAAAACTTGATGTTCAATGGTGTACAGTCTTAAAACATGGAAAAAAAGATCTGAGCCCATTTGTGCCTCAACAGGGGTAAATGTCCATCCTCACTCATTGAGTAGGTTCAACTTATACCTGGCCAAGGAATACATAAATCAAGTTTGTTCTAAATAATAAAGTGCTAGACATTCTATTTTCATATGCATTTTGCGGTCAGGAAAGAGCTAGAGAATTGTTACTTGGATGTTTCTGATTTCTTGTGAAATTTATGAAAACAGGTAGAGCTGGAGGGTGGCCTGTGACTTAGCCAAGGGACAAACTTAGCGTGATTCCTCTCTTAAACACTGTCTCAGGTTCCACTGTCTTTGCAATTACTTCAGACATGAGAGATGAGAGCATAAGACTAAACCATTAAAGTAAGCCAACTACAGCTGGAGACCATTAACAGCAAAATTGGGTACGCAGAAAAGAGCAGTGGGAGGCTGAAGCGATCACTACTGGAGAAGCCACGTGGAGGTTCAAAAATTACATTGAATCCTGATCCACAAAGAACACTGACAATGCTTTCCATGTTTTTCTTTCTGCCTCCAA
The DNA here is from genome assembly GCF_030435805.1 of Mustela lutreola. NCBI lineage: Eukaryota > Metazoa > Chordata > Mammalia > Carnivora > Mustelidae > Mustela > Mustela lutreola. Next base: position 138,489,339 of record NC_081294.1, on the reverse strand, counting down.
GCTTCATAAAGTATTCCAATTATTATTTCATTTATTCTAACAGCTCTGTGCATGTGCATGTGTGTGTGTGCATCTGTGTGTGAAGTGAAAAATAGAAGGCACAACAGTGAGTGCTCTTTTAAGTGGAAACAAGATTTTAAGACTCCTCTAAAACTGAAGCCATTGGACGTCAACATGTAGTGGCAAAAATGAGCCTTCGGAAAAGTAACTGAGGCTCCTGGAGGGGCTTTGTGAATGTTTTTGCTGCTAGAACCAAGGCATTCCCAATATTTTATCAACACTGTCAGGTTTTGTAATTTCCCTCTGGGAAATATTAAGCTAAAATAAGATGTAACCAAACCCATGTAATGTCTACCAAGAGGATAAATCCAGGACAGAAAGTTTCTGCATGAAGGGGTGTGGGGTGGGGGGGAGGAATGGACACACACATGACTATGTCAGCTTTCCTCTGAAACAGACACTGATCTCATTACCAGGAGCCACTCTTGCCACCACCCCCCTCCCATCCGAGATCCCACAGTACATCTTTTTCTATCTGACTTATCTTGCTTAGCATAATATGCCCAAGGTCCATCCATGTTTGCACAAATGGTAGGATATCGTTCTTCCAAAGGGCAATCACATTACAACACCTAAATGGATCGAATTCACTTGTTGTACACCTTAAACGTACACAAGGTTTATGTCAAATATATTTCAATTTAAAAAAAAATCCCACGTGAGGGAAGCAAGTACTCCTTCTTCTTACATGTTAGGGGCTAAAATTATATTCCCTTTACTAAAAACAAAGAACACTATTCCAGTCACTACCATGCAAGATATTCATTTAGGACACTCCCTTGATAAAAGTACAAGAACAATGACAATAAGAAAAGGTATTTAGCTTTCTCTTGGGACATTATTGATTTATACTCAATCATGTGTTCTTTTTAATTAAACATTAAAACCTTGGGTGAAACCATCCAACCCTCCCACACCCACAGAAGACACACTGACCTTCCTCCTCCTGGGCTGAGCTCAGCTGCAAAACACAACTTAGAAATGTTGAGTTATGCCATATTTTTACGTCTTCCCACGCACAGTTGGAAAGCTCAGCCTTCCTATCACCAGCCGTAACCAACAACTGAATGTTTTGTTATCTGGTTACAATCTATCTTTTCCAAAGAGAACTGTATCCAGAGACCAAAATACAACTGACATTTTCTAACACATCATAAGAGGAACTTGTCATCCAAGTCAGATAATATTTTCCTTATTTCAGTAAATAAATATTTTTTGATTGGTCATCACTTTCACAAAGGAACTTCTTATTATTTGGCTTTCTGGAGGGGGCTTTAGGAAATCATTACTCATGGAAGCACTCTGGCCAACCCCCAGCCCTATGTTATCATTATATGTAAATTAGAGCCACTTCACCTCTGCAGGAAGACTCATCCTTACGATATCATCATTAGACCCTAATGACAGATGAAAATGAGAAAGCAGCAGAAGGAAACAGGTGTGTGGAAGGCATTTACATAGCTCTGTGGAAAGGCTGGTGGCAGTTGCTGTGTTCCTAGGAGCTGGAAGGTCTTACCATGCCTCCAGCCTGAGACATAGTGATCGGTTTCTCTCCCTAGTGCACAGGCACATCGTGGAACAGTGGAACCTGGGAAGATGAGGAAGTCCGTCCATCTGGAAGGCACAGCAGGTATCTGACTGGTTGGGTGTGTGTGCACGTATGCGAGCTTCTGGTTCAGACAAACAGGACTCGGAGGCTTGACAGCTATGTGTACCTTAGGTTATATGTTTTCTGAGCTGCACGCAAGATGTATACTTGAGCTCCTGTCCAGTGATGTCACTGGGGCTTTAAATCATTCCCTTTACATTTTTATTTGAGAGAAGTGGAGCCTAAGAATAACAATGGACCAGTGACTTCACCATAAGACTTTAGGGATGTGACAGCCATCATGGCATGTGCCCCTTTTCAAATAATAACCGTTTTCGTGCCTTCTTTTTACTTTGGTAGGTCCATCAAACTGGGGCTGCTTTATTGAAAAGGATTCATCTATTTTTTTTCTTTTTTTAAAGAAACATTACTTAGGGGCGTAAGAATCACACAATGTGCAGCTGATTTCCCCTCAAGACAGAATGGCAATAAAATGAAAGAGAAAGAGTGGTGATGTAGAGTTCAAGCTTTCCTTAGAATAAAGAGCTCAAGTTAAAAGGGCAAAACTAGCCCACGCTTCTTAAGAGGCAAGGGGTGGAGGGAGGGTGGCTGTGTTGACCTAATGGGAACAGCAAAGAGAATAATGAGGTTACCTGACCCCGTGCTAGTTTGTAAATGACTACTTTCTTAGCAAACAATTCCATTTCAGCAGCTAGCTGCCTACCAATGGCATTCTCAACACACACACACACACACACACACACAGAACATGGGGGCTATGCCTCTTCCCTTTCTACATCGCAAAATAGTCCATATCCACCTCCAGAGCTGTTCCCATGGGTTTAGAATATGTCCATTCAAAATAATTCTACATTATTCAGGCAGAGGTTTTGCCTTTCCCTGTAATTATCCTTAAGCAAGCTTTTAAAAAAAAAGCATGTTTCATGTAGGCATTTGTCTTTCCTTTGCAGCCTTGTGCACATTTTTAAAAGACACCAGGGTACAGACACTTGAGTCCCGGTCGTGTCTCTTTAGGAACCCACTCGGGAAGAGAGAAAGATCCTTTGTGCAACACCGACGCCCGCTGATACAGATTTTAACCACGCAGCCCTGTCAGAGAGCCCTTCTACTTTTGCAAAGTAAATAGATTTCTGTCTTGCCTGTCACTGTTTGATCAATGTCTTTATGATAACACAATAGCATTATGAAAACAGTAAAAGGAAATACGAAGATGATTAACACAAATGCCAGCTCTGCAACCCGAAGTGGGCCCGCCGAGTGGGGGGAAGGGGGCAATCTAGGAGGGTGGGGGGTGGGGGGAGGGTAAGAAAGGAAACCAAGTGGCTGGAACTCCATATGGGCTTCGATTGGCTTTATCGATTCCTTCACCCGCTCATCACTTCTACCTCCAAAACAGGCAGCCAACTCCAGACTTAATTATTTTCTTTCTAAGAAAAGGAGAGCACGAGAGGGAGGGAAAAAAGCCAGAATCTGTTCATAAGGGAAGCAGTCATCACTGCTGGTTTTTTTTTTTTTTTTTTTAAAGCACTTAAGGGTCATTAGTCTAACACTGCAGCAAATGTATTATTCATTTTGCCTGAGCCCAATTTCTCGGCTAAGACTTTTGCAAGAAAACGGTACACAGTTCAGTAGGGAGGTGATTGATCAAGCCAGAAGGAAGAGAATTTGGGCATCCTGATAAAAATTTTTCTCCGTCTTCTCAGTTAGCATAAATCAATTTTATTTATGTAGTAACACTTGAATACTAACTACCCAATGCCATCCGTCAGAGTAAAATTGATGACTATACCTTTAGGTTAATATTACTTGAACATTTCATTCTGAATAATTTATACACATTTCTGTCGGAGTGTCAATTCGAGATTGTTTATTTGGTTTCAGCAAGTGCAGCTGAACCACAACTTTTATTAGGAAAAGTTCTCATCTCTATTCATTTTGAGCATTAAAGGGGTTTGTCCTAGTTTGGGGTCTCGGTGTTCTTCCACAGGAATTGAAACACACAGCAGCAATGTTGTACCCGGTCTACACTGGCTTACGCCTTTTTTTAAGGGCCTTTTTCTGAATGCTTTGTACTCCTGTGGGCCTAAGACAACCAGAACGGTATGTGACCAGATAAAGAGGTGGCAAAATAGAAGCCAGCGGATGTCTAATAACAACGCTTACATGTTGTCTGTGAATAGGATGTGTGGGTATTGCGTTAAGAACATCAAGGGTCATGTCCACTCTTCGCCAAATAATTGAATCTGTCCACCAAGCCTAGTGCTACCATTACCCTCTGCTTTGGGGTGACTCTCTCTGTCGGTTATGCTTCATCTTGTACAGAACGTGATACATTCCATAATCACTCTATCTGCTGCTTCTTCAGTTTTACCGTAACCACCTTCCTCTGGGCACATCACACGAAAACCTGTGTGCATTCCGACTCCGGGCCTGCAATGAGCCGTCAATTACCAAATGCTGGTAAGTTTCACAGAGTAAGAACACAGAAAGGTCTTTCAGCTCAACTTCATTATTTATGATCTTGACCTAAGTCATCCTTGTGTCAGACTGTGTTTCTTGTCAGAAACTCACCGGCAGTAACAGGCAAGTGCACACGTGGCTCAGGGGTCTAACCTAATTGTGTATCTTTACAATGAGGAAGAGAGTCTTCCATTTAATTGGAGAAATTCTGTCTACTACGTGAGCTCCCTCTTCCTCTCCACCCTCTCTCCACTCTCTTTTACAAACACACTGCTCTACTTTTGAGAAACTTTTTCTCCAGCAGTTATCAGAGTTCAGTCTCCTGAGAATGTCTGACAACCAATTGGAGGAAGCAGCATCTTAAATCAGGTAATGCCTTACACATCAGAGGAGAGACTCAAAACAGTTCCAAATAACTCCGTCTCCGGTTGGACTTAGAGAAACATTTCTTCTCTGTTCAGAGTCCTCATTAGCAGAAACCAGCAGATTTTATAGATATGCATAGATACTCCATAACATAAACACACACACACACACAGAGTTGGAAATGAATCAGGGCTGCCACTGGAAAGCATGCCTTCAGATCTGCTTCAGATGTAGTTAAATTGTTAAAGGATAAAGATACAATCTACCTGTGCAAGACCCAAGTATTCGGGCATTGATTAAAAAGCAGCCACTGCTTTGACAGTCCCATCTATAGCTTTATCTCTTAAATACTTGGAATCATTTATTTAACACCAAAGATATTTACTGACCTCCCATTATTTGGAAGATACCATTTGAGAAACTACACTGTTGCCAGGCTGAGTCAGTCATAATCCTTAAATAACCTTATGGTTAAAAGAGGTTGAGAATACAAGTACTATAAGAAATATGTTATTATGTACATATATCTATATGCATAAACAAAACAAAAACTAATTTCATAAAAGCAGCATAAAAATACTTTTGAGTTACCGGAAGCATGGTATATTTTATTGGAGGCATTCATTTTTGTTGTGTTATACCCATTATATATAATGCAATGTGTTGATTAAAGTTTACATGACAAGATTTTAATTAAGCATTTTTTTAAGTACTTTGTATGTTCTGTATCGCTGTGCAAGGATTAGCAGTTAGTAGAGCAACAAGGGCTTACTGGCTAAGAGAAGGAAGGAATGGTACATTTTTAAGGCTCAACTGTGAGATCAGAGTCCTAAAGCATTAGGTGAAAAGTAGACAAGTTGTAGGTTACATCAAGCAAATTTAAATACTCTGATATTATTGGTATAAAGGCCAATCTCATTATTCTATAGCCAATCCCAAATTAGTATGCCATTAGGACATATTTAGTCTAAGTCTCTTTAATACTAAAACAACACGTAACAGCGAATATCTATTGTATTAGGAACATTGCCCCATGACCTTAATTTGCCTCTTTCTTATTAAAAAAAAGATACCTAAAAACATGTGCTTGTTATAGAAATTTAATCATAAATTTACTGTTTGCATAATTATACTTTATTAAGGAATAGCCTCATATATATTACTTGAGGTTCAGTAAATATCCTTGTTAATCAGTGCTACTGACACCATCATTAGACCCCTTGACTATGTCCATTGTTATCAAGCCTCAATGCATACTCATTTTCAATACTCAGTTCTCTGTGCTCCTCAGCGACATGACTTCTTCCGAAGTCATTTTAATTCAAGATTATTTCTTCCTTCATCTTAAGATATAGCTTGGGACCTATTTTTTTAAAAAATCTATCCAGATGGATCAAAACAACTTCTTGGATCATGATTTAAAGAACTTAAGTGAGACACAAACGGCCCACTGTTTCACCAAGTCAAATGCCCAGATTCTTGACCTTGGTAGAACCTCTCTTCAAGCTTCCTAGACTGTTTCACAGAGCTAAGAAGGTGTTTACTGAGTTCTCAGAACTAACATCTATAGCTGACACATCATTATTGCTTTCTGATGAATCCCAAAGCTGCAGAGATAAATGGCTGTTTGTTATAACAAATGTTTGTTATAGGCTGGTGGGTGCCAAAATAAACTTACAATGCAAGGAGTTCAGGTTGACCCTTCCTACAGGGTCAGGTGGCTCTGTCCTACAGGGTCAGGCGGTCGAGGTGGCTCTGCGGGAGGGCTGCCGGGCCACTCTGCCTCCCTGTTGCCAAAGCAGTGCTGAGAACAAGAGCACAAGTCTTAAAAACCACACTGAGAGCCCAAAGATCTTCAAGATTCCTTGGAGTTATGTAAATGCTCCCAGTAGTCCTAGGAGATACGAGTTACCATCTAGATTTATATAGGACAGGACAGTGACACTCAGAAGCCATGTATCTACGAAGAAGTAAGCATTGTATTGGAATCCAGAGCGCTCTGAATAAATAACAGGGCTTGTGGTCTACCTGCTACAGAGAGCTTCATCTTCCCTGAGAAAACAATCCACAGTTTTCAGGTGGGAGTCTGAGTTCATGGCTGTTCTCTGTTGGCCCCCCAATACCATGAACACCCAAATGTGGTTCTCTGGGGGCAAAAATATCTAATTTTAAAAGGCATCTTATGTGGTTGTTAATCTAATAAGCAGTCATTGGCCTCCTGGTTGTACTGTCCATTAGGGGAAGTAGTCACATGGTGATAAGATGGAAAGCCCAGAGTTGGTTAGGGATATAATGAAACTCACCCCTTTGACTCAACATTTCCCCCAGGTATCTTAAAATAAAACTGTGAGAAATCACCTTTGTTTGCTGTTCCCATGTTTCCCTTTGCCAGTGCTGCTTTAAGCAAGGAAAATAGGGTCTTGTCAACATTTTTCAAGTGAGTAAGAAAACAGAAAGACAGAAAACAGGAAAATATCTGGTATATTAATGTGGGAGACATTCTTATTATGAAAATGCGATCTCTATGAAATGTAAAGTCACCCAAACTGAGGTCATTTGGAAGGTTTAGCCATTCCTGGAGGTGAGGAGTACCGCTCATCTCTCCTCCTTACTCTGAGTATGAGAATTTGCCTTACACTTCTCCCTTTGATATGCCCGAGCGAGAAAGCAGTCTTTAACAATCCTGGAAGGAGTTCTTTAGCATGTGATTCTGGAAGACAATAAATGTGGCATGAACTGTAGACAGTTCACCCAACATAGTACACTATGTCCAGAGTGACATGTGAATATGTATGTTTATACAACTATATTCCATAAATACATTTTCTAAGGTTCCCTCATCTGCCGCTCCTCATTTATCCAGTTTTTCGTTAACACGTACTCAACAAATATTTGTTGTGCATCTACCAGGCACGAGAGATAGAGGGTGAATAAGACATGTGCTCTGAATTTATAAAATATCTATTATTACAGAGGATTTTTGGAATAAGTAGTACCACCAGGTAAAAATCTTGAGACAGCTGGAAATAGAGCAGACCATAGAAGGGGATTCACATTTTTTTTAATCTTTAATTTTTTAAAAGATTTTATTTGAGAGAGAGAGAGAGAGCACAAGCTGGGCAAGCAGCAGAGGGAGAGGGAGAAGCAGACTCTCCACCGAGTAGGGGGCCCCATGCAGGGCTTGAACCCAGGACCCTAAGATCATGACCTCAGCTGAAGGCAGATGCTTAACCAACTGAGCCACCCAAGCACCCTGGGGAATCGCAATTCTTAAATACAACATACCTAAGTGATCTGTCCTTGCTAAGAGAGAAGCTGCATCTTAGGAAAACCTCCAAACACCTGGAAAACAGCCCCTCTGTTTAGACATCCTTGCTTGATACTGTGGTGTGCATGTCTCTGTAACCGAACCAGGTAGAAAATTTTTCTCAGTAGCCAGTAAAGCAAAAGAAAGTTATCAATGGATGGTAACACAAATTCCATAATTTCTGCACCTAGGGAGTAGTTAGAAACAGACAACCTTCTCACTCCCTCCTCTCCACCACCTTGCTGCAAAGGTCTTAGGCTGACTAGACACCATGGGAAAAATGTCTTTTATGCTAGCTTTAAAGTATAAAGGGCTTTGTGGAGAACATTTAGAAAGGCATATGAGGAATAAATTACAGAAATATCCTCTCACCATGGGAGTTTTGAACACGATGGCCCCCTTCATACCTCTGCCCATCAACCTCCTGCTTTCAATTGGCACCTCTTTTTAGAAGTCTCTTTTGTAGAAAAGCAATGGGATTTTTTTTTTTTAAGAAATTTAAAGAGAATCCTGTTGTAGACGTTTTGTCAATTAAATGTTAATGCCTTTGATGTCTTTTCATATCAGCACATAGAGATCAATCTCACTATTTTACTGATGGAATATTATTTCAAATATAGGAATGTAAGAATGTATTTAATCCCTATTGATATATTTTGATAATTTTTCTAATTCTTTGCCAATGCAAGTGATGGTTCTGAATGACATCATCTGAGTAGATTTGGGAATGCATTTTTAGTGCACAGTTTTCCACAGAAGAGCTTGTTAGGAGAATTCTGAGTCACAGTCTCCAAGATTCTGCCGACTTTTTCCCAAATGGCTCTGCTTCTTCGATCAATGGTGTTGTGAAGTGCTGTTGCCTCACATTATCACCAGCTCATGATACTATCAATCAATATGATGGGGTCATTAACTCATTATTAATTTGCATTTCTGTGACTACGAAGGCAGTTGAGAAAAATTTGTATATATTTGCCTTTCCTTCATAATTCTTCCTCAAATTGCACTTTGAAATATTTGTCCATTAAAAATTTAAAAAATTTTTTTTTATTTTGTCTTAAAGATTTTATTTATTTATTTGACAAACAGAGATCACAAGTAGGCAGAGAGGTAGGCAGGGATGGGGAGGGGAAGCAGGCTCCCCGCTGAGCAGAGAGCCTGATGTGGGGCTCGATCCCAGGACCCTGAGATCATGACCTGAGCCAAAGGCAGAGCCTTAACCCACTGAGCCATCCAGGCACTCCTAAAAAAAAAAATTTTGTGTGTGTTTTTCTAGTTGATAATTTTGGAGTTCTATCATATGTATAAATTCATCCAGGGTCCATTAAATATGCTGAAGTTATTTCTCTGTCCATCTCTCACTTGCTTTTTAAATTGATCGTATTACTTGTGGTAAAGAAATTCTTAACTTCTGTCAGGTCAAATCTACCTTATTTTCTGATCTTCTGACTTACTTAGGAAGTTTTTACCATCTTTTATCATCTCAAGATGATATACATCTCAAGATAATTTTTTAAAATTCTTGATATTCCTATATTTTTGTATTTTTTTCGAGTTTTGCTCTTCTATTCATCAGATATTTGTGTGAAGCTTAGCTAAAGGTCTAATTTTATCATCCATTTGCCACAAATTACTTACTGAATATTTTTTCTTGTCCCCATTGATATGAAATGCTACATTTATCAAAAAAATTATTTCCGTAATACAATGTACTTCCAGGGTGTTTATACTAGTATGATCTATGTTTTTATTCATGTACAAAGATCAAATGCTAGTGTGCATTACTATAATTTTAAAGTATGTTTTGATTGTTCTAAGGACAATTCCTCCTTTTATGTTTCTAAATATTATTGACCACAGGGTGTGGATGAAATGGACAAAAGTAGTCAAATGGTACAAAGTTTCACTGATAAGTCATAGCTATGTAACGTACAGAATGGTGACTCTAGCTAAAATACTGTATATTTGGAAGTTGCTAAGACAGCAAACCATGAAAACTTTTTAAAGAATTTTTTAAGGTTTTATTTATTCATTTAACAGAGAGGGAGAGTACAAGCAGGGAGAGCAGCAGGCAGAGTGGGAGGGAGAAGCAGAGAAGCTCTGCTGAGCCAGGAGCTGGATGTAGGACTTGATCCCAGGACCCTGGGATCACGACCTGACATGAAGGCAGCCACTTTACGAGCTGAGACACTCAGGTGCCCCAACCATAAAAAGTTTTAATCACAAGAAAAAAATTCTGTACTATGTATGGTGAGGAAGGTTAACTAGATCACTGCGGTGATCATTTTGCAATATGTATCAATATTGACCATTATGCTGTACACCAAAAGCTAGTGTATGATAACTGTATTTCAGTGTAAAAATATATTGTTGACTATATATTTTCTCAAACATATAAACTTACCCATTTGCCAGTATTCACTGTGGAAGGTGGTTGGGACTTGGATTAGGTTTGCATTAAATATACAGAATTTTATGAGAATGAATATTGAAAAGGAAAAATGTTTCCGTTTGTTCAAGTTTTCTCTTAAGCTCTTTGGTAAAGTATTACAATTTTCCTTATATATGTTACACCCTCCTTGTTAGGTTTACTTGCACACATTTTATGGAATTTAGGGGGTGGTTATTATAAATAGGCTCTTTTTTCAGTACATATTTAAGTTGATTATTTCTGATATGCAAGAAAACTGTTGCATATGTATATGCATGTTATATCCAGCAACTTACTGGCTTCAAAAAGTTTATATCTGCAAATACTGAGTTTATTCTCTTCCTTTCTGGATCATTACTTGTGTACTTTTTTCTTATTACCCTGGCGAGAGCCTCAAGTGCAGTTTTGTTTTGTTTTTTAAGATTTTATTTATTTATTTTAGAGAGAGAAAGAGACAGCATGCTGGGGGAGGCGCAGAGAATCTTGGACTCCACACTGAGCATGGAACGTATACCAGGGCTCTATCTCCTGACCCTGAGATCATGACCTGAGATAAAACCAAGAGTCAGATGTTCAACCAACTACACCACCCAGGTGCCCTTGAGTACGGTGTTGAAGACTAGTGGTGAGAACAGATATTTTTCTGTACATCTTGACTTCAGTGGGAAAGGTATTAATGACTTACCATCAAATATTTTGTTTTCTATAGGTTTCTATAGATAGTTGTTCTCACATTTTGGGAATGGGTTTGTTTTACTCCTTAGTGAATATTGTTTAATTAAGAATGAGAAATAAATTTTATCACTTGAAGTTTTTTAGGTATCCATTTAATTAAATGGATTTTTCCAGTTAATATGCTAATCAGTGAATTAAGGAATTGCACTTATCAGTTTCCTGATGTTAAACCATCCTTATATTCCTGAAAAACATGTGATGTGGTCACGATGTGATTCTTAAATTTGCTAATAACTTATCTAGATATTTGCATCTTTGTTCGTAAGAGAGATTTCCCTAGTGCGCATGTATCATGACATTCACAGAAAAGGATTGAGAAGCTTTCTTTCAGCCTCCATGCCACAGAAGATTTTATTTAACAGAGAAACATTCAGAGACTTGGTTCTTAAATATAACTGGTGTATATCACCATCGGAGTTTGATATCTTTCCTAACATTAACATCTTTATAGCCATGGTATATTTGTGAAACTAAAAGCTTAACTATCAACTAACCTATAGACTTCTGTAACATACATGTTCAAACAAACTTCACAAATACTAGCTAGGGTTACTCACATTAATATTCTTTTCTTCCCACCTCTCTTATTTCAATCACATTTCTTTAGTTCAACTAGCCTTCTTCCTAATACTGCATTATAAACGAAAAAAAAAAATCTGTATAAAAGCTACAACATAAAGATAATCCAAAGCACTAGTTCTAGGTATCTTCTTTGGAAGGACCTCTTTAATCCCAGTGTACTGCCCCCTGTCTCTGCACTGGGTACTCTCTGTTCTGAAAAGCCAGGAAGCTGTTGGGAGGGGGAAAGAAAGAGACAGAAGGAAAAGAATGATTCAAAATCAACCACACTAAATGCATTGTGATACCCTGGATTGAATCCAGAAAGAGAAAAAGGAAACTAGTGGGAAAAAAAAAAAACAGGTGAAACCCAAATGAAGTCCACAGTTTAGTTAAGAGTATTGTCCTAGTATTAATTTCTTAGTCTTAACAAATATATCATGATCATACAGGTGTTAACACTACAGCAAGTGGGAAAAGGAGATAGGGAACTCTTTGTGCCAATTTTCCATAACCTAAAAATTTTTCCAAAATATTGACATAGTTTTAGCCATGGGTTTTGATAAGAAAACAGCAACTTTTAAGCAAAATAGAACTGGAAAGAGTTTCAATGTCAGCATCTCTACGAGGTGCCCTTTCACATCTTCCCCATCGAGAGCCCGACCGCACATTATTTATTTATTTTGTGCCTATGAGGCATGAGTTTTCCATGTTGATGGAAGAGGCTGTGGAGGGTTTGTGCAAATTCACATACGCATGTTGGAGTGGTTCTGTGGGTACCTCTTCAGAAATAAAGCTGCAGGAACAACAGTGATTCTAAAACTGAGACAATTGGCTACCAAGTACTCGGCATTATTTCTCTGCTGAAAACATTACATGTATTAGCTCATTTCATGCTCACAACAGCCTTGAAACTTAGGTTTAGTCATTTAAAAGTGAGGAACCAGACTCAGAAAAATAGGTCCTGGGCCCAATTCACAGTGCCTGTCACCTCCAAGGTTCCAGCACTGAATCTCTGACTTCAGAGACCATGTGCCAAAATGCCACTTGATTTTGATCCTTATGCATGATAATAACAGTACGCTTGAAACTGCATTTAAAAAAACAAAACAAAAGATTGATGCTTGATTTAACAATCTGGTTATCTAGGGTCATTAACTTCCAGTGCCACCAACTAACTCACTAGATGATGCTACATTAGGCATGACACCTCTACAGCTCTCACGTTTCTCATCGGTCAATGGGGGTGACACTTATGATTCTTCAAAACTGTGAGGAGGGGGACGCCTGGGTGGCTCAGTTGGTTAAGCAGCTGCCTTCGGCTCAGGTCATGATCCCGGCATCCTGGGATCGAGTCCCACATCGGGCTCCTTGCTCCGCGGGGAGCCTGCTTCCCCCTCTGACTCTGCCTGCCACTCTGTCTGCCTGTGCTCACTCTCGCTCTCTCTTTCTCTGACAAAACAAATAAAATCTTTAAAAAAAAATATTTTAAAACTGTGAGGAGGGTTAAATAAGACAACTTAAGTGACCCAACACAACACACGGTACATGGCAACACACGGTACACATGCATTCCTTCTTTACCATAGCCCCACGTTTTCATTGCCTTCCTGGTATGTCTAGAAACAGTGGCATTTTTCCATCCTTAAGTTTGTTTTTAGTTGTATTTTAGGAGCTAACGGAAAGCTTATCTTTGGGGAAGCTGGATGGCTCAGTCAGTTAAGCATCTGCCTTCAGCTCAGGTCATGATCTCAGAGTCCTGGGAGCAAGCCCTGCATGGGGCTTCCTGCTCAGTGGGGAGCCAGCTTCTTCCTTTGTCTCTACTCCCTGCTGCTTGTGCTCGATACTAAATAAAATCTTTTAAAAAATTTTTAAAAAGAAACCTGATATTTAATAATTATTTATATAATATTGATAGAGCACTAGGCACTGCTCTATGAAATATAGAGAACCTAAATTTAGATATATATAAACAAATACACATATGTAAACACAGAATATGGACTATTGTATAATATGTAACACATATGATAATGTACATATATATTCACATAATTCTCAGAGTAGCCAGATGAAGTAGATACTGGTATCCAATTTTACAGAGAAATAAGTGACAGCCTCCTAATACAAAGCTGGTGAGAAGCAGGTCCAGGATTTGAACTCAATCAGGGTGACTACTGAGTCCAAGCAAGTAGCTACTACTCGCTGTTTTTAAATCTGTTGTCTTGGTGATAACATTTGGTATGGATTTTAAAAGCTGTAACATTATTATACGTAATATATTGTGATGCGATATGATAGAAAGGGAAGCCAAAAACTCAAGGACCAAAAACTTTCAAGCTGCATTTCCAATGAGCTGTATACAACTTTCTGTTCAGCTCAAGCTGAGAACACTCGGACTACCCAATTCCTTAAAAAAAATGTGGGACACAGCCTTTAGTTGATATGACTAATATAGTAAGTATTTATGAATGTCTCACAGTTGAACTGTCTGTGTCCTTATTGACAGAAAGCCAATGGAAATCAATACTGACTATGCAGTGACACTGCTGAGTGATGGTTAGAAAACCATATGATGTACCCTAGCCTTGCACTTGATTGAAATGACAGATGTTAAAATGACATTATTCTGATTGCTCTGGGAAATGCATCTGAAAGAGGTCAGGAGTGCAGACAAGTTTTACCTTAGGTCATCATTAACTCAGGTTCATGGAGATAGTTTCAGACATAATCAAAAGAATTAACATGGTTTTGTCTGAATCCCCTCAACTTTATATTTTATTGCCTTTTGAGTGGGGGGGTTGTCAGAAGATAGCAAGAATAATAGGGTGGAGGTAGGAAGTGCAATTCCAAATTCAGGTATAAAATACTTTATATTTTAAACCAATCTTTAGCTTGCAAAGTACCCACCTGCTGCTTGTAGAGTCCAAAGTCAGCACTTTATCCAGATGACGCTCTGGCCATTGCACAGGTGTTTTAATACAAGTGCACAGAATGGATAATTACCAGTCCTGATTCATAGTATATTCTTACTGTCCAAGTGTGTGGCTGCTTTGGACTTATTTAGTTGCCCATTTATTTTATGTAAAAGAAACACCTGTAACTCCACTATTCAAGGGGGGGAAAAGGCAAAGTTCTTGGCAAGAACCAAAACCCAGCTACCCTCCCCTCCCCCTAGCTCCCTGAAACTAAACATTGCCTTGAATTCCCTGATCCCCAGCCCCTAACTTTCTCTTCATGTGATTTTTTTATTTCTATATTTACTCCTTTAAAAAAATTAATATTTTCATATTACTCTTCTTCACCTTATGGGAGGGTCTCATGGCATGGGTCATCTTCTGGAACTTCTTCTACTCCATAAATTGCTAAGATATGCCTCTATTTATTGCATGGCACTGTGCTGCATTTATTTTGAGCGGCTCTTGAGTCCTGTGTCCAAAGTTTGTCCATCTACTCTTCCCCTAAGTACAGTACGTTGCTTCCAGGCTGTTTGTAATCCCTGCCCTGAACACCGATGCCACAAATCTTACTCGGCTCTGTGTATGCAAGTGTTTCTCTGGAGTATATGTGGATTCCTAGGTGTGGAATTGCCAGGTCATAAGTCAGGAGAGTTCAACTTAAGGAATGCTCACTTTCCCAAGTGACTGTGTCAACCTTTATAGCCGCTCGTAGCGCATGAAAGAGCCAGTTATTCTAAGCCCCCCAATACTTGCTATCTGTCAGGTATTTTAATTTTGCCCACTGCATGGGTAAAATAGTCTCTTGATTTAAACTTGCATTTTCCCCCTGATCATTAGTGATGATGAATGTCTATTCACAAAGAAAGAAGTCACTTTCTAAGTGACAAGAGTAGCAATTTTAGGAACTTACGTTTTTAAAATTTATTTATGAAGGTGCCTCATTAGCGCAGTAGGTAGCGTGTCAGTCTCATAAATTTATTTATGGACAGATCTCCGTTTAATATGAATTAGCCATAAGAGGAAATCTGGTATCCAAGGCAGGGGTAGAGAGGGGAGGAAGAGTCCTACTTTCTAAACAGATCAATCAGGAAATAACTGGAAGGTTCATAGAAATGTCTGTGCTAGATAATACCTTTCCTGAATTCCCTTCTCTTTCACTGGCAGCGTAAAAGGTTAGTAGCCTTTTGTATATTTTTTGTTTTTCTCTGTATCTTGATTTCATATGTCTATATGCGAATAATTCTGAGACAGGTTGAAATTCAGGGTCTCTACAGCTGGGTTGAGCCCCATGCAGAATTCCAAGGCTCTTAGATAGCTAGATCTCCTGAAACAGTATCAGTGTCCTGGGAATTTTAATCTTAAAATGTTTACAACCCCCAAATTTTTTGAGCTATGGAACTGTTTCATTATACTTTATTAATTTAGATTAAGAGCCAGCAAAATGTTCTGAAGAGGAGTAAACATTTCTGGATCTGCATGCCAGATGATCTCTGTTACAACTACCTAGCTCTTTCTTTTCTCAAGGCAGGAGTTGCAGATAATACAGACAGGAATGAATGTGATGATGTTCCAATAAAACTTTATGTAAACACATAGTGGGCTAGCTTTGACCCATGGGTCACAGTTTGCTGACTCCTGTTCAGTTCACCAGAGATTCAAAATATGTTACCAATTTATCTACTAGAACAGTCACCAGTGTTTTAAAATCATCACTATGTACTAAACATACCCTTTCTGTTATCATCTGCTACAGTATCTGTATTATAATATTCATTTATGTCTCAGGCTATTTCTTTGTAAGTAGCAAGAAAGTTACATCCCAACTTTTCCTATGGTAACTTCAAGTCCAACAAATAAATCGAACCTTGGTGACCGCTCAGCAAGTTAAGTACGATTTTGTCCAACGCACAGGTAAAGAAACGGAGGTTCATAGAACTTGAGTATCTTGCTCATGGTCACACAGTGACTAAACAGCCCAGATCAGTATGTGAGCTTGGATTTCCCTTGTCTCAGTGCTAGCCCATCCTTGACTGAAGTGTGCCCCCTGTGTGTACACACTGAATGAGGAATCAGTGTGGTCTTCATTTGTGGATCCTAACAGCTAGCATCTTGGCATCTATTAGACGTTTCTTTCTTTCTTTTCCTCTTTCTTTCTTTCTTTCTTTCTTTCTTTCTTTCTTTCTTTCTTTCTTTCTTTTTCTTTTTCTTTTTTTAATATACCAAGTAACTGTCCAAGCCCTTTGCATGCAGCATCTCGTGTATTATTTACTCAATTCTTTAATATTTTTTAAAAATATTGATGTTAAACTATCCTGTTGTAAATAGAAGAAGAGGAGCTTGGACAGGTACACGAAGTTGCTCAATATCACGTAGGTAATAGTTTACTGAATCAAAAATCCCGCAGGGGCACCAAAGCTGGCGCCTTGGGCAGCCCAGCCTCGCTGTGTCTCCCACATCAACACATAGTAGGTGAGGAACCCCTCAGGGCAAAATGAAGACACTGCCTTAAAAATGCTGGCCCTGTAAGCTGTCTGGCTGTGAGCGGTCATCATAGACCTTATCCCCATTCATGCCTTCTTGCAACGTCTGCTTTTCTTCCAGAGCCATAAAATACCTTATGCTCCAAAGTCCTTGATTTCCATAATCCAGAGTACTTCTTTCTCAGAAACATGGCTAATATTTCCTTTGGAGGGCAGAAAGAAGATGCTTTTGGAGCGATTACAATTTCTGGCATGACTGTCAAAATACTGCAGAAAGGGTTATCCACAAATTTGCTTCTAGAGAAGGTATGCTTAGTTGCTGGAACCGGGAGGTATTCATAAATGCCTGCCTGCTTTCTTCCTTCTTTTCTTCCTCTCCACTTCCTCCCTCCCTTCCACCTTCCCTCTCTTTCTTCCTTCCTTCTCCTTCCTCTTATCTACCCAGCCATCCATCTACCCAGCCGTCTATCCATCCAGTCATCCTTCTATCCCTAACTCACTCCATCATTCATCATGTGTTTGTTCATACATGAAACATTTGGTGGCTGACAGCTGGGTGTCAGGCACTGAACTCACTCAGATTTTGTCCTTGTCCTCAGGAATTATAGACAACAAAGCCAAAAGAGGTATAAAAACACTTCAATTTAGTAAAGCCTCGTGCCCAACACATGGTTCACCTCTGAGTTTGCTCAAAGTTCACAACGGCATGCCCCAGCCCCGACCTACTGAATCACAATCTGCATTTTAAACATTTGCCTACGTATGCACGTTAAAGCACGAGAAGCCCTGCAAAACAGTATTGGCACAGATGTGTCAAAAGCCAGTGCCATCATGAGGCACAAGGGTAGCAGAGGTCACTTTTCCCAGTTGCAGTGGGTATTTTTAGCGATGCCTGAGCTCAGTCCTATGTCAGACACAGATGTGTGCCAGAAGGCAAAGAAGTAAAGGTAACCTAGGGAAAAGGGAAGCATGAGGCCTGACCTTGGTAAAGTTCTGAAACGACTCTGTGCTCTTAGAAACCACATGGAAGTCATGGTAGATGAGAGATATCCCAAGACAGTATAGGAATGTATATGTGGGTAATACTGCGGGCAACCACTGGGTCACTTGGGAACTGGGAATCTATTCTTTGGGTCCATAGTTAACTCCCAGCTCCAAATGAGAATCTCTTTGGGAACACTAAAATCACAGATACCACCCTTCCAGACTCTGATTTATTTGGCCTGGGGTGAAAAAATGTTTTAAGTCCCTCAGATAATTCAGATGTGCAGAGTGTGTTTGAACCACTACTTAAGGCACTGGGAAGACTGTGATAAGTATTACATAAGAGAAGAGGGGGATCTGAACATCCTGTTGGTGTCCTGAAGTCACCCAGGAGAGACAGTGTGGGTGTAAGTCAGGGCAAACCTAAAGTGAGTAGGTAGATGGCATAACTGCAAGGGAGTGGGCTGGGGTCACTCCACAAGGAGCGAGGGGCAAGGTGAAGAGCTTATGCCCACTGGGACACATCAAGGCACAAATTTGAAATTCAACTTATCTTGGAGCCAGAGCTAGCCAGAGGATCACCAGTGTACAACCCCTGGCATAATAATGCAATAAGGAAATTAAAAGGTTAAGAAAACAGCATGAATGGACTTTGAAAGTGACCTAGAGTAGCAGAGTAAAGAAGGGAAATGAATTAAATGAATGGTGCTCCCAGTCATAAACAAAGGGACCGAGTCAAGGAGGGAAAATGTTGGGGTGGGGGTGGGGGACTGAAGTCCAGTTTAGGGCATGTTGAGTCTGAGGTGCTGGTGGGACTTGAAACAGTTAAATATCCCCTTTGTGCTTTGCTGGAGATCTGGGATTGGAGTTAGATTAAGGAACTGCCAATGTGTAAATGTTGGCTGATCCCAAAGGAATGACTGGGAATCTCTTGAGGGGGCAGGTACACTTAACAGGAGGTATGTACCTTAACAGGTACGTACTTAACAGAAGTATGCTAAACAGAATGTTCCCTTCTGTTAAAAGCTGTTAAAAGCCCAGCATTTCAGGAGCTGAAGGAAGCCCGCAAAAGGCTGAAGAAAGGCCAGTGGGGTGAAGAGCAGCAAGGGGGGTGTGATGGGGCCTGGGCCAAGAACGAAGAGGGAGAGAGGGTCCACTTTCCTCCATGGGTACAAGGGCTTTCTTTGTCACATGCTTTCTTAATATTGTTCTTAATATGAGAGATATAGCCTAATTAGCTGATTATAATATCCTCCAATCTGGAATACTCCAAGACCCAAAGAATTGTATAGTAAATACCAAAGACTGACCTATCATGAACTTCCCCAATACCTCCTCCATACCATTCCTTACAAACGGATGCCAGATCCCAATTTAACACTATTAATGACATGCCATTTCCTTACAAAAGAGCTCTCTTGGGTTATGCAAAAATCTACAAACCTAAAAGGTGTAACAGTTACTGAACACTAACGGACATATGACACTAGACATGGTGGATGACAAGCCTGGCTCATTTCGACACTCACAACTCCATGTACTAGGCATAAAGGATATCGAGAAGAGTGAAACTGGGTTCCAGATCCTTAACAAATGCATAACCTAGTGGTGGACCACCAAGACCTTCCATATAATATGTCAAGTGCAGTAATGACATGCACTTGTGTGATGACAGCTGCCTGGCCTTGCCTGACCTCATCTGACCTTGTCTGAGTTTTTGGCAGTGGCAAACATCAAAAGCTTTCTGGAGGACATTTTGTCTGAGCTGAGTGATTGGGGGAGATGGAGGAAGGCAAAGGAAAGAGGGCAAAGGTCTTCCAGGCAGAGGGAAGGAGGGAATGAGATGAGCATTGAGGGCTCTGTGGGCAATGAAGGGCAGTCTGGTATCAATGGGAGGCTGGCACTTGGGTGACCAAGAAATAGGAGGAAATAGTCCACTGGACCATTTGAGGTGTTAGGCCAGGAAGCTGGGATTATCAAATGTCTCAATCTTAGAACCCTTGTTCCCATAAAAGCCAATGCTAAAACCTCAAATGCTATAATTTTTATTATTGGTCAATTTCTGAGGTGTCTGTGGAAGATGAACTTAAAGGGGCAAGACCAGAAGCAGGGGAATCCATTCGGCTGCTGTTGAAACTTTTCTGGAGACGAAGGATAAAGTTCTTAATTAGGAGAACTGTAAGAAGGCCAGGAGAGAGGGGAGGTCACCAAATAAAAAGGGCAGGTGGGGAGACAGGACTTGATGACTGATTGGATATAGCAACTGGGAAGCAAAGAGGAGTCACAGAAGACGTCCACCATTGATTCAAGCAAATAAATATGAAATGCTGCCTAGAAAAACTTCTAAGCGAGTCAGCAAGACAGATGTGCATAGAAAGAGCATAAAGCAGGGCATCACGGGATGGGTGTGACCAAAGTGAGGAAGAATATAATTTTTCATCACAGAAAAAATAGAAATACACTAGCATTTGCTCTGAAGAGCTGAATGAAAGCAAAAAGGCAAAAAAGAAAAAAAAAAAACCCCAAAAAACAAAAAAACAAAACTAAACAAAACAAACAAAAAAACCCCAAAAAGCCAAAACCCTGAAATACGGTTCCCTCATTTTATTTTATAACCATGTAGTTTCAAACTCTACACTCTAATGAAGAGGGTGAAATAGGTTCAAAACCCTCAGACTGTTGGCTTGCAAGAGTCATGTGCAAACTTTCATTCTGATTAATATAATTGAAGTGTTAAATGTGTATCTGTTAAATTGCAATCAAATCAGTAAAATGTTATTCAATTTTTGAGCCCATCTGTCAGAAGTTCGATGGGTAATCTGCCAACGGTGAATTGAATTGACACAGTTTACGTGCACATATGACTGTTTAATAAACAGGTAAACTGAGACATTGAAAAATTCAATCCCTTGATGAGGGAGAGTCAATAGTTGACTATCAAATAGACCACCAAGGTCCCTAATAAACCGACCTGATGTTGTCCCTGGTGACTCCTTTGTAAGGCGGAACAGATTTAATTAAGTTCTAAATCAACATATTGAAAGGCACCTAGGTAGGTAATAAAAAATTCACTACTTCATTCTATCCTAATTCACAACAAACATAGATATGGACTCAAAAAAATCTTGAGACTCTCCATAGGGTCCGTTCTGCCGAATACAAAGCATAGTTTCCAGCTCAGTATGTTATGAATGAAGAATTCCTGTCCATGTCTCTTTTTTTCCAAGCCCCACAGGTCAGCAGTAAACACCCCCACCCCGACCTTCCAATTCTTCTTCCCCCTCATCTCCGCTTCCTCCTCCTCAGCCCATTCACATCTCCAACTCCTCTTCATTCTCCTTGGCATCCAGTCTTCAAAACAGGGACACAGGGAAGTACTCTGACCCCTCTGAGAAAATAGCATTTGTACCATTATTCAATGATAAACATCAATAAGTAGTCACTGAGTTCCCCTCCCTGCCAGGAAGATAATGATGAAAAATCCAGTCAGGACCCTGCCTACGGGGAGCTTACAGCCTAGTGTGGGAAAAAAACACTCAAAGTAAATGTATTAAATGCTATGAAAGGAGGCGTGCGGGGCGTCAGGAAAGCCCACCGCACAGGTGCTTGGCCCAGACCTACTGGGCATGAGAAACTTCTGAAAGAGACAGCGTTCCTTCAATTATCCGGAAAGCAAGACATAAAAGAGAATGAACAATTACAAACATACGTGGTGGTGGATTCCCACCCTGGCCCCACAGGGAGAAACCTTTTGAAGAACTCGACCATTTTAAAATGCCCAGGTACGGGGCGCCTGGGTGGCTCAGTGGTTTGGGCTGCTGCCTTCGGCTCGGGTCATGATCTCAGGGTCCTGGGATCGAGCCCCGCATCGGGCTCTCTGCTACGCAGGAAGCCTGCTTCCCTCTTTCTCTCTCTCTCTCTCTGCCTGACTCTCTGCCTACTTGTGATCTCTGTCTGTCAAATAAATAAATAAAAATCTTTAATAAATAAATAAATAAATAAATAAATAAAAATAAAATGCCCAGGTACGGTGCCATTTCTATCAGAATCTCTGGGGATGGGACACAAGCATCAGTGCTTCAGAAATGCCTTCAGCGGGTCGCCTGGCGCCTGGGTGGCTCAGTGGGTTAAAGTCTCTGCCTTCGGCTCAGGTCATGATCCCAGGGTCCTGGGATCGAGCTCCCCAGCGGGCTCCCTGCTCAGTAGGGAGCCTGCTTCCTTCTCTCTCTCTCTCTGCCTGCCTCTCTGCCTACTTGTGATCTCTGTCAAATAAATAAATAAAAAATCTTTAAAAAAAAAAAAAAGAAATTCCTTCAGCGATGCTACTGTACAGACACACAGACTGAGGCAAAGGCAAAGAAGAATTTCCAAATGAAGTACTACCTGTCACTCACTCTCAGAATTAATTTTTCTCTTCAGAATGCTACTAGGATTCTCTAGGAGTTTTAAATCATTAAGACATTTAAAGTGAACATGCCAACATGCAAAGCAATAAAAAGGAGAGAGAGAACACAAGCCCAGGACCCTAACTTAGGTTGACCAACACACACGCACACACACACACACGCGCGCGCGCACACACACGCACACACACAAATGGCACTGTTTTAATGAAATAATGCATCTTTTCTTCAGGACGCATTCAAATTTTTTACTCCACTGCCACGATCAGTTTCAATTCCTATTTGAAGAGATTATACTACCAGACCTAAACATTTTCCACATAGATTTGATGATACTACTCTCAAGAGAGGTTTGAGGTTTTGTTGGTTTTACAGTAATAATTACTATTATTTTCGTTAAAGTCTCCACAAAAGAACCAAAGTGTTAGGTGTAAGGGAAGTTCTGAAGTTCTGGTTTGTTCCCTCAGGTGAGAGAAGAATGAAACAGCCCAAGAGCACCTACTATGTGCCAGGAACTGTGAAGGGTGTTTTTAAAACGTGACCGCATTCCGTCCTCCAACTCTGAAATATGCATTATTATTCTCGCTTGCAGATAAAGAAACCCAGGCTCAGAGGGTAAAGTGACTTGCCTTGGGTCACATTCACGGGCAGGGCTGCCTGCGGCCGTAGCCCACACTGTGTGCCGTGGTCGGGGTAGCATGGCACCTCGGACGGGGGCGCTGTCCACCCCTGCAGACAGGTGGAATTCAGACAAAATGACAACCTTCCCAAAAACCAACTTTGGTGCTTAATAAAGTGCCTTTCTTATCAGTTCACGTACCTTTTAACTGACAGCTCCTTAAACGCAAGGGAGCACATGCCTAAAATTCAGAAACAATTGTCCTCCTTATATAACTTACGGGATTCTCGCGTGGGAAAGGTGACATTAAGCTATTTAGACTTTCTGAACCCCCAAAGAAATCTAACGCGAGAGACCCGAGTGTCTGAATCACACGATTGGACACTGCAACAATTTTAATCTGAGATCTTTAAAGCTATGGCTAAGTACTACCGTTAAATCATAAAAAAAAATGTTTCAGACAGCTGAAGATTATAGACAGAGCTGGAAAACGTTCAGACAATGTGAGGGCCGGTAGTTATTACCTACCTAGGAGTAGGGAAAAGGCAAACCAATTGCAGAGTCTATTTAAGAAATATCTATTACTTAAATCTTTAAATTGATTTTGTTACGTTAATATGCCTATCACCCTATGCTTTATTCTACAAATGACTTGCAGGGCTCATGGCTCACTTCTAGAAAATGTCGGCTTTCTTAGTTTATTATTTGGGTGCCAATCTTATTGCTGTGTACATTTTCCCTCAACCTCATTTTCCTTCTTTTTTAAAAGATTTTATTTATTTATTTGAGAGAGAGTGAGCGAGAGAGAGAGAGAGAGAGAAAGGAAGATAGAGAGACAGAAAGAGAGAGAGTGTGTGTGTGTGTGTGTGTGTGTGTGCATACGTAGGGGCGGGGGTTGGGGGTAGGGAGGGGCAGAGGAGCCAGGAGCCCAGAACCCTGACCCCCGAGAGGAAAGTAGACATTTAACTGACTGAGTCTCCCAGGTGCCCCCATCTTCCTTATTTCAAATTAATCTTGTTTTTATGGAGTGTATGCATCCTTCCTGTCACAAAGAGAGTATATGGGAATAAAACAAAAATTATATAGATTATCTACTTGGGTGCCATAGTAAATAAGATTGTATAGCTAAGTTTTCAGTAAGTATTTCCTAACCAGTCATTCTTTAAAAGCCAAATTATTTACTATGAGCGGCATAAAGGGAGGAGAGAAGCAGGCTTGGTAAAGGGCAGGAACTAAGGCATCTGTGGAAGACCAAGAGGCAGGAGGCAGTGAAATGGTCTTTTCAACAAGAATAGTGTGGCCAGGACAGACAGATGCCAGCATGGAAGGGTGGCTGCAGGATACCCACCGCCACTAGACACTGTTTTCCCTGGACATGACACTACCGATAGCATGAATTCAAATCAGCCCTGTGCCTTTTTGGGATTCACTCAAAACAGGATGTCCTACGTAAGACCAATGTCGTGTACTCACCTTCCAGTTGCCTTAGGTGGGAGAAATGGGTACCCCTGCCCCAAGTGGGGCATTCTGCTGGTGAACGCTGTTGCCACCAGGGTTCACTCCGTTTGGGGATTGCCAGGGCTCTATGAGTGGGTTAGCATTTTGCATATTACTGCAGAATCGCAGCTTCCCCTGGCTGGACGCAGACTTCTGAATTCCATCAAGAGTCACACCTTCTGACATTCTCGTGAACAGGAAGATGCTGGATAGCAGAAAGTTGATCAATCTCACTATAAGACTTGAATGAGATCAGTCAAAGAGTCCTCTTCTCTCATAGGTATTTAAGCAAGATGGATAGTTACATGTATTACTGGGGGGAATACAATGTAATTTGGGGAATAAAAACCCACCTCTGCTGGACAGGAACCAAGGAGTTGGAGGGCCCGTGGCTAAAGATTCCATCAAATACTCATTAACTGTCGTCTCAAAGCTTCAACTGAGGCTCTGTGTATTTGGAGCAGAGGTCATTGAGGAGTAGGTGGTTTAGCAGTGTATGGAAAACTACTCTCCCCACGAACGGAGTTCAGGCTGCAGTATCTCTGGGAATTCACGTGTGTTCCGGGGAACTCCAGAGATGTGTGTGTGTGTGTGTTTGTGTGTGTGTGTGTATGTGTGTATGTGTTGAGTCTGACTGCTCTAGGGGTGCCTGGTGTAACCATAGCAGAGATACCTAGGCAGAAGTGTCCTTAAAACTTCTGTCTCTTGCATAGAGCTCACAAGAACACTTGTCATTAACCAAGGTATCTTCAACGCATGTGCCCTTAATAAAAGGATCCCACGCAGGGGTGCCACTGGCTGAAGTTTTCAGGAAATAGAGCGATCTCCAGTAACAAGGGCTCTAGTTAGGGTACCCTAGTGAAGCCACTGGCCTTATGGGCACTGTAGATCCAACAACAGCTGTTCAGAACTCCCTGTCCTTTGCCTTCCTCTACTGAGCGGGCTCAAGGATGGACATATCACCTTCCCCGCTGCCAGCGTGGCCAGGGGTGATCATGAATCAGAGCTCTGGCCAGTAAGTACCTGCCACGCCCTGGAATGAATGCTCCTCGTCAAATAAAATGAAAATGTGTGCTTGATGACATCACTGCTCTCACCCATTCCCTTTCTTCCTGCCTGGAGCCAGGACTCAATACTTTTAATCGCAGCAACCATCTTGCATGTTTGGGAACAAGAGTCACGAGATGTGGATGACCGAGTAGGAAGTTCTAATAAGCCTAGAGGATGAATCGCACCATCGGACCACTGACCCACTCCTGGGCTATTTACCCTCAGATGTCATGTCACATGAAGAATATTGACCCTGACATGTTTAAGCTTCTGAGTAGGGAATTTCGTTACTTGCAACAAAATGCAATCGTAACTGTGCAGCTAACTAGGTTTTTCTAACACGGGTGACTCCTATGACGGTAATGTCCCGTCCTGAGCAACAGCTCAGGAGCGTATTTATTTTAAAGACAGAATGTCTTTAAAATAAGGGGAGGAGCAGAGGGAAAGAATCTTCAAGAAGACTCCCCACTGAGTGTTCCTTATTTTGTTTCATCCGGCTTGTCTCGAGCAGCTCCCAATTGTAAACTTGAAAACAAGGAGAAAGCAAGTAAAAGCTAGTGGGGCACCTGGGTGGCTCAGTGGGTTAGGCGTCCAACACTAGACTTCAGCTCAGGTCATGATTTCACAGTCAGGAGATTGAGCCCCCCATTGCACTCTACGCTGATGTGGAGCCTGCTTAAGATTCTCTCTCTCTGGCCCTCCCCACCCCTGCATACATGGTCTCTAAAAAAAAAAAGAGAGAGAGAGAGAGAACTTTTTTCTTTCAGTTTTTTTGTATTTATACAAATTATTTTTAATTACACAAACTATACAATTAAAATATAGAGATAAATTTAGTTCCACTGGCAGTGAAAATTTTTCAAATTGTTTTTCTTAACATTAATCACACTTTCAGACTGCAACACATTACTCTAAAACAATTTCATTCTTTTCATATTATACCCTCTTAAAACTTCATTTTCTCCCTGAACTTGGTCTAAAGTTATGATCAAAACTATTTGCAGAAATCTGGTCGCACTTTAACGATGCAATTTTTCCAACAGCTGAGACACAGAAAATATGAAACAAACCTTGCCATTTAGAAAAAAACGAATACACTTTTACAACATGTTTTTCAATTCCTGTACTTCTAGTTTTATTTGATCAAAATGTTTCCCCTTATAACACCTTGTAGTCTTAATGCTGTTTGCAGTGGCTTTCAAATGGGAAAATTCTGTGGTCTTCTCTTGGAACCACAAAAGATTCCTGAGTGTCAGTCTATATAGACCTAAGGGCAAAATGGCTTTGCTGTCAGAAGGCTGCTGTTCAATACTTATAGTATACAATGAGAAAACGTTAAAAGAATTAATTGTCCTTGGTTTTTTGTTTTCATTTTTAATGATGTACTTGTTATTTTAGAACAATCTGACTTCATTAAACAGAGTGTCAAAAACTCAATTTGTTGTGTGCCTTAATTCATTATAGCTTATAAATGATCAAGGCCACTTCCAACATGGATATACAGTAGGAAATATGTATATTTCTTAGACACTCACTGCAAAGAAGACTAGAGTCTTAGACACTCACTGCAAAGAAGACTAGAGTCTCTCTTTGGAAGTTGAATTTAGCAGCTACATCTGCTAACATTTACTATCAACAAAGGCCCGCTATTACGTATTAAATTTAAAAGAGTCATCCTCAATTTTTATCTCCAACTGTACTGATATATAATGTCGGTGCCCCAGCGGCTTGTAGCGCATGCGCGGTGATGCTTTTGGGCTCCGCCCGGCCGGCTCGTTGCCTCAGCCGCTGCTGCCTCAAGCCGTGGCCGGAGCCAGGTGGCGACGGTGCGGAGCTGCTCCGGCTGGGCCCGTGGGGGGGCCCCGGGCGCTGCACGACTTTTTCGATGCCCGAAAGTAAACACGCTATTAAGATGGCAGCTGGATGGGAGCCAGTAGGCAGAACTTAAGATTTTGTATCTATGTGGCTGCGAGTGATTGGTTGTGCAACCTTGGTATATATAGACATGCACCGACGGGGCAGAGAGGGATCCCAACAGCTACGCAGAAATAAAGCTTGCTTCGCTGAGGTCTCCTGGTCGTTCTTGCTGGTGAGAGCGACAATATAAGTAATTCTTTTAACAGTGTTTTATTTGTTTCAACGAAGAAAAGAGAAAACAGGAAATACATCCCACTTTATTTCAGGTTTTAGGATTCAGGTACCCTTTCCAAATTTTATAAAATTAGCTCCACATTATTAATGTTCCCTTCATCTTACAGAACACAGAGCCTTCTCATGCTTAGACCACATGGAGGAGGCTGAAGGTATTATACGAATAGCACAGATGTACCTGTGAGACCAAGTGCAACAAATAGAGCTGAAAACCTAGTTAGGAATTTGTTCCCAAAACTGACTCTGGCTTTCAAATTCCAAAAACTTACTGTTCTTAAATCTTCCAAGGTGGTTCACCTACAGGGATTCCATGAAAAAGAAATCCATTTACCAACTGTAAAACAATATTAAGAAGTGTCCAAATGGAGTTGCTATTGACTTCTGAATTTCTCTACAAACTTAGTATCCCTAATCAAAGGTAAGTTAGGAAAAGACTACCATGTGAGGGGTATGTTCATAAAGAATATGTCCATAAAGATAAGAATGGTAGTACAACAAGAAAATATCAAGAACAGAGGCCCAAAAGTAAAATTCCTGGATCCAAACTTAGCTATAATATAATGGTTCTTAACCATGGTCAAGATCAAGAACTGAGCAACACAGGGAAACTTATTTAAAATGTAAATTCTGGGGTGCCTGGGTGGCTCAGTGGGTTAAGCCTCTGCCTTCAGCTTGGGTCATGGTCCCAGGGTCCTGGGATCAAGCCCTGCATCGGGCTCTCTGCTCAGCAGGGAGCCTGCCTCCCCCTCTTCTCTGCCTGCCTCTCTGCCTACTTGTGATCTCTCTCTGTCAAATAAATAAAAAATCTTTTTAAAAAAGTAAATAAAATGTAAATGCTTAGGCCCAACTCCAAACCTACTTAACCAGAAACTCTAGAGAAACCAGTTTTAGGAAACTCTTCACATGATTCTGGTCCTTTTTAGGGTTTAAAAAGCACTGATCTAGTACTTATCAACTATACATGATCCTGACCATGACAATAATTTTGAACCTTGGTTTTCTCATTTATAAAAGTGGAGGGAGAGTAGTACATAACAGTTTCTTTATCTCTCTTTCCTTCCCCTCTCTCTCTAACAGTAAGAGATCAATGAGTTTTAGTTCTAAATAAGCCACTATGGGTTTTAAGACAACAATGTTTTTAAGTGATTACTTTGCATGGATTGGTGTGATGACGTATTTCTTTTCTGTACACAGTGATTTCACATACATTATGTCATTTTGCCCTCATTTATGCCCTTGAGATAGAAGAGGTAGGAATTACAGTCTTTTTTCTGCCTACATCAATAAGTATTTATTAATTACCCAGTCACCAGGGCCCAGCTGCGTGCTACAGGCTAGGATAGGATGTGAACGAGATAAAGAAGGCCCTACTCTCCAGGAGCTGACATTCTCTTTTTAATTCCACTCAACCCATAAAATACATAGTTCCTCATAAAACTAGGAATAGCAGTGAAAGGGCTTATTGGAAATACAGAGTCTTTGGCCAGACTTCCTAAAAATTAGATTCATTTGAATGAAGCTAGAGCCCTGGAATCTTAAGCACTGAATCTTTACCAGATGATACAAATGCATGCGGTCCAGGAAAAGCACAGAGAAAAGCCAACCAAGCTCATGTATCCACGTGTGTTAGAACAAGTCCTCATGAAGCAGGATGAGTCTCATCATGGGAGGAAGTCGGGATGATATGGGAGGAGACCACGCCATGACTAAAGGATCTCTATCAGGCTGATCTCCAAGGATTACATATCAGTGGTTTAAAAACAACCAAGACAGAAACGCAGAAAGTGATGTTTGTCTTTGTTACTCAGGGTTTTTGACTTCTGAAGGCCACCATCTTGAATGCTGCCAGCCGCTATGACAAAAAGCAGACAAATCTCTGAGGGCTTTGCACCAACAACCAAAGGTGTGGGTAGGAAGCAAAACGTGCTTCTTCCTTTAACAAATGCCCATCCAGTATTGGACATGTGACTCCTTTAACCTATGTTGGGCTGATAAATTCAATCATACCCAAAGAATTAGACAAGAACTGGGAAATCCATGAACAGCGTCATCTTGAAATCATCTCGGCCATGACAAAACTGAGCTTTAGCAATAAATAACTTCCTCAGAGTAAGAGTCAGTAAATACCTTGAGAAAGTTTCATTCTCCAGTGTTTCCTATAGCATCCATTACAAATGAAAGGAAAACTCCTGCCCATCTCTAAGGGCTCTCTTAGGATCCTGAATGAATTCAATACATTCACTTTTTGTGAACCCTGTTTTAGGTGCTGAGGGTTCAAAGATAAGTAAGACATCAATCCTGTCTCCAAAGAACACACAATCCTCTGGAAGAGACGGTCACGGCAGTAAATGTAAGACACCTCGAACTGTAATGAGTAATGATCCAGAAGGATGAATGGAGAGCTAAGTGGTATCAAACCACAATAGGGGAAATTAATTCTGCAGGGTGAGTAAGGGAAGGGTCATAGAAGACTCCATATTTGACGTGAACCTGGATGATTAAGCAGAGTTTTGCTTTAGGAAGAAAGGAGAAGAACACTCCAGGCAGAGCTGACAGAAAGGATATACAGCTGAAAGCCTTATTTTAGGAATGGGGAGGAGCCCTGGATGGTTTTTCTGTAAGGGTTCCTAAGGTCAAGAGTGTCAGAAACATTCAAAGTACTTTGGAATTTCAGAGTGAAGGACCTATGCCAAGGAATTTTTCCTTTTCTTTTCCCAAGTTGAGATGTTGATTAAAATTTTTGAGTAGCACAGTAATATTTGGGTTAGAGAGAAAATTGAGGCAATATGGAAAGAATGGAGCCAGAGAGAATTTAAAATGATGATTCTAGGCTTGATCAAGAAATCACAGTAAATATAGGGACTCTGGTTATCTGGACCAGTAATCCTAAAGTCACAAATGATCTTCTAAGACAGAAATTAATATCAACCAAAGAGATCATGAACACGGATAGAAAGGGACATAAAAGGTCGATCCAAGAACCAGCTGCACAAATGTCTGAGGTCTTAGAAGCTCAGACATGAGGGTCAAGGAGGGCAGGTAAGGTGGTCTATAATACTCATGAGCCCATTAGAATGTTCCAAATAACCTCTGTATAATAGGATTTGAACTGGACAACCTCCAGACTAAGGGTCTTTAAAGATCTTTTGAACAAAAACCCATCATGTGATGAAAATCCAAGTGAAGAAATGCTTATATAAGGACCAGTTCATTCAGATTTTAGCAGACTTAGCTCTAAAACCCAGGTCCAATAATAAGTTTGTTATAGACTGTGTTTGCTTTAGGTAGATGTGATCACTAAAGTACTCTTCAGAGCAATGGTTCTTTTATTGTCTTTGGTCTCCACTCATGGTCAACTCCCTCTGTGATCAAGGAGGCTTTCCTTATTTCCTCCTGCAAAAAGAGAGCTGAGAGGATTCTCATTGACTTCCTCTGAATATGTGCGCAGAAGAATATATGCATTGAAAAGCTCAAAGACTGAGTTTTTATGAGTAAAGATGTAGAAAATCTTTAATATTTGTTTATACCATCACCTCTTGATTATCCTGGAATGAGTGATGTAATTTCCATGTTATCCACGCTCTCTGTGTCTGTTTTTCAGAAGAAGGTTTTAGCTGAGAGGATAAGAGATACATTTTTGCTCTCCATTCTTCAATTTGCCAACAGTTGGTATATGTATGAAACAGGATCCTGGCATCTAACTAGTGTTTATACTCCTCGTTTAAGATAAATCTAATGGCAGCTGTGGCATCTGTATGCTTCCTCTTGTTCCGTGAAATGGGAGACCCAAGTATAGGAAATTTGACAAAATACATAAGCATTTTGATACTCTTCATAAAAACGAAGTCAGTCCATTAAGCTGGCTTCATGTGGTGATAGTAACTACAGCAAAGGTTAAAATTCAGCATGGAAACACGTCAAACCCATGCAAGGACCAAGACGTTTAAATAGTAAGGGTTCAAAGTTGGTGGTAATAAACTCAAAGAGAACAGTCTTCCTCACCGTACTAGTCCCTTCCCATAGGTGATTTCCACCATGCCACAGCAAGAATTACCACTTGCCTATAGTTGATTAAAAATTTTGTCTCTTCTGAAATTCATGCCCGATTTGCTTCTTGTTAGGAAAATCAGACTAGATTTAGAATTTAAATCTCAATTGAAATTAAGGGATGTAGCCACCAGCCAAAAGTTCTACGAGTATCATACCTCAGTTTCTTGACAATGACTGCCTCTCTTCCATCAGGTAAAATCATTATTACCTCTGAGAAATGCTTGAGGTCAGAAAGGAAGGACAGAGAGTTGAGAACCAGAGTCTGGTAATAATTCAGGAATGAAGGAAAGGGCAGACCTATATTTTAGCAAATTTCCAAAGAGCTATGTGAAAAGGAAGCTAGTATTCTTCTGAAAGCACCCAAATTATTAGTCAAATTTAACGTTTTTGTCTCCTGGAAAATTTTTCTTCATCAGTCCAGCAGGTTACATGATGTCTATAGCCCTGTGTGTAATTGGGACCACCATGCTTCTGTGTTTTCCAACTACACCCTTGGCATCTCCACTTGGCTACTCCAGAGCTATCCAACCACGTCCAATGTCAAAGTCAGGACCTTTCTCTAAAAGCCTGATTTTGGTTTTCTACTGTCCCACAAACCTCATCTGAGCACTTTTCCCTGAGGTTGCTCTTTTCTTCCCTCCCATATTCAATCCATGACCCGGTCCTACCAAAATAACGTGCCTCCTTCCCAGCCCAGCCTGCAATTCTCCTAACACTCTCGCATCGCTGTTAAAAGTCTGGTTTGGACTTGGCAGGATCTCCGCCTTGCCTACTGCTCAGGCCTTACCTCTCCTCACTCTGACACCATTAGCCCACTGGGTTTTTGTTCAGTCCTTTCAATACACCATTCTATTCCCTTCTACAGTTTTCCACATAGGCTCTTCAGGGTCTTGGATTACTTCTACATAAGGACAGATGTTCAAATGTATAGCAATACCTGGAAGAAGCCTCCGACTGAGACCTTTGAAAAGCATCATTAATTGTGATTAAATTGTATCTTGAAAAGACAACTAACTACATCAGTGTAATAGTTAATATAATGATGAATACAGTCTAGAGTATATTTGGCAGAGAATAGGCATTTATGGCACAATTACCAACAACGTAGAGTCATCTTCCATCTGCTCAAAGTGTTACTAGTGGTGGTTTTGAGATCATGTACATTTTGTACCCAAAATGTTAAAGGGGCACTTTGTCATCCTATTTACAAACATTAAAAATGTCTTAGCCCACCTAGAATCTAAAGCTTGAGGGAAATCTGATCAAACAACAGTACCATGGTTCCTGGACAGTTGAGGGAGAATGGAAAAGGAAAGGAAAGGAATGGAAAAGTAAAGTAGATTCACAGTGCTCTAAAGCCATTTAGTTTCGGAACTGGATGACTTCCAGGACCTTGTGTGTTTTTGTTTTTCCCTTTCTCTCCTCACTCTCTAGGAGACCTTGATCTTGTCAAGGGGACTTGGCCAACCAGAATACCTTTGAGGGATGTGACTTCTTGAACAGATGGATAGCTGAAGGGGCTGGGACACCTTTTCCAAACCTAACAGCACGTTAAAAAAAAAAAAAAAAAAAGTAATGAAACGCAAATGTACAGATGTAACATTAAGACTAGGATGACAAAAATTATTACATGAAACAATGAAATACACCACTGAAAGCTCAAATCTAAGACAGTCCAAAAGATTGTGTATTTTGATGTGTTGGTTCCTCCATAAATGTTAAACAAATGACACTAACCTTTGTCCCTCCATCTTCCCACTGCCCTGTCTTACTCCCCCTGATTCGAAGACCAAGTTAAGTATCTTCTCTGGTTGGCAAGAGACTTTTGGTAACACTTTCTCATGACCGGAAGGACTCTTCCTCCTGAACTCTGGACAACATCTCTGTCCTTCACCTTATTCACTCATTCATCGTGTGGTGCTGGCCCACACCGTCTGCCTTCCCTGTTCCTGTTCTGCATCGCAAAGATCTTGATGACAAAAGAATGCCCCATCTCTCCAGGTGCATTTGCTCTAAATTGACTCAAGGCCACAGTCGCCGGGCCCATGCTTTTAAGTAATGGTTCCTGCACAGCTTTCTGCAATGAGAGCAGTTAAAAAGCTGAGTTTTCATTTCTGCCCCTTAAAATTCTCACGGAGACTCCATGACCTGTGAAATATCCCTGTCTGCAGTTTGAGGCCTTCTGGGACCAGGCGCTCTGAGTGACACAGATCTGTAAGAGAATTTTATATAAATTCTGACTTTTAGATAGGGGGATTAGCTTCCCGATTGTTTATCCTTCATAAAACTCCCCAATATCCCAGAATAGTGAACATGTTGTTTCTAATATACTGAAACATTTCCTTCTCTACTCATTCTCCTTATAACCTTGAGTTTTTTATTTTTTAATTTTTTTTAACTATTCATGCCAGATATCAACACTGCCACATTTAGGTCAGTGAAGTAATCAGATTTATAATATTCAAGAGTCCACCACTTGGCCCAAAGCCATGCTTCCACCTGTGGCCATAGCAATTCATAACACAGCAGTCGTCAGCATCCCTATCTCTTTGTTTGCACAGATGGCTAATTAGTCAGGAATTTCAGGGTAAGAAGGTAGTTTTATGCTGTCTGTGAATTTTGTTTACCTATCCTAGCTCAATTCCTCAGCATGGATTTCTAAAACCTAGCATCCTTTAAAAAAAGAAAAGAAAAGAAAAGAAAATTGTGGGGTTTTTTGGGGTTTTTTTTTTGTTTGTTTTTAATTTGAAAGAGAGATCACAAACACTGGGGAGGGGCCAAGGGAGAAGCAGACTCCCTGCTGAGCAGGAAGCCCACTGTGGGACTCGATCCCAGGACCCTGGGGTCATGACCTGAGCCAAAGGCAGATGCTTTGACAGACTGAGCCACCCAGGTGCCCCAACCTAGCATCCTTTCTTTGCAGGAGAAGGGTGGTGATAAAGAAATCAAGCAGTAAAACATGCTTCATGGCAGCTTCCCCGCCAAAGCCATTTGCTCGCATTAAAGTTTAAGAAAGACAACGCCATGTTCGAAGAATCAAAGCCAGTTTGGGCCATAGGATTCTAAAGATGGCACTAAAAAACTTACTGCTGTTCATCCACAATTAGCATTAGCAAATGGTTCCCTTTCTCTTTTTTTAAGCTTCTCAACTGAAACCTAGTTTGTGATTAGGCTCTGTGCCAACGTGAATGTCCATTCCTTTAAAAAAAAAAAAAATTAAAGTTTTATAACAGCAAGTCGGGAAGATTCCTAATAACAGCCCAAGGAGTCACTCTGTGATAAATCCGGTCCCAGAAACTAGTAATCAACTTTGTCTCCGGAGGCATGAGTGCAACTCGTCGCCGAGACTATTAGGCCAAGTCTCAGGATATCTGTGTGAGGATCCTAAGCTGATGGCCGAGGCAGAAGCACGGGTCAACCTGCAGGAGGCCCTCTGTGTGTTTTCTTGGAGTCGCTAATTCCAGTCAGGGGAAAAACAGACACCAGCACTTTCAAGCCTTGTTTAGCCTGAACGGTCACAGAGGACTTCTCGTACTCAGTGTCTAATAGGCTTTGCTCTGAAAATCTCTGGCCATTACTCTGCCAAATCCTGGCTCATGTCATACGTCACGCACAGTCATGACGTTAGGTAATAAATTCCACGGCCCCTCGGTGGACCCTCCTCTGTCCCCAGCCGGTGACACTGCCCTGAGAGAATCAAAAAGGAGAGAACTCTCCTCTTTGTAGGAAGACACTCTATTCAGACAGCAGATGAGTCATTTAATTCCAGCAACTCACGACCGCAGCTATATAAACTCTCTGGGTTTCCCAAATAAGCCTGGCCCACATGGACCACTTTGTCCATTCCCAGGGCAGACAAGGCTAGATGCAGAAACAGAAAAGGAAAAGACTAATGGTTTTCTGTGAACTGATAAAGAGATGTAACAGAATATATGTATAGACACACACACACACACACACATTCAGAAATACATAATCACAGAAACATTAGCTGTTTAGATGGTGGGAACATAAAATAAAGGACTCAGAAACAAGAGAACTCGCCGGGAAAGCTAAAGGGCATGGAAAAGTTCAGACACAAAGCTGCTGGCCCCAGGTGGCCCTTGCGTGCCTGGAGCTGGAGGTCCCACCAGCCCTCGTGGGGCTGTAGGTCTCCTCCGTCACCCTCCCGGGGGCTGAGTGCACCCCACCGGGCGGCTCTGCCTGCCACCGACCAGCGACCGACTCGCCGCATACTACAGTGTGAAGTGCCTTGTGGGTTTTGTGTTCCCCAGAGTTGATTCAGGTGTAAGTAGAAAACGGATGGCAGTTGGAGAAGGTCAGCATTACATATTCATTTTATTTTAAATAATTGATGATGTTTCCTGTCTCTGCTTACATTAATTGCTCTCAGGTGTTAGAAAATGGCTCGGCGCGTTGCCTTTTAATGTGTTTCTTTAGAAAGACAGTGTGGCTGCTCTTCGGAATCCTAAAAGCCTCGTGTACGGTGCAGGACTTTCTAAGTGGAGGTTAATATAGGGGAGCTGAACATAGGCACTGATGCTGTGTGCCAGGCGGCGGCGAAGGGAGGATTTAACTCTACACCTCAGGATGTGAACAGTTTATCCCATCTTAGAGCCAGACTCACGTTTACCCAGATGCTCCAGGTCCGATGTGGTAGGAGAAACCCCACTGGTATTTTCTGAGGTAGTGACAGCAATAATGGAGTATGAAATACGGAGTCATTTTTCACCATCAGTCCATAGGGAAAGGTTTTCTCTCAAGTACAAGGCAAGACTATTTATTTCAAAGAATGCAAAGCCTTCCAAAGGAATGGGAAGTTATTTTGTAAAAATCTCATCGTACGTATAAGGGAGCCAGGTTCTTGAAACAGTGGTGATGCTGCCACTTTTAAACATACGAATCGCCTCACTGACAGCCGTATATGAAAAGGCCTGTTCTTCTGTTTTAGACATTATTTTTAAGCATAAGTTCGGCAAACAGCGCAGCTCATTCTAAGGGGCTGCTCCTCTTGTACATTCTGTGTTGATAATTGGAGGAAGTAAATTAATTTTATCTTTATTTTTTAAAATATGTATTATTTTAGAGAGAGAGCCCTCGTGTATTGGGGGAAGGAAAGAGAGGGAGAATCTCAAGCAGACTCCCCTCTGAGCAGGGAGCCCTTTCAAAGGCTTGATCTCACAACTCTGAGATCATGAACTGAGCCCAAATTAAAATTTGGACGCTTAACCAACAGAGGCACCCAGGCACCCCAGAGGAACTAAATGTAGAATGCATATTTATTTACTTAGAGAGGTCCATGAAACGAAGTTTTAAACGATGCTTCTGTGATGTGTGCTTCCAGAATGCAACACTAATCAAACCTAAGACTCTGAATTAACTCCAAGTTAAGCTGAAACTTAAAAGGAGAACAAGTGGCTTTCAAGAAGGGCTAGTGGCTTCCTCCCTTCAGGGGGAGGCAGGCTCTACATGGGATGCCCTCATCCAGTCATTCTGTAGACAACTAACTACACGTGTCCTCAGCAGACTCCGATCCCATTGTGAAGCAAACATTCTGCACTTGTCCATCTTCCTCTTGCTTCTCTTTCCAGTTAGGTGTGATACACAGAAGGCAGAACAAGAGAGCTTTAACTAACATTCAAATTTCGGGTCTACATTTTTAAATTTTCAGTACAACGGCCACAGTAACCACAAGAGGTCTGTTCTTGGTCCAAATTCGGGTTCATTAGGAGACCAGGGATCTTCTAAGAAGCCTGAACCATAACTTAATCATTGGATTAATTTTGCCAAGTAAATATGCAGTACTTGACATCATACGGACCTACACACATGCACAAAATATGTGTGCCACATTCAGAGATGAAGTTGAGTGTGTGTGTGTATATGTGTGTGTGCCTGCGCACACACTCCCATACCAAGCAAGTCAATACAACAGCTGCTCAGTGTTATTTACAATATACTGGCATCACTGCTGACCTAAAGAGCTGAAGAAAATAACAGGCCATATTTTCAGCTTAATAAAATCCTGCAGTAGGGAGCCCTTTATGAACAATTACAAGCATTTGCTGGAAATACATTTGCTGATTTAACAAACTGGGTAGGACAAATGTTTAACATGCTGTCGTAATGATGTTCAGATGCTTTTCTTAGTATTCGTTGATCTGAGATAATGTGTTCTTGCCCAATCATGCTACAAAGAAGCCGCAGAAATAAATAAATAAATACATGTAATGTGATGCGTTCTCACAATAGCAGAGCTGCTGACTGCCCCTGACAGATGGGGGGAAAAAAAAAGTCAATATGATGTCTGAGACAGCCCAGGCTCAGCACTGCAGAATAAATTACATGATTCACTGAATGCTGGGGCTTCGCTCAGACATACAAAAAAATTGGAAAGATAAAAGCTTGCATTGGCTTCAGATGATATTTACTGCTTGATGGATTTACTAGCAGCCCCAGTACAGTCATACTGTATTGAATTATTGGCCTCTATTTAGCTGTGTGTCCGTCGGAGCTTGAGTGTCCATTTAAGCGTAAGTGAGCTGGAGGCCCGCCAAGGCTCTTGGAGGCTTGGGGTACAGAGGAAGATGCGAGCTAATGGCCACCAGCTTGAAGAACAGGGAGCTTGAGGACATCAGGAGAGGCAACAAAGCCCAGCTACAAAGTACTTTCTTATCAATATTAATGGCAAAATAAATATTAATGGAGGCTGCCTGGCATACCATTTTTGAATGTGCCTAAAACCAAATATTTTAACACAAATGGTAGGAAATGACTGTGTGATCTCTCTCTCTCTCCCTCCCTCTCTCTCCCTCTCGCATGCATGCTTTCATTCTTGTTCTGAATCTACGAAGGAATTTGGAAAAGACCATTAGCTTCACTACTACCCGTCGTCACGGCAGCAGAGTTTCTATCAGGCAAAGGAGGCAAATGAAATGCCAGCTCCAAGAGGTATATGGCTTCCAATAAAATAGAGGATTAGCACAGTCATGTACAGTATGACAGCCTTTGTCATGGATTCTCTATTGCATTGTGTATGGTGGTACCATTGAGAAGTAGCATCTCATGGACAAAGAGCCTGTTAGCAAAGCTGCATTGTTATCAACTTCTAAAAAGAAAAGAAAAGAAAGTGATACGTGGGGACAAAGAGTATATGGGACCTCTCTATACTTTCTGCTCAGTTTCTGTGAACATTCAACTGCTCTAAAAATGAAGTTTATTAATTAAAGGAACACACACATACACCAAGAAGGTGTGGGTGTGGTGGGGGCACAAAGAGAACTTCGTGCAGAAGGACTGAGCTAGCCAGGGTCTCAAATGTGGGTCGATTCTAATTGGGCACAACGTGTGCCTGGTGACGATGAGAGGGTCAGTGGAGGAGACTGCATGGTTGAAGAGAAGATCTGGGTCTGGCGAATGTTGCAGGTTGACTGCTATTTACAACCGCAATAGGGTGAGTGCTCACAGGCCTCTGTGCAAGGGAACGGCTTCCATCAGCAGCACAGAGCAAACAAATGCTCTGGGAAAGTGCACATGGAACATGCCGGATGATGAAGTGTGCGAGGACAGCATCAAGAGGATCTCCCTGCTCTGACATGAGCACATGTCACACCTCCAGGGTCAGAAAATCAGCTGCAGGTGAAGCAACCATGCATTAATGTACCATGTAACCATAAGCAACTACTAAATTTCCTTTAGTAAAATAGCTTATGATGTCATAGTAGTAACAATTTACTATCTCACAAGATATTTAGGGGATCAGGTGGAGCAAGAATGATGGAAAGGGTTCATTGTTACAGCAACTTGTGCTTTATGGGGCCTTTCACACTCTTTGCCCAACAAAGTGACATGGTTCTCACTGCACTCATTTTACAGAGAAGAAAGGTTAAGGTGCTGGTATTTACCCAGGTTGAACGGCTAGATCCCAGAAATACTGAGAATGGACCGCAGGCCTCCCCATTCTGCATACTTCCTGAGCTATTAGGGTGATCACTGACCAGCATCCCCCTCTGTTGGAAGCAGGATTAGTTGTGACTGACCTTGTGGAACCGGAAGCACATCACAGATTGGAACTGGATTGCTGTGCAGCCTCTGATCAGATCCTCCAAATCCCCTGCCCCTCCCTCCAACACGGAATCATTTCTGGTGAGAGGGTCCTGGGGTACATGAGCTGGGAGACTCTGACACCACAAACACCTCGGCTGGCTCTAGGCAGAGGAGGCTATCCAGCTGAAGGGGCGGTGGGTGCTATGGTGGGTCCCACCCGTGTTCTGCTGGGTGCTCTACAACTCTGCAGGTGACAGACACCCAGCAGTCCAGCTGTGTATTTCAACCAGACCTGCCACCGGAACACCTAAACTCACCCTTTGTATTTTCTTCTAAGAACAAAAGGATTTATAAGGCAAATGGCAACAACCACTGAAGCTCAGACTTAAAATAATGCAGAGTCATTGTTATTTTTGTCTGCGTGCTTGACACTCATCACCTCACTACCTTTTCAGAAGACTGCAGCCCAGTGACTGGTGGTATTTCCGGTTTCCACAGATAAGTCAACTGTAGCTCCAGGAGGTTAAAGCCTTCCTCAGGGTCACATGACTAGGATGTTAGTAAACTCTGATTCAAAACCTAGGTTCCCCACCATGGGCGAGATGCTTTCCCTGGGAGTGACCCTGAGAAGTCTCTGTTCGGTGATGGTATGTCCTATCTTTGAGAACAATTTCACAGACAAGTTACTCCTTTTTCTAATGATACTTTTTAAAAGGAAGGAAATGGTACAAATTACTTGTACTCTTACTAGTTGTAGCTCATCTATTCTTATAGGGATTTTCTTTGAAAAGCCCCACATGGTCTGGCTGAATGTCACATAACTAGACTTAAAAGCAGATGAGCTGGAGTTCCAGGCCCAGCTCCAGCGGGCTAACGTGAAAACTCTGGACAAGTTATGAAGCCTTGCTGGGCCTCACTGTACTCAGGTTCAAGCAAAAGGAGTAACAGTACTTGGTGGTGGCTGCTTCCTCTTCTCATTATTCACATAAGAGCAAGCACTCTTGTCTTTACAGCAGGGGAACTAGAAGGCCCAGGCCAACTGGTGTCATAAAATGAGCAGATGAGAAAAGAGAGAGTGCTTTATTACTCCCCATAACGACCAAAATTGATCATGCTAGTATCATCTGAAGACTATAATCTGAAGACTCTAATAAGCTAGAATCTGAAGACTATAAACAGGTCAGAGCTGCAAACACACACAGGACAGGGATCTTCCTTTAAGGGACACTATGCTTCAGAAAGGAAGACACGAGGGACCTTGAATTTAGCAGTGTCTGACATCTGCTTGAGGAGGTGGTGCTAAGAGACCCTTTGTTTCTTGGTCAGGGTGACACAGTCTATGATTTACATCTCTTCTCACACAAGGACTCGCAGGATGCAGGAGCATCTCTGCAGGGAAACACACAACACTGCCACGATAGGAACCCAACCATGCTTTCTGATGACAACATAATTTCATATGATGGCAGAAATGTGCATATTATCTCAAGAATTGATAAGGGAAAAGTGATGTAAAATTTTTTATTAATATATCCATTTGACCAGTCCAACACTAGGACACAGCTTCTTAAACGATAACAAACTGAACTACTTTAATCAACACTGTTAAAAATTATTATGTATGATTCCCACATTTTGATTTATCAAAAACAGCAACAATCAATGCTTCGATCCCATGTTCTTCTGTCACTAACACCCATACATATTTTTAATCCATTAGCTTACAAGCTTCAGCTTTTTGTGAGGAGTTATGTGAAAGCTGAGTGTGGATGTGCCCTCTGTATGTGTGATGTACATCAAACCAAAAATACTATCAATTTGCCAACAGCCATTTATAGACAGAAGAGCTCAGTTGAAATCTACCAGTAATTAGAGTTAACTCTAGATGTTAATGGGACCCAAGTTAATGGATGTGCTAATTATTCTTCTCCATGACAGACACTGGCACTTGTTTGGTTTCTACTTGGGACAAAGATAGATCATTGAATGTTAGGATAATGAAGTCATCAGCCCAACCCCTGCATTATACAGCATAGGCATTGTCGCACAGTCGAAGATCCCAAAAAATTGTGGAAGTGCTGGATAGCGGTTTATGAGAAATACTCGCAACATGGTAACAATCAGTGGTTATGGTGTGAATATTTAAAACTGTACACAGAACAAACAGTAGTTAATGGGAGGACACACAGAATAGATGGGTAACCTTAAGATTGAAGTGATTAATCGAAAAGCTCCCTTGGGATCCATCAATACTAAGACCATGATCCTCTAGTATATTTATTAACAACCTGGAAGATGGATGAGATGAAAAGTAGTTGAATTCGTCGATGACTATAGTGAAAGATTAGGAAGACAGTGAACTATTGTAGAAAAAAAAATGTAAGGAAACCATGTATTAAACTAAAATGAACAAGCAAAGGGTAAAAAACTGAGAAGCTTGGATGTGTCGAAGTTTCGAAAGGAAAAAAAAAAAAAATGGATGAGAGAAACCATGCATTATTCAGGAAGAATCTCTTCTAAATATGCAAGAGCAGACTAAATTTGATTAAGGACTCAGATAATTGCTGTGAATAATTCTGTTAATAAATAAGCAAAGAGAGAACTGGTGGACATTCATTCTGTAGAAGGTGAAAGTAAGTCAACTTCAGCCATACTGTGACTCTTTTTTTTAAGGCCCTGTTGCCTTCAGTCTTTGCGAGATCTTCCTTAACTTGACCACTCTATCAGACATACTACCCCTCCAGCTTTGCTAATTTGTGTCCAAATATGACACCCAGAACCAAACAATCTTCAGAGGGGTGCCCCAGGCATGCAATTCATATGCAAGATACTTCAAAGAAATTTGGAACCAAGAGATGAAACCCTGGGCTTTCTGAATGATCAAGACAGGAAAGCACGCGTGAAATATTTGGTGCAGGAGAAGTGCATCTACCTTGCACTGTGAAAGTTTCCTTAGAAACTTGAAGTTGTGAATGAATATGGAGCCTCCTTAATTTCTCAGAGTTCCAGCAGTAGAGCTTGCTAGTGGAATGGAGCCCTTCTTTCCTTTAACCTTGGTGATCATTGAGTCTGCAAGCCATCTTTCTCTCTTTGTCCCTGACAACTGTGGCCACTGGTAACCATGACCCCAAGGATGGCTCCAAGCATGGCACTGTGCTCTCATAGCTCTCTTATAAGAAAATGTGACAATTTGAGAAGAGAGACAGCAATAACAATCATTCAGGAGTGAATGAGAATTTCCCCAGCTAATGTGCCCTGATTTGCAGGAAACTGTTGTGCTTCATGGAAGATTCATTCGATTCCGCACCACCTCTCCCACTTCCTCTTATATAGTGGGCCAGGGCTCCCTCCTGATGGGCTGATGCCCCAGAGAGTCTGCTGAGGGAGGGTTTCCACATTTCCAGATATTTCTTTGGAAATCTCTTCATTTCTTTGGATAGGAGCCCAAAAGATTAAGGTCCCTTAAGAAGGAGTCAAAGGACAATAGAATTTTAATATTCTCAGGTACTAACCTTCTGGCCATTACAAACATTTGTGTGTGTGTGTGTGTGTGTGTGCGCGCGCGCATGCGCGCCCACGCGAGCACGTATACATGCATGCGTGCAGGAGGTGAGACCACTCTGCAGAGAAACATGTTAAGAAGCAAATTTCTACATATGCAGAGGATCGTGAAAACTAAATTCCTTATAAAGTAAGACTTATAAAATTTAGTTCTCTTAAATTCCATCACAGAAAGTAATTAGAGTTGGAGTCAAAATTATTACAATAATAATTGAGCTTACAGGAATAATAATGGACCCTGAATGACAAGATTCAGCACTCAAGGAAAAAAATCTGCTATGCCTGATGTTCAGTTTATCACCCAGGTGCCAACTCTTCCACTAAACTGGGTGATAGTTTAAAGAAATAAAAAGTAAAATCAACTACGTGATATCAGTCATGGATACCCATGTGATGTTATGGAAAACGAAATAGGCCGCAATTATGAAAATGTACACACATACTAAGAGACTCCCAATTTCACACCATGGTGCCCATAGCCATATGCATATGCATGTCTATCTTTTTTTTTTTTTATACTTTTTTGGAAACTTTTCAATGAAGTATCTTCACACCTCAGGTAGAGGTTTCCTGATAGGATCCGAACTGATGCCTCCAGATAGAGTCAACTGTTGACCAGTGTTGAACATTACCAAGACTGGGTTTACCACCTAACAACTTCTTTCATGTAACAAGTCCTCCAACCTAAACGAACTTGAAATTTCTACCTCTGTTAAATGAGAATAATTATGAGACTAAAATGGTAACACACAAATACTTTATAAATTCTTATATCCGACACATACATACAAATACTATTTCTGCCCTGTTGTGAAAAATCTGCATGCCACAGT
This sequence comes from Mustela lutreola, assembly GCF_030435805.1. Classification (NCBI taxonomy): domain Eukaryota; kingdom Metazoa; phylum Chordata; class Mammalia; order Carnivora; family Mustelidae; genus Mustela; species Mustela lutreola. The sequence goes on along the minus strand of NC_081294.1, from coordinate 138,445,179 downwards.
GGAGATTCCATATAAATGTTGCATCTTTTTTTTTTTTTTAAGACTGATTTATTGAAGAGAGAGAGAGCAAGTGAGCATAAGAGCAGGGTGAGGGGCAAAGGAAGAAGCAGACTCCCCACTGAGCAGGGAGCCCAATGCAGGACTCCATCCTGGGACTGGGATCATGACTTGAACTGAAGGCAAATGCATACCGTCCTGAGCTACCGAGGCACCCCTAAATGTCATATCCTTTTGTGGAAATTTTATCTCAAGAACTGAAGGCATTTTTCTAGGAAAAAAAAAAATCCTGAGTGGGAGGGCTCTGCCTTAGAAGAATCTCAAAAGTAACACTATAACCATGAGGCTCCAATGCGAAAGGGAGATCTATGATCCTATGTGAGGCATACACGTATTTTAGATGGGATACTGCAGAGGGAGATATCTCCCCCAGTAGAATCATTCATACTTAAGGAACTAATGAGATCATCTGCCAAAGATAATGAATCCATTAGCTGAAAAAGAAATCAAACTGTAAATCTATATCTTATATTTACACAGCTATACTTAAATATTGAGTGAAATATGAACAAAAAAATACCTCATCTGATCACCCCTGCATCCAACTGAGCCATTTCCAAAGTAAATCAAAACTCTCATTGAAATTGTTTCTAGTTTTCATGATCTCACTGGGAAGAGAAAGGATTTTCTTCAATAGTCTGGTGTAACTCTGTCATTATGCTGTAGTGAGGTAATTTGCTAAAACAGCTGCCTCTAATGGGAAAACCTTTCCATCTGGCACATCCAATAGAGACACAAACAACCTCATCAGTTTTTAAAAAAAAAAAAAAAAAAGGAAAGTAGAACTCTACTTCAAGAAGAAGAATTCTATTTTAAGAAGCTACACAAAAGCTAAAATGCATTTTGAGGGGATGGCTATCTCAGTTTCTCTTGGTGGAACCGATCTGTCTGCTCCCACGCTAAGGGCATACACACTTGGCCTGAATTTCTGCCATGTTGATAATGGCTTGCCTCTGGATGGATTACAAAAGAATTCGGTACATGTTTATTATAGAAGCATCCAGCCCCCAAAAAATGAGACAAAAGGAATGCTGTTAAAACATGTTAACGCTGGACACTGGAATGAGGGCATAAACATGTCTTTTTATATGCCTCTGTTTTTTAACTTCCTTCTTATTCTGAGAAATTATTATTAGGCTCTTCATGTCAAATGTCATGGTCCATCCGGAAATCTCGGACACTTCCCGCTGCACTTCTGTTCAGGGATATTCAAAGAAAGCTTTGTTATTTGAGTAACTGGTGGAAAACTGCTAAGCATTTTGGGTGAGTGCCTATAAGATATTAACTATTTTCCCCCTTACCATGTATCTGTTACTAGTTTTCAGCAAATATCTGGGCTTGGATTGGAACAACCAAATTGCCTGTTTTACTCCACTTTGAACTATGGACATTTTGGTGGGTGAATCAATGAATCAGAACTTACTCTGTTTTTCTATTTCATGCAGCTTATTTATTTAGTCTTTGTCTTAGAAATTCAGTCATGATTTCTCAATCTTCCAATACTACAGGATTCTTAGGTTAAAATTACACCAAAACATACGTGGAAGTGTATTAAAAAAAAATTTAGAAAGTGTAGGTTACAATCTGATTATGTAGCTCTGAACTTACTGAAATGTTTCTAACCAAAGGCTAAATAACTGCTCATTAAATCGGAAGCCAGAGAGGTGAATGCGCTAGGGATGTTCAGTTCAAGGGCTGGCATTCTGGTTAACAGATCATTATATGATGGACGACACAGGCGTGGTCTTGGCATGCCTGAGCATCCTGCCAGAAGGTTATCAGCTCTTTGGAGGAGATAATAGCAGGAGCTTTCATGCCCTGGCCTCAGACTCATGGGTATTAAACAAAATTAATGTGCCTCATGTCAAGGTTATGGCAAGGCACGGTTATCTGGCAGAGGAAGAGTCTGCTCCCTGCCTTCCACACACCTCCACATACCATGATAACGCAATATTCAAAAGCAAATTTCTTTGTCATGATCAGTAAGGGCAAGCTGGCAAATGATATTTTCCAGCGCTAATTATGCAGGAGGATGTTAGGAGACCTGTACAAGTCGGTCTGAAATCAAAGGAAACTATTCACAAAACAAAAAGAGTTCCACCTTACCTAACCTTTATGTAACAAAATGAAATTTAAACAGAAATCTTTGTTCAAAACTATTCCATGCATACAACCTCTTCCTGTATGAAAGTGCTGTAAGGCACGGTACAGAAATGGCACCTGTCTTCTCGGAATGAGTTTTGTGTTGAAGATTTGATTGATTGATTGATTGATTGATTTAGAGCACGATATGGGGAGGGGTAGAGGGACAGAGATAATCTCCAGCAGACTCTACACTGAGTGAGGAGCCCCATGTAGGGCTCCAGCTCATGACCCTGGGATCATGGCCTGAGCCAAAAATCAAGAGTTAGATACCCAACTGACTGAGCCACCCAGGTGCCCCCAGGATCTGAATTTTAAATCAGTGTTTCTTCAGTTCATGTGATGTGGCAGGCTTCGAAAGGCCCAAACACGTATGTTTTCAAGAACCTGTCAGATGAATTTAAAACAAAGAGTTGTTAGGAATCACAGTTCTACCTGAAAAAGATGGCTGCAGGTTAATACCAACAGTATATCCCAAATGCCATCACTGTCCAACCCTTCTGATAGGTCTCTAACCTTCCATACAAACCCACAGGTAGAGGGAAACCACAGTGTTTGTATGACAGGTGATGTGTTCCTTCGGGACAGAATAACAGGGTTAACTTTTTCCTAACCTAAGTTATATAAAAAGGTATTTTTTTCCCCCTTAGGATACAGAGAAGGAACCAAAAGAAAATAAATGCTTGCTTACTAAAGTTTAAAAGACCAGAATCTAAGGAAAGAAAGTGAAATGTAAAAATAAAGTTAAGACAAAAGGATTAATATAAAACCGGCTCCAACCTAATATTTTCCTGGCAGAGATGACGACAAAAAGGACCATATGCCCCATTTTCTGATTTAAAATGTTGAAAGAAGAGTATGGACCTTTTATCCCTCTCACGTATTAAATCCAAATCCAAGCAGTCCTCCAAAGGTGAACTAATTTTAACTGTGTCCACATTTGCTCTATTTCCTTCCTCGGTAACTAATTGTGTGTAATATTACATGTGGATTAGGCATCATACTAGAGCTTTGTGCAGAAGTCACACCTTTAGGCAGAGGACATGGCACAGCCCATTTGATGTTTATCTACCTTTGGGGGCAAGCTAGAATAAAAGAAAGAGGTACAAAATTGAGCTTAAATAATTAGTACAATGCATTAGTAAGGAAAAGTTAGGGTAATTTTGTTATTCCGATGTAATTAACATTCAGTGTTTTGTTAGTTTCGGGCATACCATATAGTGATTCCACACCTCTATAGATTTTTCAGTTCTCAGCATGATAAGTGTACTCTTAATCCCCTTCATCTATCTGATCCTGCCTTCCACCCACCTCCCCTCTGGTAATCATCTGTTGCTTCTCTATAGATAAGAGTCTGGTTTTTTGTCCCCTTTTTTGTTTTGTTTCTTATATTACCCATGTGAGTGAAATCATATGGTATTTATCTTTCCCTGACATATGACTTAGTATTATACCCTCCACATCCATCCATGTCGTTGCAGATGGCAAGATTTCATTCTCTTTTGTGGCTGGGTAATATTCCATTCTGGGTATGTGTTTATCCATAAACATCTTCTTTATCCATTCATCTACAGATGCATACTTGGGCTGCTTCTATATCTTGTCTACTGTAAATAATGCTACAATAAACATAAAAGTGCATACTCCATTTATCTTTCCAAATTAGTGTTTTCATTTTCTTTGGGTAAATAGAAACAGAATTACTGGATCATTCAGTAATTCTATTTTTAATTTTTTGAGGAACCTCCATACCGTTTTCCACATTAGCTACACCAGTTTGCATTCCTACCAACAATACATGAAGGCTCCTTTTTCTACACATCCTCACCAATACCTGTTGTTTCTTGTGTTTTTCGGTTCAATCATTCTGACACATGTGAAGTGTTATCTCCTTGAGGATTTAATTTGTAGTTCCCTGCTGATGAGTGATGTTGAGCCTCTCTTCATGTGTCTACTGGCCATCAGTAGATCTTCTTCAGAAAAAAATGTCTATTCAGGTCTTCTAACTCATTTTTAACTATAAAATTATTTTTTTTTCAGTATTAAGTTGCATGGTTAATGGTATTGTTAATGGTTAAGTCAAGGTAATTTTTTTAAAAGATTTTATTTATTTATTTGACAGAGAGAGAGATCACAAGTAGGCAGAGAGGCAGGCAGAGAGAGAGGGAGAAAGCAGGCTCCCTGCTGAGCAGAGAACCCAATGCAGGGCTCGATCCCAGGACACTGAGATCATGACCTGAGCTGAAGGCAGAGGCTTTAACCCACTGAGCCACCCAGGCGCCCAAGTCAAGGTAATTTTTAAGAGCTACCTCAGCTTGCCAGATTTATATATGGTAGCTACATAGTCTACAGATTTGGGGGGAGTCCCTTCCAGGGTCATTCTACCTTGCCTCCTTATGATAGGTGGGTATATTATTCCTCATAGACTATAATAACAAAATACCACAGACTGGGTGACTTAAACAACAAATGCGTATTTTCACAAAACTCTGGATACTTCAAGACTATGACAGGGTACCAGCAAATTGCATTACTGGTGAGGACCTTTTTCCGGTTTGTAGGCGGCTACCCTCTTACTATGTCCTCACATCGCCTTTCCTTGCAGAGAGAGCAAGGTGGAATGTCCCATCCTCTTGTTGTAAAGGCCCCGCATTTATGACTTCAGTTAATTACCTTCACAAAGGTTCTAGCACATGGTGAGGAAAGCCTTGGGGTAGGATCACATGTAGTGCATGAGACACTTGTGTGTGTACTAGAAGAAGGCACCTGTTCCATTCCACAGATGTGGGCCTAATGCAACACATCAGGGTGGGCAGCTCAAGATTTGTGATATGGGACACAGACTCCATCCTGGCACCCAATTACCCTCTTAGGCATGGGTTCTTTGCAGAACAGCACTTAGACAGGCAAAATGGATTTGAAGAGGAGTTCCTGAAGAGAGGCCTGGGACACCTTGGAACATGAGTTATAACAAACTGGGCCTTCAGCAAAGACAATCAGAAGCCAACTTTTAAGTATGGATACAAGGAAAACTCATCCTAAAATATTTACCTTCTGTGTTAGACAACTATTAGATAATGTGGCATCCCAGACACAGAACTCAGGTACAGCAGTCTCAGGTTCAGATCAGGCACCCAAACATCCTGATGTATACCTGAAGGATATGCAAGAAATTCCATACACACACCAGAGTCTACCCAGGATCTGAGCCAAGTACAAACATATCCTTAGACCATGGTGGCACAGAGAGTGCCTCCTAGTTCAGATTATCTAGTCCCCAAGAAGTGCCTCCCCCAAAGAGTATTCAAAGTCAGCCTTGACTTCCTGGCATGCCCTAGAGGGATGCTCCTTGAGGAGGGGCAGTAATGTATAACAGGTAAGACCGCGGATTCTGAGACCAGGATACTAGATTTGAACCCCGGGTCTATCCTTTGCTGGCTCTGTGAGCTTGGGCAAGTTACTTAATTCTCTATGCTTCATTCCTTTCATTTGTAAAGTGGTCATTAGTATACTGCCTATTTCAAAGGATGATTTTGAGAATTACAGGAGATAATGTATCTATATAATTCCTCATCCAAAATTCTCAAACCAAATAGCTAAAAACCTTAAAAAAAAAAAAAAAAAAGCGGCAAACTCAGTTGGCAGCAAATCTTCATCTAAACTTAAATTAGGCTATGTATAATCCTTATTTATTCTTAGTGCTAATATTCATGGTTTTGCTACAGAAATATGAATGTATTTGATTACAGAGTGCTGCCTCAGACTCAATTTGGGGTATAAAGTTATATTTGGTACACGTACCTTTTTAAAATAGAAAATTATAAAACTGGCTCCCAAGAGGTACAGATAAGGGATTGTGGCCTTAGAAGAGTAACCAGCACTTAGCAAATGTATTTAAGTTAGTTTTTAAAGGGCTGTCTTATGATTATGTGTTCCACATATAAGAAGTGAGGGCATAGACTTGAACTTCATCCACTCCATAGACTTGAACTTCAAACCAAAGAATTATAGGATAAAAGAGCTAGGGGCAGGCTGAGAGATGCTTGTTTTCCAGTTACACACCTGGTGGATGTCATAAACAGATATTGAGCTTCTGGCCATAAAGGAGTAACAGAGATCAGATTACCCTCCCACCTGAAATAATGAAAAAATATATATATAAAACAAGTTTTCACTAAGACATTAGTCAATGAAAAACAGTGATCCCACAGAGGGGAAATATAGAAGATGAGCCCTATGATTGCCATAGCTTACTGCTTCAAAGAGGGTTTCCCAGGCTTCAGTGCAGGGATGGAAAACCAAGGGAGAGCCCAGCAAAATCTGAATTGTGGAGACAGAGCTGAGTGGCCAGAAAGATCAAGGTGGCTAGTTTGCAAGTCAGAACGCCAGACAAAAGAAAGTTGTGTAGAGACAGAACTTTGGAGATCAACAGAGGGTCCCCTGGAGTATTCAAATGAGTACTATATCTATTCATTCATGTGAAGAGACTGTCCAAGGCTAAGGAAAGGAACACCCACAGAGTAACAGAGATTAGTACCCAGCACTTACACGGGCCTGGGAATGGTACCTGTTCCCATGAGCCAGAAGGGGAAAAAAAAATCAAGATTTATGGGATACAGGGAACACAGAAGGGTCTTTCAGCAACCCTGGGGGATGATTAGCTCTAGACTGTGTAGTGCTCTAGTCCTGTCTACAATCTCTTAAAAGTAAGATCCAAATAGCTGAAGCGGTTTCCAAGTAGCTTCAATGAGTCCCAGAACAAAGTTCAAGAATATCTACAGGAATACCAAATATCCAGCAACCAACAAGATAAAAATAAAGTCTGACATCCAATAAAAAATTACCAGGTATACAAAGAAGCAGAAAAATATGACCCCTGATAATAATAAAAAGCACTCCTTCAAAACAGATGCAGACTTTTCCCCATTTCTCCTGTTGCCTTCAACTACAAACCCTGGACGGTAAACATAAAACAAACATAAGACTCTGAAAAGCAAAAACAAGAAAGCAGACCAACTACGGAACTGACAACCCAAGGAACAATTGTGCCTCGTATATCCTGGCCTTGTTGCTGAAGAGCAACAAGCCCAATGTAACAATGTGTGCAAACAAACAAACAAAAATGTTCAACAAAAATCTCCTCTTCCTAGCCAAAAGATCAAAAGGGGCAGCATACCAAGACCGAAAACTTTCGATAACATCCTCTCTGCTTCAGCCAGACATCACGGACAAAAACTACAGCCCCACCAAATCTACACTAGCAAGGGCCCAGTGGAAAGCCTAGGTTTCCAACACTGTGAGGTGCTACATCACCCTTGTTGGGGGCTATATCAGAGAAGGCCAAGGAGGGAACCAGGTTTTTCATCCTGACCAACCAGTAACAAATCTAACCCCCATGGTATCACCAGAGATAAGGTGGGAAGCTAAAACAGAACAAAAAACAAAATATAAAATGGTATACTTAAACCTGGACATATCAATAATTAATTAAGTTTAAGTTGTTTTAAACTCATTACTTAAAAAACAGAGACTGACAAAGTAGACTAAAAAAAAAAGAAATCAACCAACTATGATGTCTACAAGAAACTCGCTCTAAATATAATGACACAGTCAGGCTGGAAGTAAAAGGTTATTAAAAATACGTCATGTGAATTAATAAAAAGAAAGAGTGGCTACCTTAATCTGAAATACAGTACCTTTCAGAGGAAAATAAAATTACCAGCCCCAAGGAGAAACAGTACATATGATAAAAGGGTCAAGGTACAAAGAAGATTTATATAACAAACAACAGAGCTGCAAAATAGAAGTAGCAAAACTGGTCAAACTAAAAAATTAAACAAACCCACAATGAATGCATCAACACTGGACTCTCAACAATGGATAGAGAAGCTACATAAAAAAATGAGTAAGATTACAGAAAAACTTAACACCAATAGGATCAAATCAATATTTGAGAACACTGCACCCAAGAAAAGCAGATTACACATGTTTTTCAAGTGTCCATGGACACACCAAAAGAGACCATATATTGGCCCACAAATGTCAAAAAATTGAAAATGGCAAGTGCATTATCCAACATAATGGAACAAAACTAGGAACCCTCAAGAGAAAAAGAACAGAACATTCTCCCAACACTTGTAAGCTAAATCAAGGATTTCTATATAACCTATGGGTCAAATGGGAGGACTCAAAGGGAAGTTTCAAAATCTGGAAATAGGTAAATTATACTTTGTTCTTATCACTTATATCTTTGTAGCAGACAACTGTTTAAAGGAAAACAAAAATATTGTAGTGGGTCTTTCGACGTATGTAAAAGTAAAGCTACATGATAAGAACAACATGAGGGTTTGGACAAAAGAAATCCAAGTATACTACTGCATCCAGATGATATAGCCATCAACATGGATGAATTTGGAAATAACTCTGCAGAATAAAATAAGTCAGACAAAAAAAAAGTACATGACTCCATTTTATGTAATATTTTAGGAAACAAACTATTGTGTAGAGACAGAAGATAAATCAGTGGTTATGTGATAATGAACAGAGGCAGAGGAGAGATAATAAAAGGGCACAAAGAAACCTATGAAATTGATGGGTAGGTTCATTACCTTCACTGCGTTGGTAACGCACAAGTGTACACCTATGTTGAAACTTACATGATTATATGCTTTAATTTTGTGTAGTTTATTGCATATCAGTTACACTCTGATACAATTTTTAAGAACATAAAAATGTAGAAATCACCTGAGGTTACATCATTTGATCTTTTCATATGTGATTGCTTCTTCACTTATTGCTTTTAAATTTGAGCAAGTGCAACTTTTGTTCACTTTAAAAGATTTCAGCATTTGCAGGCAGAAATTTATGCTTTTCCACTTCTCTATAATTAGACTGTAGTCTGCGTGGCTCCTCTAAGTATGTCCCGAGGATGCAGACATGATAATGGGCACAGCCAAGACAGGGCATAAACAAACCAAATGCCGCCAGGGATCAATGTCAGCTGCACATTCTTTGGCTGTTATTTTTAAGTAAATAAAATTGACGTGAATATTGAAGTGTCTCTGTCTTTGAATGTGGATCTCCAATGTGGATGTGAAACTTTCATCCAGTGCCAAATAATGAAGTGGAAACTGGCTTCCCAAAGTTGTTTTTACTTGTAAGATTTCAAGCAGATAGATTTCCATGGTTGTTAAATATCAGTTTCTGGGCATTCTGCCATACTTTTGAGACAGCTGAGAAAAGTGATTTTTAAAGTGTGGTCCACAGTCTATTGGAAATCTTCAAAGGGCTTCTGGTTGGTTCCTAAAGTCAATGAAAGGACAAATCGCAGGAAACTGTGGGTACTTAAGTGTTTTTCTCAATTGCAGATTTAGATCTGCATTACAAGTCACAAATCTTCTCCTACAGCCTTAGTTTAATAGTAAAACAAAACAAAACAAAACAACAACAAAAAAACCCCTCAAGTTGGATATAAAGGGGCTGATTAATTATGAGTAGCCACTTTGGCATTTTTTTTCTTCAAAATATTCTGCAAACAAACTGTACCAAAACCATCTGATGAAGTAAAAACTTAAAACGCAAATTCCTGCTTCCCACCCAAATCTACCATATTGGATATGTTTGGGATGAGGCCAGGAATCTCTATGTTTGACTAACGTCCTAATGATTCTTATGGTGTCCATAAGTTCTCAGCGTCTGGATCCAGCCCTGCCTGAGTCACAAAACATATTCCATGTAACTAAGAACATGCTACTGCACTGTTTGACCATGGGCTGTTTTCTTAACAACTTATTTTATCCTTCTGTTCATCTTTGTCATTGGTGAGCTGAGCTATAAGTACAACTGGAAGATCAAACTTAAAGATGACCAAGAAACGTCTGACAAGTGCTATGAAGAATGAAGAAGGCAGCATTCAAGTTTGTGTTTTTGTCAGCTTCGATGAACCTAAGTATGATTTTTAGATGACAATAACAAATTACTTCTGGTGGTGAAAAAGAACTATGAAGGCAGTATAGTCAGGTCGGGGGAGTAATGATTATAAGCCTGAAACCCCCTATTTTGTCACGGAAACAATCGTTTTTGTAATGTCATGTTTATTCTGAGAAAGTTAATAACACAACATAACATAATTCTGAGAAGATTATATGGAAAGATGGGTGAGCCTGGTGGTGGGTATTAAGGAGGGCCCCTATTGCATGGAGCACTGGGTGCGGTGCATAAAATATGAACCTTGGAACACTGAAAAAAATAAAAAGAAAAAAATAACAAAGAAAGAAAGAAAGTAAGTAAGTTCTCAAAGATAGATGGTTCTCAAAGATTCCTGAGCCTTTAAGGACTTCAAATGATGAGAGATATAGGGCCAGGAGAGATATAGAGCCAGATAAAGAATCTGGCTGCAGCTGGCCAGCTTTCTAGAAATTACTTCAGTTTGGATAGCTAGAGTTTCTCATTCATAACAAATTAAATTCAATTAGCACAGTAATAACCTACCGGGTATTTATAGTTGTAGGTTAAATACAAATGTTGTACTCCTTGAGATAAATAAGGGATGATGTGGTTAGTACAACTACACAAAGGGCGCGTATACACAACAGCTGAATTACAAAATGGCTATAAATGGAGCACATCCGCAGTACCAGGAGAAAGTGATGGTTCCACCTGGGTTCTGCCTTCAACACATCTTCAACTGACTCACTAGCATCCCACAATCAGTGAGGGGAGAGGAGCTGGCCAGTTTGAAAGGCATAACCCTGGATTTCGGAAGCCTAGGCTGGATCCAGGCCCGGTCTCGACGTGGGAGGATCTCAAGATGTGAGCTTCCGGTTCCAGCCACGCTGGTGGTGCTAACGTCTGAACTACAAGTTGCCCTGGCTGCACTGAGTCACGTCTGCCAGGAACAGCCAGCCGGCTCCTGAAATGAAGAGAGTAAGGCCTAGACTGGGAGTTGCTAAGGGTCGGCTGTTCCCATGGGACACTTATTAAGGGCTTTACCACTAGTTAGTAAACGAGAACAGGAGGCTTAGAGACATTAGGAAGCCAAGTAAAACAGAGTGTGTTTACTGTGATTTAAAGAAATCTCAGAGGGAAGCCAAAGAGGAGAGGTGAGGATTAAAGTCACATAGACAGAAATTGCTGGCAGGTGAGCCTCCCACATGAGTCCATCGTCTTCCTGACCTTGACACTCGGTGCCCCTTCCCCCACGCCAAAACGTTTGTGGAGTTGATGTGAAAACATCCCAGATTCACGGGACCTCCTCGCCACCACCCCCTCCCACGTCAAAACGTTTGTCTACCTCGATTGCTGTTATTTCCTTGCAGCCATTCTGCCTTCACTGCAAGAGAAAGCTCAGTCTCTGCCTCTGCTTGGTTCCTCATAGATTGGGCACCGCTTTTGTAGCACCCGTGCATGTTGTGATTAATTTGTGCCTGTCTACCCGCTTCAATAAACTCCTAAAGATAACATCTCTGTTTGATGACCTTTGTACTGTCTGTAGCATCAAGCATGGTATCTTGCGTGGGACCAGCATTTGATAACGTCGAGTCAGCTGAATTTAAAGGAGTTCTAAAATGATCATGGAATTTTCAGAGTCAATACGGTTAGCCAGAGAAAACAACGGACCTTTAGTCTGATTTTTTACCATCATAGAAAACATCCCCACAAGTGGATAGGAGAGTTACCCCAATCTCAACAGGGATCTAGCTAGATTGGAACTGATACAGTGCTGCTGGTGTATTTAAATGTGTTTGCAAAGAAAGCATGATTCAACGGTATCATCCTCTCCATTCCGAGAGCTCAGAATACATCACTTTATATTCATCTACAGAGGCCATAACATCTTACAATCACAGTCTTTTTTTACCCTTCTCCCATTTTGACTTATAGCTAGAAAGTGTTTGATAGAATAATTTAAGCTTAGATGAACAGTCTTAATTGATGTTTAATCTCCAAATGATCAGAGATCTATTCAAAGGCCTACTGTTCTGCCATATTTTATAGTGGAAACGCATCACTAAACATCTGTCCATAAACAGACACGCTAAGTAAGGGAAATAGAAATAGATATATTTTGGAAACTTGATAAAACTCTATTTATACAGTGAAACATTTGAATAATACCATTACTGGAGTTGACTTGATAATGGTCAAAATTTTGATGCCCTCCCTCCAAGTTAGCTAAATACATAGACTTATATTTGAAGATACCCATATAGAGACATCACAGTTGGTCTCCATGCTTTGGCCATCTGTGCATTAAATGTATATACGACTATATAAAAGCATACCTGTCCTGCCTATTAATCTAACTCTGGGGAAGTCATATTTATTACTTTCCTCAAATGTACAGATCAGCTAGACAATTTAGAGGTTAATAGTGAGCAGTTGGTAATTTAGGAATGATTAACAGTATCTTCGGCTATAATTTCAAAATCTGAACACTGCTAGGATCTAGGGAGCAATTTTATTGGCCATTAAAATGTTCTTAAGCTGTAAAATAACAAAGTCTCTACTGATGAGCAGAGCTATTAGTGGTCAGCTTAATTTTAAATAAATTTAAATATATTAATTTTCCTAACAAATATTTAATTATGTATGCTAATGACAGTAAAGTAATTCTGGGGACTGGATCTATCTTAAGGTCATCAAAGCCTCAGGAGAATGGAGGAATTCTGACTGTGGCTACTTCTCATAACCTGGGGGCGAATTTATTTTTCGTAACACAAAAGGCCTGGTTTCTTGCTAGTCAAGCCACATGTAAATTCAGTTTACATGAACTTTCAGTTCAGTTCATCGAATATTCATGAGGTACCTTATGCAAAAGGAGTCCGCATCACACAGTGGATCTCAGGGGCTAAATGAGGGGCCAAATCCTTGTTTTACCACTTCATACCTGGGGGACTGCTAAGTGCTAACGTTACTTCAAACTTCTGTGCCTTGGTTTCCATATCTGTAAAATGGGCATGATAGTAATACTATTTCATAGAACAAACTAAGTTTAAACAAACTCACGGTTGTGAAGTTCTTTAAAAAGTCTGGATGCTGGAAGTGCTTAATTAATTGTACTCATCAGGATTCTTCACAAAAACAGAACCAAGAGGATACATGAATTATATACAAAATGTATATTTTTTATATATATCCCTATTACATATTATACATAATATACATAATAGATATACCTATTACACATACATCTAGGTAGATGTATATATATATTATATATCCATTATATACATTAATATATATATATAACATATGTACATATTTCATATATAATATGTATTTTCTACATATGGTGATTTATTATGAAGAATTGGCTCATAGTATTATGGAGGCTAAGTCCCATGATGTGCCACCAGCAAACTGGAAACCCAATAAAGCCAGTAGTGTAATTCAGTCCAAGTCCAAAGGCCTGAGAACCAAGGGAGCCAGTGGTATAAATCCCAGTCTGAAGGTAAGAGAAGATAAGATATCCAGGAGGCAGGCAGGAAAAAGGGGGTCAAATCCCTCTTCTCCTGCTTTTTGTTCTATGGAGACTCTCAAGAGACTCAGTGAGGCACACACAGAGGAGACTAATCTATTTTGCAGAGCCCATCATCCAAATGCTAATCTCATCCAGAAACATCTTCACAGACACATCCAGAAATCACGTTTAATCTGGGCACCCTGTGGCTAGTCAAGTTGACGCGCAAAATTAACCATCACAGGAAAGTCAGCTGCTGTGTGCAAGGCACTGGGTTGGGGGCTATCATTCAGAGTGATCACAACACAACTCCCTCCCATGAAACAAGGCAGCTCTGCAGACCGTGGACACGAACACCAACAACCATCATTTTGCCCTTTTCCGTAATCCCAGCTGGGAGCATTTTGTCGTGACTAAGGAAGAGGTCGCAATGAGAGATGGTTCACTGTATAGTTCCCACACAGCTCATCTTCACAGTGCCAGAGTTCTTTAAAAAGAGAGAGAGAGAGAGTCTGGTCTTGAGAAAAGAGCTAATTTGAATGAAAGCCCAAGGAGAAATCTTTCCCTTCTGTTGGAGCCCACCAGCTCTCCACACAGAGACATTCGTTCCCCGGGCATTGTCTTTTCTGGTCTGTTGTTATAATTGGTTTCCAAGTGTTGTTGATCCCTCACCAGAAAGTGGCTGGAAAACATGAATTCATTTCTAGTTCCTTTCCCTTTGAGATAAAATTTAAATTTCTAAGTTGAAATTTAAAAGATCAATACACAATTCCAGGCCAGCATACCCTCTCATTTCAAAAAGGCTTTTAGTTTTAAGAAGCTGACAGCTTAGGTGAGTGGACCCTATCATTTTCAGAGGGATAATGTGGATTTCAAGAGGGCCATGGGGCAGGGAGTGTACAGCAGGCCCAGATAGAGGGGGGGCATTCAGCATTACTTGAGAATCTTTAGAAATACTGCTATCGCTCAATAACATTTCTTTCCTTGGTAAAAGAAATCCCAGTGTAATTGGCTTAAGCAAACAAAAGGAACCTACTGTCTCATATTAAAGCAAAAAACAAAAACATCCTGATGTAAATTGAATTTAGGGACAACTAGACCACAATTCAATAAATATCATTACAGTTTCATCTTCACATGTGATGGGCATGCCGCTCCCTAGCAACCCAAGAGTCCAGCCCCCACCCCCACCCACCCTGCCAGCACAGCTGGTTAATCCACGAAGGAAGCCAGTGCAAGCACCTCTCCACCTGCACCACTGCTCTCCCACTGGGCCACGGGCCTGACCCTGAACTAACCTCTTGGCCCAGGAGGCTGCCATACAGGTCCTCTGCCTGCCCATAAGGTGAGTTGTTTAGCCGACTGTGCCTCAGTAACCTCATCTGAAGAACGGAGGCAATCAGTCGTAGCTATCTCGTCGTTCTGTTGCACAAGGAACTGATCTAATACACAGAAGGTACTGACAACAGAGCCAGATGCCTAGTAAAGACTGGCTCATTAGGACCCCACTGCCT